>NW_027206798.1:0-323412 GCF_032191515.1 Phaenicophaeus curvirostris | reverse complement strand
AGTTAGAGCAGGTTTCCCAGGACCATGACCAGCTGAGCTTTGCATGTATCCAAAGACTCCACAGACTCTGTGGAGAACCTGTCCCAGTGCTTGAAATCCTTCACAAATAAAATATATTTTCTTGTGTTTAAATAGAATTTCCCGTGTTTCCATTTGTACTTGTTGCCTTTCTTCCTGTCACTGGGCATCAATGAGAATAGTGTGCCTGTGTATAGTGACATGGTGTTGATGAAAACACAGAGCTAATTTACTCAAAAGGAAATGTTTCTTGATTGAGTCTTACTGTCTTTCTCTTTCCTTACACCATTTCTTTGGAAGTGTTTTTTGTCTTTCTACAAGGGAAAGATTAATCGGTGAGATTTTAATTAGATACAAGAGAATTCTGGACACAAATCTATTCCAAATTCCACTGCAGTAGTAATATTTTGTAACTGTTTTAAAATCAAGCATTAGGGTGATTAAAATGATGACCCTGCTTCTTCAACCTCACCATCTACTTTAAAAGCTGTCCTTAAGGGGCAGTCTGCAAGACTAGCTTCTGTGATTCTTTTTAATATGATATATAGTTTTACCCTTCCTTTGACAATGAAAGAATTAACAAGGTTAATGATGTTGACATTTAAAGTATCATAATTGACATCTGATTTACTGTCCATTAACATGAATGAGTCCTGTTACTCTAAAATTATTCACTCATTTATTCTGCAAAGCTGGGTAAATTGCTGTGTGATTAAACTAAGCATGTTCAAGTTTTCAGAATTTCTTAATAATCCTAATTCATACAGATTTCATAGCCATCAGGCACAAACCCCAATATCTGACTATTCTAGATGGCTGCCCATATCTACTTCCCAAAAAATGTTTTTTCATCCATGCGATGATTTATACACTTCACAAAAGTCACTGGTACAGCATTTACCATTCTGGTTTCATAGGTGTAATTTTGTAATCTTTGTTTTGTTATCTTTCTGGACTCTATACCTAAGTCTTATTTTACCTAAACTTTCTAAGAATACTTACGTGATTGCAACAGTAATTTCCCCACTCTTATACCTTCCAGCAAGAAACTGAAAACCCTGGTGTGGGAGACAAAACCCAGAAATAATGCGAAGCCAATTGGCCTACTTAAGTCCGTGCAGTTAGGGAATTCTTACTTTAGTGAGTATTTTGTGGAAATTCTGTCATGAGACCAGATGAGAGAGGGTATGTAACATGAATTAACAGTTATCATTTCTAGTCAGCCTGATGAGATTGGTTTGTCACCCATGTACCAGCTGACTAGCCAGCATAGAGTCTCTGTCTTGCCCCAACATGTGCATGCCTCCTCAAGGGAGTCATGGTCAGTGGAGAAAGGGAAGTCTGAAAGGAGCTGGGAGACCAGGCTTGAGGGATGCAGGAGGAAATCTGGGAAGGGGAGGGGACTGCAGAGATGTGGAACACAATCTGCAGAAAATTAAATTTTAGTAATTAATGAAATAACCTCTGGTTTCTTCCTAAGTATTTCATGTTTCAATACTCAGCATTAATTAAAACCTCGGGTGTCTGATTTAGTTTGAAATAGTTGTGATAAAGTGTGACAAGTCTTACAAGGAGCAAAAGCTATGCCTTGAAGATAGATGGAGTTTGAGTATGTTAAAAAAGCCAAGTTAGTTAGCTTTATTTGTCCCTCTTGCATGAACAGTATCTGTCAAGGATGCATATTTTCTCTATCTTAAAATAAGTAAATTTACAACAGAGGGGTCTTGATTTTGATTCAGATTTTCAGACTAAACATATCTATCTAGAAGAAATATATTTGGCTATGAAAAGTAGCAAAGTGTTTCTCTGTGGCAAACAAGGTTTCTGTATGTAAATGGCTGTTTGTTTCAAATTAAAATTTATGCTCATCTCCAAAATGTACACCATGAAACTCAATGTTGTTTTACACAAATATGTGTAATAATATTTCTCATAATGTCCTCTGACTTGTCATTTATTACAATTCAAAAACTCTTTGTGAACATCCATTGTGACATTTTAGAGCTTCATTGAAAGAAGGGTGGAAAACAAAGAAAGGAACAGCAACAAAATGCTTTCATCTCATTCAATGGAATATTAACAAATGAGAAGGAAAGGTTGTTGTTATACATAGATGAGAGTTATTTTAAATATAAAGAATGAAAAAGTATTTATAAATTTGAGTTCACTTTTATTTAATCAAATTTATATGTTGCATTCCAGTTTCTCTGTACAAAAGACTTTACAAACTCTTCAACTTTAAGTCTTGGTCACGAAAAAAAAGGTAAGTGTTGTACTATTCTTATTTATGAAAAAGAATTTAAGAAGTTTAGTTCAGAAAGTGGTTATTCAGAAAAAGTTGTAATGAAAATCTTTAATAAAAATTTCTACATGCATCCACTGAGATGGAAGAAAAGCCACACAAGAACTGGTCAGTCATCACCTTCTGATACAGAAAATCTGAACGAAGCAATGTTGTGCCAATAGCTACCAGAAAATGGTAGGGATGAATAAGGAGCTTTAGAAAGTTATTTCTTAATGTTCCTTAACTTGTTGATTTTATCTCCAATTTCCCTTCTCCCAGGGAGAGCTTCCCATGCATTGTCTTGTGGGAAAAAGATGTGAAGAGCAGGTAATACGTTAGGAAGGAATTGGTATTGCATGCTTCTAGAAACCCTTCTCTAGCTTTGCTGGAGCAGGTGTGTGTGGTGTGTATGTCTGTACAAATGTTTCAGAATATAGGGGAGAGGGTCCTGCCAAGTACAACCATCTCAGTCACAGCTAAATGATGAACCCTTTGCCTGCCAGATAGGAGTGGTTGGTGGATATCTGACATCAAACAAGAAACACATTAACCATCGATCATGGCACCTGCATATGGATTGATGGGAAACACAGAATGGGACAGGCAGCATTAGGTTGATAAGGTGACTTTTTCTGAGGAACAACTTCTGAAAGTGTCTGCAGGTGAGAAAAGTGCTTATGATGTGTAAGCAAGTATGAAGAAAAAAATTTTTCCTGATCACACATGATGGGATAATATCTCTGAAGATATCAGAGCTTGTTCCTCAGTAACACTGGTATTAATTGCGTATTCTAAATATATATTAATATGATATTAATTATTTTGTTTAACAGTCAGAAGACTTCTCTACTCTAAACCATAATTTTAAGTAGAACATGTAAACAGGAAAAAACCACAAAACAATTCTTGCACTGGAATTGCTCTGACTGGAGCTGCAACACCATTTAGCCATGATGCTCAGGATGCCAAGATGCATGAGACCTCGCACTGTACAAATGGAGCTAATGTTTTGCTGTCGCATCTGCATGTTGCTCTTGCAATGTTCCCTGCTACTATCTTTGATCAGTGAAAACACACCTATGGTTTTGACTTCTCTTTTTTTTCACTTCTGCTACCAGCTAGTTGTTATTTTACACTGTCCAGATCCTGTAAAAATGTTTATGCAGTATTATTTGGCTTCATGTTGTACAATTTAAATAACATGGCAACTTGTTTCCATCTGAAACAGGACGGAAACAAGCAGGTTGGCAACTACAGTCTTTCTATACTTATCTTTCAACATTAACTTTTGTCTGTGGGTGATTATGTACTCCACTTCTAGTTTACAACTAACTTCTCATATTTTAATTTAAAAAATCATAATAATACAATAGATATTTCATGTTATTAGTCCAGGAAATGAAAGTTGTACCTGTACGTATGATTACATCAGATTGATTAAAGTCTGACATTAGTTCAAAAAGATAGAACAATAGTGTGTAGATACATGCATGTAGGCACACAGATGGTAAACTATCTGCTTTTCTACAGGAAGAACAGTGCACAAATAAAAATTACTGACATCCATTTGACAGTTACTGGATATATCCAATGAAACAGAAGGAAATACACATCCCTCCATCTGTCATTATTTTAGACCTTGGATGAACAGTAAAATGCATAGAACTATTTGTTATGCTGCAGTATTTCACATAGAATAAATTACTGTAATATTCAGTGGATACTAGATATTTCATATATTAGAAAAAAATTATGACCACACAAAAGTGAGCACTAATGTTTGTAAGTAAGTGATGCTATTTTCTACATTGAACCATAATGAAGTGAATCATAGAATCATAGAATCATAGAATCATAGAATCATAGAATCATAGAATCATAGAATGGATTGCATTGAAAGGGACCTTGAAAATCATGTATTTCCAGCCCCCCCTGCCTACCACTAGATCAGGTTACCCAAGGCCCCATCCAGCCTGGCCTTGAACACTTCCAAGGATGAGGCATCTGCAACTTCCTTGGGAAACATATTCCAGTGCCTCACTGCCCTCATCATGAAGAATTTCTTCCTAATGTCCAATCTATATCTTTCCTCCTTCCAATTTGAAGTTATTCTCCCTCATCCTATCAGTACATGCCCTTGTAAAATGTCCCTCCCCAGCTTTCTTGCATACCTCCTTCAGGTACTGGAAGGCCGCTATAGGGTCTCCCCAGAGTCTTCTCCAGGCTGAACAAGCCCAACTCTCTCAGCCTCTCCTCATAGCAAAGTTGCTCCATTCCTCTGATCATCTTTGTAGCCCTCCTCTGGACCCATTCCAACAGTTTCATATCCTTCTTATGTTGAGGCTTCCAAACCTAGACAAAATACTCCATGTGGGGTCTCACGAGAATAGAAAGTGTAATTAATCGAATAGGGCATGTGTAGTCCTTTCAAGGTATTCTCTTATCATGGAAATTTCATTGGTTATATAGATGGATGTGAGCCAAAATTATTTACTTCTTATATGTATTTCAAATCCCCAAATCTTCCATCTAAGTAGCAAAATCAAATTTCACATGCAAGATTCTAATTTCGTTTAAAAGGTTAAGAAAAGTAAAATTAATACTCTTACCAGTTCTTATACACTTTGATTTCAGAATATATATATATAGTTCCACCATTTAGGGTGCAAGTAACAGAAAAGAAACGAAAATATAAAATAAAACCACAAAAATAAGTATATAAACAGGAATGAATATACCTATTTCTGTCTTTTCTTGTATATTTAACATAGATCAGAGCCTTGATTTGTACCATAACACTTTTTCTTTCCATATGGTAGAACTTCTAAGTTCAGGCTACACTGCCTTTCATACTAAGCACTTAAAATTTCAGTTCCTTAGAATCAGAGTCTGTTTGCTTTCCTCATATGTAACATATATCATATACAAGAGGTCAGGTCAGAAATGAGGGGGGTTACCTGAAGTTTCCTTACCATATCAGCCATCCCTATGTGATTGTATGAATAGACTTACTCCTGTTTGGTTTTCAGTTATGGGGTGCATGGGCACCAGTCTTGTTTGGGAAAAGTCATGAGGGGACATTTTCCAGTCAATAGAAGAGAACAGGATAGAATAGCTCACCTGAATTTCGTTGGGTAGATTCTAACGTATAATTTAATATATTAATTAAATTAATAAATACTATGTCAATTTAGGCACATTTAAAAAGTCTATGAATGTAAAGGAGTGTGTGTTTCTTCACATAGTTTTTTTTAAGAAAGCAATAAATCCAAAAATATCTTGTACATTTTCTATCAGGCTCATTGGACTTTTAAACATATATTACCATTGTCCTTGAGAGTGTTTATAATTTTTCCAATAAATGAGACAGGCAGGGAATCTCTGCCTCAGTGCCTGAAACATGTCCTTCCCCTCCTGATTCCCATAATTTTTAGTCTGCATTTGTTTCTGCCACATATTCTGAGTCCTCTCTGTGCTGCTGTTGTTAAACAGCAATTATTTTCCCTTCTTAAATACATTATCACAGAGAGGTGCTACTACCATCGCTGGTTGACTCAGCCTTGGTCAGTGGCAGATCTATTAGCTCTACTGGACATAGGTGAAGCTTCTAGAATCTTCTCACTGCAGCCACCCCAGAAGCAGGCTACCCAAATCTTGCTACACAAACCAAATACAGCCATGTAACTTCTGTGTAGAATTTCTTGGTTGTCTTGCAAATATGCAATCAATACAGAATAGTGGATAAATTTTAGCTTTTGGTTTCCAGAGGAGGGAAAATAATATTTGACTTTATTTTGTGCCATCTGCAGTGAACTGGGTAATGACTGCTACATAGATGGTCATTTTCTTATACAATTAATTTTAAGGCTTTTGCTTTGATTCTTCACAGCTGCATGTATGTTATATTTAAGGCACGGGTGGACGAGGTGCTGAGGGATATGGTTTAGTGTTTGGTAGGAACGGTTGGACTCGGTGATCCGGTGGGTCTCTTCCAACCTGGTTATTCTGTGATTCTGTGATTCTGTGATATTGTTTCTATCATCCCAAGGTGTTATATAAAACTACAAGCCCATTTTTGCTTGTGAAAACATTTGGATATTATTTCTGCTGTTAGTTGCAACAGAAATACACATCTTATTTCTGTATTTCTGGTATTTCAGTTAACTTGCAAGTGGTAAATGTGAGTCACTCAACATGATAGTTGCAAAATTTGAGATCCTAGGATCATCTCACTTGTATTTAAAACAAGAGCTCTGAACTTCTAGCTGCCTGAAAGTACAGACTGATACTAGTTAAGAAAAAGAAACCAAAATATGGTTTGAGGAAAAGATGTATTTTCAATGGAAGTGATTCTGTCCCTCTATTCCTCTCTTGTGAGACCCCATCTGGAGTACTGTGTCACCTCATCTGAAGTACTGTGTCCAGTTCTGGAATCCTCAGCATAAGAATGATATGGAGCTGTTGGAATGAGTCCAGAGGAGGGCTATAAGGATGATCAGAGGGCTGGAGCACCTTCCACACAAGGACAGGCTGAGAGAGTTGTGGTTGCTCAGCCTGGAAAAGAGAAGGCTCCGAGGAGATCTTATAGCAAATTCCAGTACCTGAAAGGAGCCTACAAGAAAGCTGGACAGGGACTATTCATAAAGGCTTGTGGTGATAGTACAAGGGGGACAAGAGCAGTACAAGAGCAGATTTAGACTAGACATTAGGAAGAATTTCTTCACCATAAGAGTAGTGAAGCACTGAGGCAAGTTGCCCAGGGAAGCTGTCGCTGCCCCATCCCTGGAGGTGTTTAAGGCCAGGTCGGATGGGGCCTTGGGCAGCCTGATCTAGTGGGAGGTGTCCCTGCCCTTGACAGGGTGGGGTTGGAACTAGATGATCTTTAAGGTCCCTTCCAACCCTAACTATTCTATGATTCTATAAAAATTTCATAGTTAAAAATAAAGCATGTGATTTATCCTGTAATTTCTGAATGTTTGTAGTAATCAGCACTGAATGCTGAATTGAATTATGACTGCAATTAAACAAGCAATAGTAGCAGGTTATTTGGAAGAAACACGGTATTTTTGTTGTAAAATAATACCAGTTTCAAGAAATATGTGTAACTGCTGAGTAATTACAAATGGATTATGTAAGTCCTTCAAATATAACATCTAAAATCACTTTTAAACCTTTCTACAGCGTATGTTTCTCACTAGTTAGCTAGGATCAATGAAGAGTGTTGATCTAAAATTTTCTGTAATTCAGTTCTCTGATCTCTCTTTGACAATTTTTTTGAACAACACAACAGTTAATGTCAGTTAACTGTTTCAAAAGCTGTTGAAATTAAAATTGCCCATGTTGTTATTTTCCAGATGACTGTAAGAATAATAACCATGAACAACCAGTAATGACATCCTAGATAAAATGGAACTTTGACTACCCTTTCACTGCCTACAAACGAATTACCTTCAATTAGTTTCTAAGTTTAGTTTCACTGTAAGCCAATAAATACAGGCTGCTACTAGAAGGGGATGTTCCCTGCTCTCAGCTGTCCTGACCAGCACTACTGTCACTATACAGCTGAATGAGGGAATTGCCATTCCTGCATGTTGATCTTTTACTTTGGTAGTGGTTGGTAAATAGGTAGAGAGGAAACTAGTTCAACAGCATCCTGCACTTGGCTCAGGGTAATTGTTTTGTTCACAGGAACTGTGGTTTCCTAAAACAACCTGCAAATAGCCAGACAATGGTACGGGCCCTAATTCTTGTTACACAAGTTGATGGCTTTTGCTGTCTGTGCTTTCCATATTTTTTTCCTGAAATTTCTGAGACAAAATAACCAAAGGCACAGTTGATTTCTGTATATTTAATACAGTAAAAGAATTCACATGGCGGAGAGACTGTATGCTTGATATCTTCGTAACACTGCATGCTGGTCTTCACTAGTAGATAGACTTTTATGATGCAGTAACATTTTTAAGCTACCATATAATTTCAAATATGTTTTAGTTGTTGCTGTTCATGCCTTTTATACTTTCATATATTTTTGGTATTCAGAAGCTTTTGTTTGTTTCTGCTAATACAAGTCAGATACAGTCTCTTTCTCTCTAAGGATCTCACACCAAACTGGCATTTTTTTTTTTAAATTAAAAGAAAACAAACAAAATAAAGATATTCATATAGGGAAGAGAAGAGAAAAAGACAGTTTTCTTTGTGAGCAGTTCTCACAGCCAATGAGGCAGGAGAGTCACTTCATTTTAACAGGAGTAGGAAAGAGTTAAATCTTCTTGCTGTTACTAATAAGACAGAGCTTCCTATTTTTTTGTTTCCCAGAAAAATAAAAA
The DNA here is from genome assembly GCF_032191515.1 of Phaenicophaeus curvirostris. Classification (NCBI taxonomy): domain Eukaryota; kingdom Metazoa; phylum Chordata; class Aves; order Cuculiformes; family Cuculidae; genus Phaenicophaeus; species Phaenicophaeus curvirostris. Next base: position 314,784 of record NW_027206798.1, on the reverse strand, counting down.
CCTGAATCTGAAACTCCACTTTCATGTCCCTGTGGTATTCATTATATTGGCAGTCAAGAACTAGCAGTCCTCAGCAGGTATTCCAGTTTTCTTTTGTGTTGAAGGAAGTATTAGCAAATAACACTGTAATAAACCCCAGGTTTGCTGCTGTCAGTTTAATGAATATGAATTAGAGTGTGATTTTAGAAGCATTTGCATTAAGATCATTAATAAAGACCAATAATCCATCCATCTATTGGCTCAAGCGATGTTAGTGATGTTGGGTCTAAATCTGTGTTTCAGTCTTGGCTATTCAAATTCAGATCATCCAAAATGTAATCATTTTTCATACATACAAATTCAGGTATACCCTATATAGACTGCTAAGAAGTTGATGTTGTATGCTTAAAAAAAATTGTTAAGGTATTTTGGACATTTGATGAAATTGATAATAATAGTGGGTTTGCATTTGCCTTTGACAAATGCATCATTTCTTAATTGCATTGCAACAAAATGCATCGTATTTTTTCTTTTCCTTCCCCCCTCCAGGAAGGTTCTTTAAAAAAAACCAAAACAAATTACTTCTTTTATTTAAAATACCATCATGATAAACCCCCATCATTTCCTTGAGGCAACCATAGTGCATTTGAGGATCTTCTGTTTTGTTTCTACCCCTTCATGACCTTTTCTTATGCTTTTAATGCATTTGTCTTCCATGCCCAAGGAAGCATTAAATTGCTGCCACTGCCAGTAAACAAATTATAACCCAGCTAATTATTTTAAACTGAATAGAATCACAGAATCATTGAGGTTGGAAGGGAATTCTGGAAATCACCTAGTCCATCTTCCTCCACTGAAGCTGATTCAGCTACAGCAGGTTCATGAGGACTGTTTCTCATCAGGTTTTGAATAACACTTGCGTATCAACCTGTGCCCATTGTATCTTTGCCTGTCAATGGGCACCACCAAGAAGAGTCTGTTTCCATCTTTTTTACTCCTATTGCATTAGGCATTTCTGGATATTGTATACTTTTCTATCATACACACGCATTTATATATTTACCTTTTTTTCAAGATGGGTTGATTTGTCATTTTTAGTTAGCATTTAAAAATGTTGTCTTCTATTTATTACAATCCAAGGATTAAGTTGACAAACTTACTACTGTTTGGATAGAGCACCTAGCTGCTGAACAACCTACTTGAAAGAACTGATGCAGGCCAGACAGATTAGAAGAATTAGAAGAAATTGTTAAACACACAGAATAATAGGGGGGTTATTTCCTGGATAAGCACTTTAATGGGAAATTATTTCTCATGTTACTTTGCTTCACAGCTCTGTTGATTCCCTTGATATAGAATGAAAAATACTGAAGAAATAAAAGATGACCATTTTTCCCATTTCTATGAACAATAAAATACTGTGACCTCAGTAGGTACTGTGAAATTCTAGAAAGTGGAATTCAGGAAGTAAGAAGCCTCTCTTCAAGAACACAGTAAGAGTTAAGAACAAAGGATTCTGAAGTTCCAACATCACTGTGTAAAGCATTAGAGTTATGTTGAATTCTGAGCAAGTTCCAGAACATGATAACTACACAGACAGATGTGGAAAGAAAAATTAAATTATGCCAGTTAGCATATTTTCTGATGTCAAAAAATGTAAAAAAAATATATACCTTCTCTTCTTCTACAAGTAAAAAATATTTATAAGACCATCACACATTTCATTCCTTTCCTGTAAGGCCATTTGTTAATGAAGATAATTTATAATTTTCAGTAGGGTCTTCTAATGTTAATTTTAAGGAACTACATAGCTAACTTGATAAATGCTCTATTTGCTTCATAACATGATAGCAAAAGGATGCATTTTCAAGTAATCTTAGTATCTTACCACTTAAATAGAGGCTCCAGTGAAATGGACAGCTGAGTAACATGATAAAACAAATCAAAGTAATTTTTAATCAATATTTTAGCATAGTAAAATGTGTTGATGAGAATATAAAAGGCATTATTTATATGAAATCAATTATACTGAAAGTAAAATTTTCTACAACTTTATGTACATGATCTGCCCATACCTAACTGAATGGCGCATAGCTGTTGGAGTTCATGAGGAGTATAAATATTGAAATGAGGAGCATGTGTGGAGTGGAGGTTTTTTATTGTGTTAGAAAATATATTTTTACAAAAAATTACCATTGTACTTAAACTTTGGTCAAGACAATAGGGAATATAACTTAGAGAGAGGCTGTAAGGTCAAGAGAATAGGGAATGTAGCTTTTAGTGAGGCTGTAAAACATTTGCTATTTCTTTGCCTAGCAACAGAAACAACATCTAGGTTACCTGGTTTTCATTTTCACAAAATATAAAATCCATCTGTTTTGGTTTTCAGGATGTGATGGAAATAATTATTTTCATAGTCACTGTGAAATCACTTTACAAAGATCTCAGCTATCATTGCCACAGTATTTTATCAATACTTGCATGAACTGCAGATCATAATAATAATTGCTCTACTGCAGATCAGTCACTAGAGCAATGCAAAGTGGTTATCACTCTAATGTGCCTGGCATCAGGCACTTGGATATAAGAAATTATCTTTGGTTTGAATCTGGAGTCTTTTTATTCTTATTTATTCTGACATACCTTTGTTAGCTTGACAAGTAACAACTCTTAATTACAATAGGCAAGCTAAATGTTAAGTTTTGGTAATATTGCCCCCTCCCCCTATATGTCATGAACTCCTACAGATGAGTATATGTGTTCCTGTTTTAGCTATTTTTTATGGTTAGTTTTCTCCAAACATCCTAGCTTTACAGGACTAGTAACTGCAGTATTGTGATGTGTTTGGCTTCATGGACAATACTAGGCTCTGATGGATTCGTTTTAGACTTTAGAAATCCTTAAACTTTTTAGCAGGCCTTTTTTTGCTCATGCCTTTGAAAATACCCACATAGTGTTCTGAGATCTACTCTCAAACATTATTCTGAAAATATTAAAAAAACCTCTAAATCAAAATCCATTAAACGAAGATGCAAAAGCAGAGCTGAAGTGTGCAGTCATTCTAGTTATCATTTCATTGGTCTCCAATGAGTCACCAATGACTAATTATTTACTGCTTAAAATGCTGGTTTCTTCATATACTTAGTTTAGTTAAAAAACATTTCAAAAAATGACAAAATGAGTGCTATCTTCACTTACACAGTGTAAATAAATATCAAAATTTAGGGCTTGCTAAAGCACAAAATACAAACGGAAACAATCTGGCATTTTGTAAAATTAACCCCCATGAGAAAGTAGCCTGTGAAGTGCACAGCTGTGAGCTCACACATGATGCTGAAGTGTATACCCTCTACTTGCTGAAGTGTATACCCTCTACTTACTGAAGCATCCCCACCTACCTAGCACAATGACACGAGGCACACCTTTATGTGAAGTCTCATGACAGAAACAGGGCAGTGATACGGGATTTTAAGCAAGAGGAAAAGAGTGACCAGTTACTGAGCCCTGCCTCTACTTCTTTAATCATTCACATGCAAGACACAATTCTGGCAGAGTGGCAGACTGCATTTAGAGGCCTTAAATGTGACCAATGATCTAAAAAAACTGTACAGCAATGTGCTGACTATTCATGTGTTCCTTAATGATAATTAATTGGAGTAATCTCTGAATTTTATATGTAGAAAAATTCACATTACTGGTTATGCTGTTAACAAATATGGTTTCATTACTGATTCCTGTTCACTTCATACTCTTGGTAGTATGATACAGAGATATATACCCATATATAAAACCTCTCCTTAATTAAGCACTTATGAATTTTCTACAGTAAAAATAATGCTTTTGAACGTAAAATGGATGTTATTTCACTACTGTTTTCAAGCTTCTGCTATGAAAATAACAGTGTGAAGAGGGCAGGGAGAAACAATGTATTAACTTTCACTTCAAGTTTGCTATTTTTTGCACTGCCATAATATTTTAATGCCTTACTTGGTATAATAATGTACGTTGAATGTGTGATGCTAATGGTAATTTCAATCACCTTGAGAGCTATGTATAATTATCTTACCAAAAAGAAAAAAGTAGCAGATTCTCTGACTTATTAAGAACTAAGTTTGCTTTATTTGCTAAATGAAGTATGCCAAGAATACTCTGCTAAAAGTATTTTTGCTTTAATCTTTAGTTGTTTCTTTGATAAGCCTTTTTTCTCATTTGTTCTTGTGCAGCTGATTTTTGCATTGACAATTTTTAACTAGTTTGTAGGAGCTGCAAAGAAAGGGAAAATTAACGTCTGGCAGATGTAGAGTGTGAGTATCCAGTTAAGTCTGGAAGAAAAATTGGTTCTAAAGAAATGATGAATGGGTATATTTGTGCTCAAATCAGCACCAATTAGTATATTCAATAACCGAAATTATTTAAATCAACATAAAGTAAATACTAGGATAAATGAGACAAACCACTGTTGACATCACTCTAGATCATCTGCAGAATGAGACAATTGGTTGTCCAGGTTTTTCTTCCATTTTCTAAAACGTTTTTTAAAGGATGTCTGAATAATAAAATCCACATAGTGAGAGCTTTAAATACAGAATGCATTTCTGATTATAAGGAGAAGTAGCTTTCTGTGTGGCAGAGATAATGCTCTAGTAACTAGAAGGGGGTGGGCTATGTGTTTTGCTTGGTTTTTTTTGTTGTTTTTAAACATGGCTTCAAACTTTTTTCTATGAATCAGGGAGGAGATAGAGTTGTCCAGTTTGTTGCTGCTGTAGTACTGAATATGACCACAAACGTTGCTGTGTTGAGAAGAAAGCAAGCTTCCTTTCCAAAACATGTGCACAGATACATGCATACACTTTCCTCCCTCAACAAAAAAGATGGAGGGCACAGAGGTTAGAACTTACTTCTCTCTTTCTTTTGTCTGTAAATTTTATTTTAGTAGTGCTGCTATTATCAGTACTAACAGACACTCCGTTCTTTTGAAATCAGTTAGAGATGTGCTTCTGCATTTGCATGGTTCTCTTGGGCTATTCCCTTAAGACTGAGGGATTTATCAGATATGAAGTTTCCAAAACTCTAAAGTATGAAGGAAGCAAATATACTTTACAAATACACATTTCAAATATATAATACTCAATTTATAAATTAAAATTCTGTTAATATAATCTCTAATTAGGTCTAAATTACCAGTTTTAGATAGACTTTGTTTACAGAATCAACTTGATACTTATGTTATGAATGTTGTTTGAACTGCAGATTAAATTCACTTTAGAAAGTCTGAATGTGACCTCTGCTTATTCAGCAGTGACTTTTTTTCCACTTTATACTTCCATCATAAATGGCCACTAAATAGTGCCACAAGGACCCTGACTGAATTTCCTGTCTTTGTCTCTTTGAGGTATATGATCCAATTCTCTAAAAATTTTGTTCCCTGAGTCCCGATTGATTTATTCATATTTACATTCACATTTAGCCACTAGAGCTTATTATTATAGGGACTGCAGCAGCACCAATTACAGTGGCAGGTCAACCATTCCTACAAAACATCCCTTCTTCACAGCTGCAACACGCAACTTCTGGCTAATGCTTCATACCAGCTTGAAGCTGTTTTTAAAAGCAATGCTGTTTAAAGTTGTGTCCCAGCCTTCTTAATGTTTTTCACAATACAGCTTCTCACATTTGTGCTCTGAAAACTAAACTGTGTGCTTTCATTTCACTGGCCAAGTAGTTTAGACTATCCTGTTACTGTAATCAGTTTCCACTCTTTGCCAGTTATAATTGCTTACCAATGTGGTGGTTAGACCTTGGATGGCTGTCAGATGTGCTCCCAGCCATTCTCTGAGTCCCTCTCCTCAACAGGATGAGGAGAGAAAAGGAGATTGAAAAGTTTGTGGGTCGAGATAAAACCAGGAAACATTTGAGGAAAATTAATTTGATTTACTATCAATTAAAAAAGATGTGGATAGCAAGAAACAAAATTTGAATGCTAAACCAACACCTCTCCTCTCATCTCTCAAACACAACTTCATTTCTTCCGTCCTGACTCCTCCACCCTCTCTGAATGGCACAGAACAGAAAGTGGGGATTATATGGTCAGTATGTAGAGGTCTCTGTGCTGTTTTATCCCTCTCTCCTTCCTGCCCTGCTCCAGCATGGTTTTTCTCTTCAACATTTTACTGTTGCAATTCCACCACTTCATTTGGACACAGACTAGAATTTCATGCCAAAATACCGAAATCTGAAATACACACAAAAATGCTGTTTTCTCTCCTGTACGTTTCCTGATAATGCCCCGCATTGTCTCCTTGACTCTTATTTGATGTTCCATCCAGTAATCTTCCAGGTGTATTCTCTCTCTCTCAAGTACTTCAAGTTATTCAGAAAGTACAGGATGAAAAATTTTTGGCCAAAGTTATGTTCTACGTGATTTATCAGGTCTATTGTACTTTATGTACAACAACACACTACATACGCTTTAGTTTTTTTTGGGGGGGGGTGATAATTTACAGCATTTAGAACTCTATCTTCTGCTTTAATTGCTATACATTTTAACAACATGAGCTGGCATTGTGCACTCACAGACTAGAATGTCAACCGTGCCCCAGACTGCATCAAAATAAGTGTGGCCAGCAGGTCAAGCGAGGTGATTCTGCCCCTCTACTCCACTCTTGTGAGACCTCATCTGGAGTACTGTGTCCAGTTCTGCAATGCTCAGCACAAGAAGGATATGGAGGTGTTGGAATGGGTCCAGAGGAGGGCTACAAGGATGACCCAAGGGATGGAGTACCTCCCATATGAGGACAGGCTGAGAGAGTTGTGGTTGTTCAGCCTGGAGAAGAGAAGGCTCCATGAAGATCCTACAGACACCTCCCAATACCTGAAGGGGGCCTACAAGAAAGCTAGGGAGGGGCTTTTTGCAAAGTCATGTAGTGATAGCACTAGGGGGAATGGCTTTAAATTGGACTGTTTACAAACGCTTGTAGTGATAGGATTAGAGGCAATGGGTAAAAACTGGAGAGGGGCAAATTTAGACTAGACATAAGGAAGAATTTCTTCCCTATGAGAGTGGTAAGGCACTGGAACAGGTTGCCCAGGGAAATTGTGGATGCCCTATCTGTGGAAATGTTCAAGGCCGGGTTGGATGGGGCATTGGGCAGCCTGATCTGGTGGGACATGACGCCCCATTGCAGGATGGAACTGGATGATCTTTAAAGTCCTTTCCAACCCAAACTATTCTATTATTCTATGATCTTCAATACAGTTTTCATGCTGCTACTGAGATAAAGATAAATACCAGCTTATTCCTACAAGGAGGAAAAAAGGTGACTAATAATTATGATCTCTAACGATTAGATCTCTAGTGATCAGATAAAAAATCAGCTGAAACTCACATCTGTGATCATTTTGATATAGAGAAGAAGACAGATAAGTGTGTAGACATGTTTCCCTTTTTTACCTTGCCCCATGAGCTTTGTCATCCTACTTTCTCACCCCAACCTGCTGAGGAGGGTGAATATGTGAGTGATCTTGTGGGAGTTTAGCCCTTATCCAAGATTAACACACCACAATTAGAAACAGAGTCTTAAGCTAACTCTGAGATATACAAGCAGGAAATTACTAGAAAATTATTTTGGAAGTAGGTGAAATTTGTTTTTTTCCCCCTTGAGATTGGTTAATGAACTTTTGTCCATTTCCTTACCTGAAAGAAAGCTGGACATGTCTTTTCTTTTTTGAAACTAGGGAAAATATGATGAAAAGAGGGTAGGAGGGGGAGGGTAGAGGCCATCCTCTCTTTAAACTTGAAAAAAGGAGTGATTAGTCTCTTTGGTGGAAAGAGAAGTATCCTCCAAGTCTGAAAATGTATATTATTGCTAAAGCCTGTAGTACAATACAATAATTTATCAATAATTCTTCAGCATATTGCAATACTACAATCATCAAGTGGATTGATACAGCATTTATTTTCATTGTTAATTCCACACCAATTATAAATATTCATGGTTACACGATATCATTCACCATTCATGGTTTACTAATGTATTTTCATATTTACATTTGAGATAAAATTGTGGATATTCATAATATGTCAGCCTCTAGCAGTGCAATTTGGGAACAGCAAGGTTTAATTCTTATACAAAACACATAAAAAACATTATGTAAAATAATATATTGGTAGTCGAGAGTCTTATAGTCTCCTTCAAGTCACCTAAATGAAGTAAAACTTATTATTATTTGTTATATTTTGCAAAGTATTAATCATTCATTATTTTTCATAACACCATGGTGCTTGTAGAACTTCTTGTAACAATCAAAAATTGTGCCATTGAGGATAATCTCAGATATAAATAACATAACAGCCTTTACTATCCTTTTTTTTATTATTCTCCTACTCTAATATATGTAGAATTCCAATCAATTTTTATATGCCTTTCTCCTTTTCATACTTTTTCATTGCTGTTATCTGAGGGAGAAGACAGATATGTTCTACATAAATCCACTGTAGTACAGGATGATGCTAAGGGCTCTTCATTTATTGTGGTGGTTTTTTAATTAACTGGACCAGGCTTGTTGTTGGAACCTGTCAAAGTAACACAATCAGAATGTAAGTATGTTTAGCTGAGCATAACTAACATAAAATAATGTTGAGCTCTATGGTCTATGAGAAACATAATGCACTCAAGAGTCTTAATTGTTTCTGGTTCATAGCTGGCCTTTAAGATTTATTACTACTGTGATGCATAAGTATCAAGCACTACTGAACATTCAGAATCAAATAAGAATATTGAAGGAATTCAATAATGGAAATAATTATGAAAATTAATGAAGTACTTACAGTGAAATATAACTTCATTTGGACATTTAATTCAGGAGGAAAAAGTAAATCTTTTTGTAATTTTTTGCTCAGTAGAGTAATTACACTGTGGTATCACAGATATGCTACATTCATCATTTTGTATTTCTTGCATGTTTTACCTCTGTTGAAAACAATAATTATTTTCAGTGAAACAGATGCTGCAATTCAGTTAATTTTCCAAGAAGGTAAACAGGTTACATTTTCTACTCAGTAACATTAGACAATTTTAATTAGCATATCTTGTAATTCATTGAAAATTAACAAAATTAAAAAGAAGATAAAAAGTGCCATTCAGAGGCAGTCAGTTTACATGCAAAATTCACATCAAGTATTGTAGCACAGGAAGAATGAAAACAACACAGTTCTAATAAAGGAAAATATCTTCTATACAGCTGGAAGCGTTCATTGGAAATGTAATATACTCTTCTGATTTTTTTTATTCATTTATGTATTTTATTTATTTATATACTACACAGAAGCATAGATCATGCCTAGATGTTTTCCTTATGTCTTCTCTTTTAGATGGTGATTCTGAATTGCTTTAGGATTTTTATTCATCTTACAAAAATTCTTGTGAGAGGGGCTATAAAGTAGTCAAGAAAATGCTACTATCTTCCAGATTTTTTTAGCAGTTTACTTTTAAATAAGGGATATATAAATGCTTAGTATTTTTGCCAGTTGTGCATGTGCTGTCTTTCATCATCTACAGAGGATGGGAAAAATTTTGCACACAATGTGATTTCAATTTCATCATTTTGAAACAAATTTGCTGATGTTATGTGATGAACAGTCAAACCTAGCAATATCTCTTCCAAGCTGTACTTCTGATCCTGCTTTCCAAAAATACTCCATGCCACTGTTTCTGGACCTGTTTAACTCTTTCATAGCCTCTGGTAACACTCAAAGGCATATATTTCTTTGGATTGTATTTTTCACTGGATTATGTCTGTCTCAAGAAAGCCATTTGCTGGTGGAAAGATGACTCTTTTAATAATTAGACAGTAGTCTTTCCTTTCCCCTGTGGAAATTAGTTTGTGTTTATTCCTGAGGTAGTTTTCTTCACAGTTTTGGTATTTGCCTTTATTTGGATGAGAATAGCACCTTACTCATTACAGCTTTTCCTTTCTGTGAATCATTTTACTGTTATCTTCTGCTCTTGAATTCAGACTCTTTTTCTGTAGAAAGCAGCCCTGCTGGATTAATTGATGCATTCATGTATGAGCCTCTCAAAGAGGAGCAGAAAAGCAATATTTGTTTGTTGAATTTAAGCTTATAGTTCAGCCTATTGTAGTCACATAGCCAGACCTCCTGTGTTATAACAGTAGAGATACGTGCATGTCCACAAGCCTATGAGGTAGATTTGACCTGTAATGCCCCATTGTTTAAGAAGCAATTGCAAATAGTTATGTACCTAAGTAAAAATTGTCTTTAAGGTCCCTCCTAACCCAAATCACTCTGATTAGGTGATTGTACTCAACCTAAACCAATATGATAATATGGTCTGAAGTACATGAAGTTACTCTGAATTTCTGTCAAAAAGATGAAGTAATAGCAGATCTTAGAGGACATTAAAGAAAAAAAATTTTGAACATGTAGAAAATGCTGCTATGGAGAGGATAGATGTTAAACTGTGTCTGGTGATGCAGATTATCCACAGAAAATTCTGTAATTGTTGATCATAATTTGGCATTTTTGGGTAAAGTTTACATCAGCCTGCAGGAAAAGAACAGTAGATCTTTTACCCTTTTTCCTATAATTGAAGTTAGGAAACTCTTTTCAGTAATGGTGACAGGTTATTTTTGTGTATTTGACACTCTGCCTAAACATGCACGGTCTTTTTGTTGCCCTTACTCAGTGGTGCACTTTGATTTAGGTCTGGACTTTGCATAGAATAGCTTCTTTAAAGCAAAATGATCTTTAGTAGCATAAACATTTGTAAATATTAAGAAGTGCATGGATAACTCCCCTTTCACATGTTCTGACATGTTATTAATCCTTTCATAGAACTTAGAAGGCTTAGACTTTACTTTAAAAACGTAAATGACATTTTATTTATGTGTGTATTACTTGTTTAGTTGGGGGGGTTGATTTTTTTTTAAATATAGCATTTAAATAAACTTAATATATTAAGACTACATGTAGTTGTAAATAATAAAGAAAAGGTAAAACCAGAAGAATGGACTTCAGTGCAATTGTCAGCAAACGTATAGTAAAGATTTAATTAACAAAGTTGCTAGGTCTCTTGGGCAACATCAGGGAATCATCCACACATCTCTACCAAATATTACTACTAAAAGAGAAATTCCTTTCTAATCTCCACTTGTCAGATGTAACCTTTACTTTAATCTTAGGAAGAAAGAAATGCAGCAATCAAACACTGTTTTCTTGAAGTACCTAGAGAAGATAGATTGACACAATGGAGAGTAAAATTCATTCCTGATAAAAAAATAACCAACCAAACAAACACAAAACCAAAACCAAACAACAACCATAAGCAATGGAAACCATGCATCCTTGTGTAATATAAATACAGGATATTGTGTTCAATGCTTAAATCATCTGTTGAATGACGTAGCCGAGTATTTGCCCCTTAATGTTTTTGAGAAGTCAATAGTACAATTAGTACGTCGATTAGTACAGTTAAATATTAAGTACCATTGAAGAAATTGTACAGTTTTCATCAATTTGTTTTCACTCCAATGATCAGATACAAGATAAACTGAAACTCAGAATTGTGTCTATTTTAGCAGATAAAAGATAGACAGGTGTGTAAACAGGTCTCAGGTGATTTTTTTCCTTTTGGCTGGGGATGGGGAACATTTGGGGTTTCTTTACCATGATGGTCAGAATCCCTGCTTAAAGGCGTTGTTTATGACACTAGTAAAAGTAGCCAGCATGAAATTCTGGCTTTACAGAAAACTGTGCCAGGATTTCATTGCATCTTTTTGCAAGAGAGCATCACTGCAGTCAGAATGCAATGCGATTTTTCATAGATTAGATATTGCTTAAAACTAATGTTATTCCTTTCTAGAGACAAGTTGTGTACTTTTGAGGGAATCATTTAAAAATATTGCTACTGGTTAAAACACCTTTGGAGCTGTTACAGAATACGAATTGTTAATTCACTAGGAATATGTGGGCTTTATTTGGTTTTTATAAGCAGCAAATTTGTACTCTTTCTGTGTCCTTTGCGGCTGTGCCAAGCTTTAATGCAATACTCAATAACTGTCTAATAATGCACTATTGGATAGTCCCTAGTCAAACCCAAATGTGCTTTTATGTGAAACTTAAAAAGTTAATTTACAGATTGAAATAAATATATAACATTAAGAATTTTGCTTTTAAATTGGATTTGAATTTGATTTTTTAATTTACATTAACAACCGCATTCCTGAGGGAAAAAAAAATGTCAACATGAGATCGCAACATACAGAGGAGAGTTGGTTGCAATAGCTAGTTACAGTATAAAAGTTGTAAAATATTTATAACTGCCTGAGCCCTACAGTCAAATACAGGCCAATTTCACAAGTTTGTCAAACAGCTTAGAAAAGCTGTGGTTATATAGAAGCAATAGTAGACTCTACATTTGGGAGAAAGTGATTGGAACCTTATTTCTTAAATGTACATTGGGAGTACAAAGGAAGATTTTTGTGACCACATGAAATAAGAATTTGAAATAACAAAACCCTTTCCAATCACTGTATCGTTCACAGTTCCAGGAAAGTATTTGGTGACAGACATTCAGTTCCCTTTTAAGGGTGAGAGAGATGATGTGTCTGCTTTCTTGGAAGCTGCCTGACATCCAAATATTTCGTTGATATACCAAGTCCATGACATAAGAACAGTGTCTTTAGAATCTCCTGTAGTTAAATCTCTCTGTCATGAAGGTCATACTTTGCAGGCAGTACAAGCAGTCAGTTAAGACACATGAACTTTGTTGTATTGTAACCTCCATTGCTTCAGCTTACAGAATTTCTGTGCACTACGACATTTTTTTTGTTCACATTTTCATGTATATGAGCAGCCTTGTAATTAACTACTAGAAAGATAATTTCTTATGATAAAGAAATAATTACATCCAAGCTGCATGCACTCAATAGTAGTGAATAACATTCCATTATAGTCAGGTCAAGTATTTATTTGTCTTCACTTATTGAAAATTCATGTCTATTTTGTTACTTTAAAATGATTTGTGACTCAAATTACTAAAATATTTGCACTTGAATTATATACATTGAATTTATTCCAGCCTTAGCATCATTTTACAGTTTGGGCTTTTCACTGACAGGAGAGGTTAACTGTACTTCTCTATTGCCAATAAATTTAATTTCAGTTTTTCAAACTCTTAGTTGACTGGAATTTGTTTTGGCAGAACTGTGGGTGAATTAAGTCTTGTCCTTCTTTTAAACATCTCTCAAATCTGTCAGATGCAGATTCAATGCCTGTTTTTTTCTGGCTGGTTATTCATTAGAGAATTTTTGTTTGTTTTAAACTTGAGTCCAATTTTTTATTGAAATATTTATAATGCTGTTCTGAGATCTCCTGTATCAGTCCTGTCAATACTACTCTCTCTGAGTGGCAGTACTATATGTGTGCTCTCTCTGGTGTCTTCTGCTGATTTCTTTACTTCTTGACTTCCAAGTACTTGCGAGACTGCGAGATGAAAACAAGCACAAATATCTCACCATCTAAACATGCTATGTTAACCTTCTGTATACATTGCAAAAACTAGCAACTATGAAACTTAAAGTGCTTTTTTAAATGCTTCACATGTCATCTTTTAGTGATTTGGTTATTTTAGTTCTTTGTGCTCTGGACATTTTACTAGGCCCCTTTGCAACTGAATGCAGACATTGATTGTTAAGATGAAATGATTAAAATAAAAAAAACAAATGGATTAGCTGCTCCTCAGCAATGAAATTTATTTCACAACCCTCCCTCCCCTCACCCCTCTTTTTTTTTTCCCTAATTTAAGGAACTATCACCATTCTGTGGACTTCTCTGGTGATGAAGTATTCAGTGTTAACAAAGTCTTACTAACATACGTGTTCCTTACTAATACTTCTTTTTAATAAAACAGTAGCTTATTTTTTCTTGAGTCAGTGTTATGCCAAAGCTTATTCATGCACTTGCCCAGAGTTGAGAAAAATCAGCAAAATTCTGTTGGGTGGCAGCATACAACAAGCAGCTGAAGCACTGTGGCTGGGAGGAGTTGAGAAGCCATAGCCAGGGTCCTCAAGGTTAGAAAAGGTTATAACGACTCTGTTGTGTTATGCAAATTAGGAAGCTAACTGTTGAAGGCGGGCTGAGGTTAAACAATCTTATAAAAGCAGAACGAACCCAAAGTAAAGCGGCTTCACTTGGATGACATTGATCGTTGCGTGTTGTCCCGTTGCTTCCCTCAAAATTCATGCATATTTTAGAATCTAATTACTTTTGGACACAGGTTAGTTTATCTTGTTTTGCTTTTTTTCAGATTGTTTATTTAGCTTTAATTCTAGTGGAAGATGTTTTAATGCTATCTTTAAGAAAAATTATATTTTTTGCTGTTCAGCAAAAATCTGTAAAGTATAACAAGCAAAACTAATTGAAGACAACACTTTACTTTGATTTATCAGCTTATATGTGTTTACTTTCATCTTCCAATTTAAGAGTTGGTTTTGAACTTAGTGGTTTGACCGTCATCTGGGAAACTTCTAAGGGAATCCAAATGGATACATATTCCTACAAATTACCTATTATCTCTGCAGAATTTGTACTCTTTCTGTGTCCTTTGCGGCTGTGCCAAGCTTTAATGCAATACTCAATTACTGTCTAATAATGCACTATTGGATAGTCCCTAGTCAAACCCAAATATGCTTTTATGTGAAACTTAAAAAGTTAATTTACAGATTGAAATAAATATATAACATTAAGAATTTTGCTTTTAAATTGGATTTGAATTTGATTTTTTAATTTACATTAACAACCGCATTCCTGAGGAAAAAAAAATTTCTTAAGTCTTTATAAGATGTTTGTATCCAACTATGAAGTTTCTGATAATAACTTAAGCTCTTGTGTAGAAATTTCTTATTGCAAATAGCAGATATTTAACATGGAAACATTTTCATTTACATTTAGTAGTGTTTAGTGTGCTTTTTTGTCATATTTAGCTACAAAAAAATTAAATATTTTGGGAACAAAATGTCATTTGTAAACTGTACAGAAAGACATCCTTAATTTAATTTTTTAAGTCTAAATATGAATTTAAATAAAAAAATCAGATCTAACTGGGAGCAATAAAGTGAAGTGTTGGTGGCCGGCTTGGTATAACTCTTATTTCAGGTTAAGTGTAGTAAGGATTTACACAAGGTTCTTTTCTAGCAGGATTCTTTTCTAACTAAAAGGAAATTCTAGAGCTCCAGGTCTATACTTTAGCAGTGCATTTGATATTATGCAGAACAGGAAACAATTAGTGGAAAAAACGAATAACCGTATAGTGTTATAAAATGGATAGAAGTAGATAAAGCTGAAGCAATATTTTAAGAAAAAACACGCCACAAGAGAAGAAGTATTTTTCTTTATTTAGTTTATTAATATTTCATTTAAGAACTTTGTCTCCAAACCAAGAAATGTGAATAAATACACACAATTTTGAGATATTTTTGCTAGAAATATAGTTTGAGATATCATTTGAAAAGTCATGATCTTGAGACTTGAAACAACTGAAGTGTAATGAAACAGAAAAAAAAAAAAACAAGTCCTGCTTTTTGAAATTATAAACCATCACACTTTTGAAAGGCAGTTTTATGAGCAGATAAAGATGGAGAAAGGTAATGCTTATCTGCTTGTCCAAGGAAGGTGTTACAGGCCTTAAAGTCAGGAGAGCTCAATTTGTAAAGGTGATGATCAGATAAACAGATAGTCCTCCTTTCCAGTTAAGGCTTAAATAATCCAACCTAGAAAAATGATAGCAAAGGGGCAAAATAACTGCTCTGCTCTCATATCTTGAGTGTAAGAGAAAAAATACAGTAAGCAAGAAGTCTGAAATTGGAAGGAATAAACTATGGTTTAAAATTAAGATTAAAGTTCTAAAGAGTTTAAACAGGAGAAATAAAGGAAAATAGCTCAAGTAGTTTGAAAATGTAGGTTTATTTGTAATCAATAGAACAGACCAGGCTTCATGACCATAGAAGTTCTTTTTCCTGCCATGCTGCCCTGTAAATACTGCTCTTTGTGTCCTCCAGATTAATGACTCGGTGATTTTGGTTTTATCCTATTTTATTCAAACATTCAGTTTTTAAGTTTGCTAATGCATTTCTTCCAATACATTTTGGGAAAAAAAATCTCTCACCTAAGTATCACTGTAGCAGAAACAGATATCTGTTACTCTAGACTTGAAGAATTTCTCTTTGTCACTATGGAGGTAGAGTATCATTACACTGGCTGAAACTTAAAGATGTTTTATATTGTAAAATTCTTCAAGTGGTGATTTATGTTCATTATATAGTGGCATAGATCTGCTGCATTGGGTACACTGTGTATAAGGGTTTTAACAACTTAGTCTATAGAAAACATAGGTATGACCCTGTATGTATTTTTATGAGTACTGGTGCATGTATAGAAATAATCCAAACCAGGGAACTTGAAAAGTTTAGAAGCTTTTTAGTGGCTTTGTGACAACTATGTAATCAGGGTCCTACAGAGTTGGGCAGATTTTGGTTTTCAGGAGGTGGCTCTGAGGATGACCTTTTCCCAGGTTATCTACATATATGGACAGATGCCAGAAATGCTCCAGCTGTCACTCCCAGCTTTTGTGTTTTGACTGAGTTGATTATCTGAACTCTTCTTTTGACAACATATTTCATTCCTATGTTCATCATAAAGCAAACAGACACGTTTAAAAATAAGGTCTCAAAGCACATTTTTAAGAATACTGCATAAAGCTAAGAAGGTAGATCAGATATTGAACTTGTTTTCCTTTAACATTAAAAAAAAAATAACTATGGTAGCAAATATCATTGATATAAAGAGAAGACGGAAGGTTCATTGAAAAGAAAATAGTTGGAGAAGAACAAGATGCTGTTGGAAGCGGGACTACTATGTTTTAGGTCACTAACCAGAGAGTCTGTGGGATGTTTTAAGATTGTGAAAACTTCTCACTGACTTCTGATTTCTTGTGGTTTTCTCTGAAAGCAGGAAGAAAATGTGTCTAATTCACCATTCAAAATCTGAACTTTTTTTTATGAAACAGAATTATTTAACTTCCTTTCTCTTTCAAACAAATTTACATCTAATGCAATTTCATAAATCAGCATATTTTTAACATTAAAAAACCCAAAATAAAGTAGTGAATTTGACTTTAAAAGACCTCCCCTTAGCAGAATAAACCTGAAACATTTTCATAGATATCCATAAAATTTGGTTTCAGGCTTTATGTGCATGAAGGAAGCTACCTTTACACCAAAGCAGGACCAGATTTGTGTAATTCAAGAGTTCTTTGGGAGTCTGGGGGTTTGTTGGGTTTTGGCTTTGGTCAAATGAACTTGCTAAGTTTCAGTATAAACAAAGCAGTGTTTATTCTTGTGAGAAGACCACCTTTATGCTCATAAATTCTTCTTTGGTGGCTATTGTACTCTGTTAAATAACCAAGGGACATAGAAAGACTATCTCCAATTCCTTAGTTTTCAGCTCACTGGCTTGAAATATAATTAAAATCAGCAGTATAGAATGCACAAAGCTAAGCATAGAGGAGAAACAGAAATTGTGACATCTTTAATGACTGTCACAGTCAGTGTTTAGTTTTCTGTTTTTTATTAAATATCTGAAGGAAGTGAAATTAATTTCTTCCCATTCACTGTTACCTCTTTCACTCAGCCACTTAAATCCTTATCAGTACTAACGATGGCAGAGTAGAATAACTCCTCCAGTCTTTAGGGGTAGCTGTGAGGGAGTAGAACATGAAGTCAGAAGTCCATTTTTCTAAAGGAAATATAGAGAACAATCCATTGAGAGCTACTGGGAAGTCTGTTGAGTGAAGCTATGTTCTTCCTGTGAACAGCTTCTACTTTGTGGTCTCTGTAGGCTTTCCTAAATTATCTGAATGAGCTATGCAGCCTTTCTGTTAAGAAAGAAAGTAGATGGCAATGTACTCATAGAAATGCCTTTTATACATAACAGAGGTCAATTTACTTAAGAAAAAAAAACATATCCATTACAAAATATGACCTGAAATACACCTAAACATTTCTTGAGTAGAAATTATTTCAGACTAACTTGCACAGAGGACAGAAGCAAGTCCTGAAGGCAATGAGTTTATCACTCGGGACAATTGAAAACAGAGAGAGCATTCCCTACGTCAAGTAATCAGAAGGAACTGAACAGTAGTAATCACTTGCTTTGTGTTTTTATTCCTGTTTGTTGAAAAGGCTTTCATCAAAGGCTGAAAGAAGTTGTAGACAAGGCTTCCATGTCAACTTCCATATCATAACCTATCATTGCTTTAAATGTTATTTAACAGTATTTTAATATGCAGTGTCAGGTTTGTTTTGTTTTGTTTTTTAATTTTGGTTGCTTTAAGTGTTAATGTGACTAGGATAAGAATATCTACTGTTACTGAGTAATCTAATTTCATTATCTAATCATGTTACACAACATTAATTTCCTTAATGTGACAAATGTTTTACTCGACTGTGTTTGAAAAGTCACTTTGCAAACAAAGTCCTAACAGACTCACCTGTACAGAGACTATCAACTAATGTCATATACAACTGTATCAGTAGCGATAAAATGTAATAATAATGTCTTTGAGACATTTTTCACCTTATAAGGAATGTAAACACTTTTAAAAGGGTCAACTTTTCCTTTTGTATTCAAGTTTTTTCAAAAGGTAGTGAGCAGCGTAAAATAATCTCTTGCCATAATTTCAGTCCTCTAAGAGTTATATTCTGTTGAGCTGTCAGTTCTTGTCAGAAGCAAGGATATTTTGAAAGAAGCTGTTACAGTCCTAGCTCACACAGAAGAATACAAAACCAATACCAAGAAAAACTGGACATAAATGAGACAGAGCATAATAAGGTCAGACTATGTGTTCTGTTGGCCTTTGGAAAGGAAAATATCATGACAGCAGAAAAGGAACTGTGAGTATCAGATATAGCTGGGAAATTATATGGAACTCTAAAGATTGTCAGTACGATACGTGAATTAGAAAGAAGGAAAAGTGGGAACTGTTAACTAGAATTATGTTGCTAACATCAGTGTATGATTTTATGTATAAGAAGATGTAAAGTTTGAAGCACTGGGTGATATATTTTTTTTCTATTATTGAACTGAGGAATGTATTCTGATATTTTCCTTTCATCCCAGCCCTAAAAAATTCTCTGTGCTGCCTTACATGGTCATTAAACTCTTCAATTCTATTAGATGTCCTTTATTTTTTAAGAAAATCCTTACTTAATTCATCCATTACACAAATAAGAGAAAGCTGTACTGATTAATCAAATGTTTGAAGAGTGACAGAGAACACTGGAATTGTTGACTGAGACTGATTTTCTGCATATAATCTCATGTGAGGTAACTTATTTGCAAGAAAACATGGGAAAAAAAGAGAATGTTCTCATTTCGCATTTCCAAATATAAAAAAAATAATTACATCTGAAATAAAATTGTGGCAGTGGCTTTATGTTTTACTCTTTGCCTCCAAAGATTTTTCTCTCTAAGTGACTTTTTTTCACTTTTTACCTCAGAAGGACATGTCATGCCAGGAAAACAACTTCTAGAATATTAATACATATGTAATCAACATATACTTTCCTATATAAGGGTACCAAGCTCAGTGAATAGTGTGTGCATGAGAGGAATTTTAAATGTGGGTAGCAAGTCATCTCTTCCAGCCATACCCTGGAATTTTCTAGGTGAAGGTCTTATCAGAGTTCTTTGCAAACTTCTTTCAGGCTCAGCAGCATATCAGTGAAGACCAATGCTACGCCATACCACTGTTACATGATCTGAATATTTTCCAGGCACTGAGGAGAATGCAGAAGGGGGTTAAAGCCATGTAGTAGAATTGGGAAAAGTAGTGAGCTTCATTTAAGTTTAAGATGGGGACTTGGTGAAAGTATCAAAGAAAGAGTGAAGGACTCTATCCAGAGCTGGTGGAGATTGATGCATACCCTAAACCAGTAAATTGAAAAAACTATCTCATGATGCAAAAAACTAGGAATAAAGAGGGTACTGTAAGTTTTTACCTGTTCTGAAAGATTTTTGAACAAACGAATCTGAGCTACTTTGCTCTTTCCCAAGAATCACTCGTTGATGTTTAGATCAGCTTGTGTCGTAGACCTCAAATACTGCTTACAAAGTATTTGTAAAAATATTTATTTTGTGTCATCAGAAATTTCAAGGACAAGTGTTTTTCGCTTTTAAATTAAATGAAATATTTATTTGAAGTGTACTTTCCAGTGTATTTATTCCATCTAGAAGAACAGTAACTAGAATAGATTTTTATAATAAGGGTTTTTATTTCATACTGCATGTTTTGCACAACAAAACATTTGTGTGATGGACTACAGACACACAATATGCTTTGTATTGTCCTATCAGAGGTATTCAGCCCTGTAATTCTAGACTAATGTTGAGACTAAAGTTTACTCAATCTCAGCTCATTAAGCTGCATTTTAAGGTGAGCCATTCCTTCCCCATCTTCTTTTCCATAAGGTTTCCCTTTCTTCCCCCTACTTTTACTCCCTAAAGTGTTACAATAGGAAATCTTGCTATCTTTTTGATTAGTGTAAAAAAGAGTTTGCATGGATCAGTTAATAGAACATTAGCTTCTGTAAGGCTTTTTCTGTGTTTTGTCTTGAAGAAGACTGAATTTGGATTCTAAGGTGGAATTAGGTAATAAAAATAATTCTGATGTATCTTTTAAGATGCAATATGGTGAAAGCTGTAATTGTTTCTAAGAAATGTTAAAATACATAGAATAAGTTATCATCTGCAAGTAAAATAAAAAGATATGTCAATGTGAACCACGGTCACTGAAATTGACTTCATGTTTTACCACCATGTATCAAGGTGGTAAAATAATTAATTTTGATTCCTGACCTTCACCTATGAAAAAATTACCTTTTGATGCTGGTGGATGTGGGACAAAATCCTTTGTGTTTTAAAAACAGCGTATTAGCTCCTCTTTAAGTTACAAAAATTATGATTGATTTTGCTGAAAAGAGAGAATGCTTTTCTTTCACATCACTGATGCTTCCCACAAAATTATCAAAATATTAGAGACTTTTATGTTGTGGTATAGCTGAAAAATTTCAGGACAGCAGTGAAATCATGGACAATATTTAAAAAATGTGAAAAATATTTACAATCAAAGTATCAAACTAGTATGTTTGACTTTGTGAGAAATTGCTCCATATATAAATTACTGGAGAATTATGATGTATATTTGTCTATGGTTAATTGCTCAATTTTTGTACTGCACAATAAAGTGAGGTATAACAGATAACTCACCATTTGATCGCGAAGTTTGTGTAACCAAAGTTTTCAATTATTTTTCCCCACCAGCCGAAGCAGTTTCAGAATTGCAGAAGATATTTCATTTTGTCACAATTAAACATCAGGAAATAATGAGGCATGCCCTTTGAAGATGATTACACTTTGCAGCTGAAAGGATATTAAAATTTATTCCACATATTGGAATTTATATTTGTTCATTAAAAAGTACTTGCCCAGAGTTTGTTTGGGCAATGGAGTAATTGTCTTCTCATTATTTTTATTTCAACTTTTAACGTTAGGAAAAATTTATCTTTTTAATTATTACTGAAATGTTAAATGGCAACCCCTCCATCCCTGCATGGCAGGGGGGTTGGAACTAGATGATCTTTAAGGTCTCTTCCAACCCTAACTATTCTATGATTGTATGATTCTTTGTGTAGACAGTGATAAATTAATGCATCACTAGTATGTAAAAGCAGTTTCAGAAGTAGAACTATGTGTCATTTCTGGATGTATTATGGGCTCCTCCCAACCATTACCTTCTAAAACCATCCTGCATTATTCATTTTCACACTACTATAAGTATTATTGATCTTTCCTATATGGCATGACTCACATACTAGGTTTTATGGAAATACGGAAACACGGAAAAAAGTGTTAGAAGTAGTGTCGCTACTGATTGAATTACAGAGCATCTTGCATGATAGTTTTTATTAAAATATCAAGGATCTTATAAACAAAACAAAAAATACATCCTACACCAGGCACCCTGCACTTCTGATGGCAATTATTCCTTACTATAGTCTTACACAGGTGCAAAGAATGTTGGTAGTTTTAAGATAATTAACTGCTGTTTGCTCTATAACTGACAATTTGATGGTTACAACAGAAAACCTAGGAATGATATTTCAACACAAGATGTTTAAAGATGAAAAAGCATAGAACATACATTGGAAGACACATTTTCCATTTTAAGAATACCACTTATCAGTCTTTTCTCTTGTTTTTTCAGTTTGTTAGATACCTAAATTCAAAAAGATCTAGCACTTGCATTGTGCTATAAGGTTGTGAATTACCAAAGTGGATGACTTCATGAAAATTAAATTGAAATTTAGTGAATTTGACATTTGCACTTTATTAAAAGCCCAACAGATAAATTTACCAAATATGTCTCAGTAATAAATAAGTTTTGGAAACATTTGCTCCCTACCCATCATTAATTTATCTTATTTAAAGATCTATAGGACATCTGATTAGTTAGTTCTGTTTAGTAGTAGAAGTTGCCCTGAAAAGGACATAAATAGTGTAATGGGTACATTTTTATACTCTTCAACTTTTATGGCCCTTTTTCTTTGTGGCCCTAATGATCAGAATTGAGTTTGAAATTTAAGTGCTTCCTGCACTGAAAAATCAAACTGTAACATACTCAGTAAATGCAGTCTGCATCTTTTTCCATGTTAATGGCTACATGACAGACAAGCACTTGAGCTTATGGGGCAGCAAGACCTATGGATAGGTGTGTGCTTGTATTTTGCGTTTAAATGATATTATGAGACATCTAAGAAGCCAAAACATAAGTATACAGTTGAGAAAGACTCATTTTATGGAACTAATTTCAGTACACAACTCGCCTCATTGAGATGTTGACAGCTGCAGTGCAGGTCTGAGGCCACCTGCCTGCACCTTGCCCCAGCACAGGGTGTTTCCAAGGCTTCAGATAATTAAGCCATTGCTATCCAGCGTGCTGAGTTGTGGGATATGAGAGTGCAGCACTGCAAGTATGTAAAGTGTAGAGCTGTCTGGTAGAGATGAGTACATAAGGCTGGCTGTAGTTCCCTTTATAGCAGGAAACAGAATTCCCAAATTTCCTTTGAAGAATCATGGAATGGAAAGTGTAAGAGATACTACCAGTTTGTGGATGAAAATGTGGTATGTTTCAATACCTATTAATATTTCATTTCAAAGACTGAAGACGACCATTTTTTCTAGTTTCATCATTGCCTTTGACATCAATTAGTGTATAGCTTCATCTTTTTCTCTCTTATTTTTCTCCTTGATTAACTAATAAAGTGGTAGATAAATAAGAAATTACTTTTAAAAAAAAATGGAAGAAAGGTATCCACTGCAGTTACCTTTTATCTTTGATGTTCAACATCTACTTGACTGCCTTCCAGCGAAGCAGCTCCACGAACAGTTCAGTTTCTACTGCTGTGAAATTTGTACTCTCCTCCAACCTGCTAGATATACTGGCCTTATGAACCCATTGATTTGCTCATTAACCCTTCACCAGCACTGTTGTACCCAAGTGTCTGAAGTTGGACTCGGTTTTGCTTACTTCCTCAGGTAGCTGCTCTCACTTTACAAGAGATTACTTTGTAGATTGTAAACTGCTTACACCAGATATACATGTATGTCATTTGCTCATGGAAAAGTGTTTATACATATGAACACTGGTTAAATAAACAGGGAAACCCCTACTTCTAGCTGTACCTGCAGTTCTGCACAAGGGCTAGTTGCTTAAGTGCTCTATCTGTTTGTGTTCAGGAAATCTACTTAGCTTCCCTTTCGTAGCTTGAGAGAAAAGATGTAGCAATTTTGCTTTTTTTCAAGTAAAATTTTTAAGTTGCCTTTTTTTTTTAATTTTCTGCAATAATTGAATTTGTGTAAGCAAACATTATGTGAGTATTTAACTGGCTTTTATGACAGAATCTTCTATGAAAAATTAGAGATTGTCCTTTAGAAGTGTTTCCTTTACTATTTTTTCATATGTCTCTGAGAGTGTGCTATATTATGAATTTATTTTCCAAATGTGAGTTGAATAATGAATGTGTTTCACAATATAGCAATGAAAAATTATTCCAGTGTCTCCTTTGCATAACTCTATTGTATTAAGTCTAATAAAAAAAGCGAAATATTTATTTATCTATGCTTTTGTTCAGTAAAGGCAACACCAGGAGCATTTATTTCATTAGACATCAAAGGATTTTATTCAGGGCCTCAAATAACTGTAATCTAAAAGATAGAAGCAAGCATTTAAAACCATTTTGTGCTATTACTATTTAAAGACAATTATGCAAAGATTTTGCTGGCCATTCTTATTGTATAGAAATAAAGAAAGCAGTATATTCACAGGGAAGATGGCAAGCCTAGATAAAGTGAACATGAAGATTTCAATAGACAGCAAGAGCAATTTCTGGTTTTAATCAGAAATATGGAATTGGTGTAATAATTGTATATATTTCTGACTGATTATTGACATTTTTACTGCCTCCTAGAATACAATAATTATAGGTTTAAAAGGAAAACTTCTGAAGTGATTTGTGTGGAGGCCTAGGGGAACATTACCTTCAAATAAGAAGTACTGAAACATAAATTCAGTTGATTTCAGCTTCAGCTAAAATCAGGAGCTAACTCTAGGCTTGATAAAAAGTTCTGTGAGGAATTCTTCATCAAGCTCAATTCAGAGACAGAATTCTAATTTATTCATCTGTTTCCAGGTTCCTTTTTCTTTCCTCTATATCAATTGAAAGAAAATATAATATAATCCTCTTTGTCATACTGTTCCTAAACTTTGAGAAAGCTAAAAGAAATCAGTAGTAACTATATCAAGGCCTTTTAATAACAAAGAAGTTTTACTTTTCCGTCCATTGTTCATGTCAATTAAATATATAATATATAAATGTTAATTAAATATATAAGAACATATTCTTAAGTGCTTAAGTTCTTATTCTGAGTGCTTGGGAGTTGCAAGACCAAGGCTGCTCCACAAAGGAGGACAAGCAGGACACCAAGGATACCCAGAAGCACTGACAGGGCCATCATGAAGAGTGAGCAGTCCCGCAGCACCCAAGCAGGGCTGGGCTGGAGGTGGTGACAGGACTTTCTGACAGCCCCAGGCAGGCAAGCTGATGATCTATGGCCAGGACCTGGTCATAAACAGCAGGAGGCAAGGCCAGAGGCAGGGTCAGATACAAAGTTGTTTTCAGTAGAGGTTCAGGGTCTTTACAGGAAATCTAGTTGGTAAGCCAGAACTGCAGGAGACAGGAACAGGAGCAGGCACTCCTGCAGCAAAAATAGGGCTGGGACTGAGAGCTCCAGGGCCTAAAATGGGGTCCTGGGCTGTTGGGCAGGGTGAGGGGACACTCAGGGGAGTGGGCAGGGATGGTCAGTGCTGGCAGTACCCTTGGGGGCATGGTACTAAACCTGAATTTCCCTGCCAGCTACAGTATTATAAGGCTAAGTAGAGTAGTCTTAAAAAGGTGCATTAAGTACTTTTCTTTCATGAGAAAATGCTGGGAATAATGTAGGTCTATTGAATCATTTATATAACAAACTATTGCAGAAAGAGAACAGGTTAATTATTATTTCATATCACATATACTGTTTCATGTGTAATTTTTGAAAGAATATTTCTGCCATATTTTGTAATGGGAAATGTAGTTTTAAATTCAGACACTTTCTCATGTTGACTAACATTTTAAAATTACTTTTTATGAGAATAATAGTTGCAACAACATTTGCTTCTTTGAATTCAGTGCAATATTAAAGTCAGTAATACAAAAATTTGGTTGACTGGATGTTGGGTTTTTTTTTAGATGGACATTTCAATGTTTGAAATTAACACTTTTATTTTAATACAAGAAGTCTTTTCTAAATATTGTCTTGAAAAAAACCCAAAATGTTGTTATTTCAGCTTATGCTGAAATTTTTCTTATCATTTCCCCTATATTCAGTAAGCAAATCGTGGGGCAGAAGACAGATAAAAAAAAGTAGATGGAAAAAGGTATTTAAAGTATGAAAAATGAGAGGGATAACATTTGGGTTTTTTGGAAAGACTTTTCTAGGTTGTAGAAAGAAAGTCTCCCCCACACTAAAACAGTCAGTAATCAAGGTAGGAATTTGGAAGACATATCATACATAGAAGTTTTTCCATGTGTAATGGGAACATGTTAAAAAATATAATGTGAATAACTGAGAACCCTTCCTCCTCAATATTTTTACCTTCTCATTCTTTTCTTTAAAAGCAACTCTTCTCTAACTTGGTCAGTTTACTTGACCAAAGCTAAGAAATGAAAACCAATTTAGAAGCAGTCATTGCTTACCTGTGGTCCTTCTGTCCACTGTATGTTTATAAATACTGAATTCCTTTATTTATCCCCAGAGGACTGCTGAAAAGAATGTCGGATTAGCTGCTTTACTAATCATGACAGCACCTTTCGAATGGGGCCACAGTGAATTAAAAGTCATTGGTAATAAATAGCTGATCTCAAGCTGTTAACTTATTTCAAATCTTTTCATAACACTTCAATAACAGTAACAGCAAATACTTCCTAATGGAGCTAATCTATTACTAGAGGCAATGGGATCTGTTCCTTATAAGATCTCTAGGAAAATTTATAGTCCAGAAGCCTTATTTTGCAGCTTTTCCTTTTGGAAAAATATTGAACTTTTTTTTACCTTTATCTTCTGTGAGTTATGTCATTGTACCTGTCCTCCAATGCAGCAAGAAAACAAACACATAAGAAGCATGAACGCTAGCTTTCAGCATGGTAGTCAATGACAAGAAAATGGTTTATGCTGCCAGAGGCGGGTGTTTGGATTGTTTGGTTCTTCACTGTGAGGAGTTTAAGAGAGGTTTTGTTTTGTTTTTTAAATAAAAGTACTTGATCTTAAAAATGAAGAAATTGAATTAATGCAGCACCTGCTGGCAAGTCAACAATGGGTAGTAGCTCTACAGGCAGAGCACAGTCAAGCAGATAAACTGAAATGAGGCTTTGTGTTGAGATGTTTTTGTTTGCTTGGAATTCTGTGCATGTCTGGTTTTGTTTCAGTTTCTAGAAGGCTTATTTTATATAACAGAACTTCTGCCTGAGGAATCAAAGATCATAGAGTAATGAAACTTATAGATCATTTGTGATAGGAAGAAAAATCACTGAGTTCAGAGTCTAAAATTGCCTTGTTTTCTAAGCTTTGGCTGGAAAACAATAGGCATTTCTAACCTTTCTTTATCAGCAAAATGAAGAGATGAAAATCAGCTTCTGACAACATTGAGGAAAGCCAATTTAGTATTTCAGCTCTCCAATTCCTGTTGGGTATTTCATCTTGCTGTTGCTGCAAAACCCTAGTTTTTCCGGAAAATTAAAAAATACTTTGGTGGTTGTTGTTTCTAAGCTATTTAATTTGAGTTTTTTTATTTTAATTTTTTCTGTCTGAAATAGATTATTAGACTGGAGTTACCAAAAACAAGTGTCTCCTAGCTATCAACTATTTCACCATTCATGCCATCACTGACTTGCTATCCTGCCTCACCTGAATTGTTCCTTGCTTTTTAAATTCAGGTAGTTCGAAGTAGCGTTAAAGTGCACTTTTCTTACCTTCTCACTCAGACCAGCAATTTATTTATCATCAGAACAGAGACTTGGGAGGGACCCTTGGCCAGTTAAACTTATCATCACCAATGCATGGAACTAGCAGAGCGCACAGAAAGGACCTTTGCACTGGCTGGAATGTGTTAGTAGCATGTAGGTTTCTGATAAGGATTGACTATTGCAGGGGAATTAATACTCATCTGTAAATTGCTCCAGTGCAGTTTCCAGCAAAGTGTGGGCTCCTCCTGCATGAAACAAGGAGAAATTTTGTATGATGCTGGGGGACTGAGTAATCATTTTCTGTGATGGGCACCAGGGGACAGGCTGGCTATGGTAACAACATCACTCAGAAATGTAGAGCTGTAAGAAAGTATGACAAATTTCAGTTTTCTGTTCATTGTAATAGAATTTGAAGACAGTGAAGGTCATCTAGATGGGTAGAGTAATGGTATGCTGTAGTAGTATGCAGGATTATGTCTAGAAAAGGAAGCATTGTGGAATTCAGGGCTTCATGAAATCAGTACTATCCTATTTTCAAATGTCAGCTTTTTCTTGAGTTGATGTTACACAGTTTAGTGCCTTTTTAGACTCTCAAGCCCACATACGTACACTTCCAAAGCAGCACAAATCCCTGAATTTCTGAAAAAATCCATACGTAATCCAGGTTGAAGAGACTCTCACTTTCCATAGTGCACATGGATTTGGAAGAAAAGTTGTGTATTCTATGAAAGTTAATGAAAGATGCCTAGTGCTCATAGCTCCTGGTCAAGAAAGATATTTGTGTATTTATTGGATTTGATTTACTGGCCTTTTGCTAAAATCTATTTTCTGCACCATCCAAGGTAGCTGAAGAAGAGGGAGAGGAACAAAAGTCAACTTTTAGACACAGAAGTTGCTTTTTATCTATGCTTTGTAAAAGTATTTATGCTCTTCACCAACCACTGAAACAACACCATTAGAGTCTGTTATTTCAGGAGAAGAATTTTCTGTTCTCCTTCTTTTGTTTGTGACTAAAATACAAGGAACAGCGGAGGTTTGTGGGGTTTTTTTGTTTGTTTGTTTGTTTGTTTTTTGTTGTTTCCCCTCTCAGCCCAGTCATTTATTTCAAATCCGAAATGTGATGTTTATCAAAGGACTAAGTACAACTTCCGGAGTGTTTCATGTGTTAGAGATATGTACTGTTAAGAGTCGTTACTGTACGTTAATGTACTGTTACATGTGTCAATGTAACAACAGGATTATAAAAAAATGGTACTTTGATGGGTTTTGAATTCCTGACAGACTGCCCACTTTTGTGAAAGACCTTTGCCTTGTAAAAAGCTCTAAATCAGAACTAATTTATTGCATTTGATTATGCTGTCTCCTCTTTCATGATAAAAACCTGGGTATCCAGAGATACCTCCTTCAGTTTGAACTGTAGACATTTAGTGCATTGTGACAGTGACTGTGAGGATTTGTTTGTTTCTGTGATTGTAAACATGATATGTTAAAAGTCATTTGTTAAAGACTGTCATGGAAGAAAATCTTACATGTTCTTCATGTGACTTAGGCAGCACTTTGTGTTGTTCCTCTCTCTTAAGGAAAGAAAAAGAACGTGTTATGGAAATATGGAAATTATTATTAGACATTCTATTAAATTTGTAAGCTAGCAAACTGCTGATAGGATGCTGGTTAGCAATGAGTTAGCAACAAGTTTTCATCTTTGCAATCCGGCATATACAAGTATATCAGATTTTCCTGAATCGTAAGTGCTGTTGAAATAACACCATAGCTCTTCATATTATTGTGCAGGGAGTTTTTATAACTGTTAATTATACTTTTGTCCTTAAAAAAAAAGATGACAGCAATTTAGCCAATATTTTCTTCTACCTACTCTATCAGTAAGATGACATGCTAATTGTAGTGTATCTGAAGCAGAAGTCACATCAATTAAACAGCAATGTGAAAATGATTCATCTGAGCAAACAATATGTTCATGGTGCTAGTACATTGTTCTCTGTGTTTCAGACTGTTAATTACATTAATTAGCAAAGATCAGTTTGCAGTTGAAATCCTGACTGTCAAATCTAATTTGTTTTTAACTGCTGACAGCTCTACCAGTATAGTCTGGTAATTCAAATATTATCAGTACTTTCATAGAATCATAGAATAACCAGGTTGGAAGAGACCCACCGGATCATCGAGTCCAACCATTCCTATCAAACACTAAACCATGCCCCTTAGAACCTCGTCCACCCATGCCTTAAACACCTCCAGGGAAGGTGACTCAACCACCTCCCTGGGCAGCCTGTTCCAGTGCCCAATGACCCTTTCTGTGAAAAATTTTTTCCTAATGTCCATAGTAAGACATTTTAGCAGTGTCATTGAATGCCTGTTGTAAAGTATATACATTGCATATTTTAGCAATAGCAGCAGTTCTGTGTTGCTTGCAAAATCCGCGGATTTATTCTAGAAACTTTGGTTACTTTTAAAAAGAGGGCACTTACTGATCACAGAACATCTGAGGCTGGCAATTTTTATGTACTAATAATCTTATTTTTATAGAGCTGGATTATGACTAATTTATCAACATTGTTGAAAAGCATTAAGAATTGTTTTTCAGAAAAAAAACCAAAATAAAACAACTGTTGACTGAATCATAATCTGATTCCCTGTCCTTCTCTGCAATGATAAAATATACTTTTAGCATGCCTATCTTGTGCGACGAGCTTGCCTCAGAG
Source organism: Phaenicophaeus curvirostris (assembly GCF_032191515.1). Taxonomy (NCBI): domain Eukaryota; kingdom Metazoa; phylum Chordata; class Aves; order Cuculiformes; family Cuculidae; genus Phaenicophaeus; species Phaenicophaeus curvirostris. The sequence continues at coordinate 284,392 of NW_027206798.1, read as the reverse complement.
ATCTCTGAAGCACTGGAGACACACAAATTTATTAACCTGAGGAAGACCTAAACTGGTTTACACCAGTTTAGGCACTAAGTGTCCCTATGCTGGACCCCGTCTGTCAAATTAAAATTATATGGGGCTCCCTCTCTTCCTTTTCCTTTTCACTTCTAGGCAAATATTTCTTAGGAATTAATCTCTTGTAAGTGTAAAACAAGGGAGTAAAATCTGTAGATCTTTGCAGGACTTCCATAGAGTATACTTAGAAAGGTGTTACTAAATGAAAAAATAGATCTGCTGGACAGGAGATCATGCATCTCAAAATAAGCTTTGGCAAAAAGAGAATTAAGTAACACAGGTGAAAGTGGATCTGTTTCCTTTCATTCAAGATTTTATGTTGAAGAGAAAAAGCAGGAAGGTTTTTTTGTTATCTCATAACTGAAAACTACAGTTTCAATGCCCCAGCTATGAATAGTTGTGTTTTCTTCTGTATACATGTTTTTATGGGGAGTAAATAAATCCAGAATACATGGATGCATCCCTAAGGGTCTGGCACGTGTATTTTAGGTTAAATTCTCTCTGCTGCTGCTGTGGTTAGCAGCAAGTTTCACTGGGCAGCAGAGCATCTGCTCTAATTCTCGAAACGTCTGCTATCAGTGTTACCAGCAGAACTGCAGTTCAGCCTGCCCACTGTGGCATGTGGGCTTTGCACAAGGGAACGTTTTCATAAAAGATCTCTGTGTGTGTGTGTGTGCGCGCAGGCGCATTTAACAACATCCTTCTGTAAATTTCAAGCAAAGCATATAAAATTATCTGATCTTTAGTACCTAGCCTTTCTGTTATAATTTGAATGTTTTCTCCCAAACATCTTTCTTGAATATTAAAGCATAACTGTTGAATAAAAAAGAGCTTTGAAAGCTTCTTGTAAAGTGCCTAGAAACACACAAAGAAGCAATAAAAAATTCATCTAGTCAATTAAGGGAGGAATTTATCAAAAGAATGCTTAGGAACTTGGAATCAAGCCTGAGTTGATCTGTTTCTCCCTGAGTGTTTCATAGATCAAGTCCGGGTTTTGTGTTCCTGGAATGTATCTTCATAATTTTTAGATTGTGACTCTTGTTAGAGATTGCAACAAAAGTAGATTACATTGGAGTAATTCCTGATTTTATTGCTTTGAGGACAGATTGTTGTATTTTTAAATGGAAAGCCACTTAGTAGAGTAAGTGGTCCAAATAAAGATAAAAGATTCATTTTACCATGCATATTTTAGGGATTTTCCAAGTCAGGAAAAGATTAATTTTAATTGATATTCAATTTCAAATAACTTTCAGAATGTATTGGAAAGATTCAATCAAATACAGCAGATAATTGTTGTAATAGAATAATAGCTGATAAGTAATAAAATATTTTGTCCACCTCTCATCTCCTTATCATGCTATGATTTCAAGGGACTATAGTGTTGCTCTGGTACAAAGAGCAAGTTGCAGTTACTTCATTACGTCCCTGTTTCTATGATGCATCCCAATACTAAATTCTGTTTGAAGATGATAATATGTAATACTGTCTTGCAAACCTAAAGTCCAGTGTTGGCTTGGTGTGGTGATTTTCTGTTTCATTAAGTGTATTCCCTCTTTAATAGTAAATGCAGTTTTAGAGGAATGTAGATAAATAGCCACTTAACATCTGGGTTTTCACTCTACAGAGGTGGGGAGTGAGGCTGGACAACCTGTATCCCTGTAAGGCCTTACAACAATTATTACTGAAAGATTAACTAGTGACATGACACATGCTTTGGCTTCAACCACTTTTGTTAGAGATCTCAAAGGGGTAACATCTTGTAATTTGAACAGCCCAGTTCTTACTTTAAAGCTCTTTGTTTTGCAACACTGAATTAATCTCCTGTGTTTTAGTAAAGGGAAGCTATTTCTAAAAGTTAATCACGTCTTCAGGCTGTGAAATTTTATGAACTTTTTTTCCCGTGACAATAAAATTCACTTGGAATATTCATGAGTATTTTCATAATTTCATTTGAGCAGTGCATTTGGTATTTTTGCTGTTAGACATTACTGAGCTGGTTTTCATTTTTTTTAATTAGTGTGAAGATAGAGGAATCTCCCCCAGTGAGGAATACCGGCATTTACTGAGATCAATTGCCTTCTGTAGTGGTCTGATTGTTTCGGAAAGCAAAAAAGAGATTTTATACTTATGTGCAGCTGTGAGCTAAACTAAGCAAGATGTACTAGCCACCATATGAAAAGTTTGAGCACAGGGAACACTGATATTAGTCTTTTTAAAATATAATAAGAACAACAGATGAAGTGTAACTTGACTATATACGTACATGCGTGCGTACTTACAGTGTTTGAACTGTGGCCACATCATCCTTTTTTCCAGGGTTTTGGTTTGTTTTTTTTTAAATTTTAATCATGATGGAAATTCTGTCTGCTTTTCATTACTTTTCATGAGGAATACGGTAATATTCAGCAGTGGGGACAACTCTAGAACCAAAATCTGACCTTTCTGAAAGTTACCTGACACTTAGGAAAGGCAGCTTCTCCAGCTGACTAAAGTTGTCCTCAAGTGTCCCAGTCACCTCACTGAGAATTCCCTTCTTCTGTCAGGCAGCTATTCTTGGCTGCACATGTACCTAAAATTTTTTAACTCTTCAGTGTCTGGATGCCTCTATCCAATTTTCAGGCTTTGCTGTTCAGCATCATTACCCTGTGTAAATTAGGAGTTTCTGCCAGTTTTGAAACCAAATCGTGTCTTTCTCCACCTCCCAGTGTAAGCACATATTTATTCCCAAGCAGCTAGAGCACCTTTACAACAAATATATTATTACTATAATATAAGACAGTTAGTAATGATTAACTTTTCAAAAAATATTTAAATTAATTTTCTGTTTGAGCTATCATAAATCAAATACGTCCTTAGATTATCAGAAGGGTCTTCATTAGAATAGCATTGATTTAGGAAAGTCACATAAAACAAAAGGAATTTTCAGACACAGGCAGAACATGTGAATATTATAATGTCATTACTTAGTTTAATTATTTCTTTTATCTCTGAAATAAGGTAGTGGAGTTGGAAGTGAAAGTGATGACTATAAAATTATTACCAATTTGTTGCATTCAAGTTAGAGACTTGATTGCTTGAATTCCCATCAATTTGTGAGAGACAAAATCTTGTTGAGCTATAGTTTAGTTTTTAGTCTCATAAGCAAATTATTATTAATTCTGTTACAACAATGCTAACACTTGTAGTTCAGTTCAGTATATTCAGTTAAAATGGGATAAATATGTTATTTCTAAGGATCTACCCTTTATCTAATGTTCTCATCTTTTCCCTGCCCTTTGGGCTCCCAAGGCTCAGTCTGGAGGGCTGAAGAAGGGCTGTGGAGTGAGAGGACTTGCTTTGTGATGTTTTCCAGGGACCAAAGTTAGGTTCACAAGCCTGTAAGTTTCATGGACTGTTCTTATTGCTCTTCTTGAAGATGGTTATGACACATGCCTTTCTGTCATCCTTTCTGTGGATCTGTGCCCCTGGCTTTTGCGGACAGTCCCAGGGCCTGCTCCCTTGCCTCAATCACAATGGACAGATTCCAGCTCCTACTGTTATCCCAGTGTTCTTCATGCACTGCAGGGCAGCTGTTCCATGTCATTACTCCAGTGTGGTTTAAAACAGTTCGAGATATTCACTAGGGTTTTTTTTTTTGCCAGTTCACATCAGAAGAAGAAAATGAAGAATGACCTGCATTGGGTAGCTGGTTTCTGCTTAATGGTCTCAGTTTGTCTCTCTGCTTTGGCATATTGGTCTTATTTCTGCCCAATTTGAAATTACATATCTGAACAAGTATTATGATCTGTCCAGGAATAATTCTCTGCTGATATACAATAGCATGATACCATCGAATACATCAGCTTAACATAAATAAACTTCAGCAGATTGTTTGTAGATCTTAAGAGACGCTTTGTAGTGAACCAGTTATATATCAGATACAGATATGACTAATAATTTCAGCAAAATTTCGAACATATTCTTGCCTTTCCACTGTTTTATATACACACGTAAGTATTCCGCAGTGTCTGAATAATTACATCTGAAACTTCTGTTGGCTGTATATAGGAGGAAGTAGAAAGCTTTTAGTTCCATTTTGTGTAGTCTTGCTCTTTGCTCAGGAATTCCCTAATGATTTAAACTGACTATATGTGGACTGTAAATGACTATATTTAGTTAATGAGAGTCATGCAAGTCAATATTTATTTGGTTTGGTTTAGTTCGGTTTCTATTTCTTTTTTACATAATTGAACGATAGCTTTATTAAAAGTCTTGATCCTGTCTCTCTTAGGTATCTTTTGTTTCAATTTTGTTCTTTGATTGAATTATTTATTCTTTGAATGGGATATTGGGGTTTTATTCTCATTTTTTTTCTTTTTTTTCAATTTTTTTTTTTTTTTTTTAATGATTAAGTCTGGATTGAATTTAAACATTGTTTAGGAGTCATGTAAATTAACCTGTTAATGAAAACCCATGCGACAGCAACAGCAGCTGGTGCAACACCAACATCTTCCCTCATTCTACATAGCCGGTATCACAGAGGATGGTCTCTTGCTTTGGAGTTATCCCATAGTGGGCAGTCCTTTGCAATATACAGACATTAATGTTCCCTTCATGAGACTTCAGAATGTAGAATGCAAGTTATCAGGATTAATACTCCAGCTGTGTTCACTTAGTTAATTATTATTTGTATTTTATGCTCATAAATGTCAGCAAAACATACAGGAACACACACTCTTTGCTGAAACTTTAGAAACAGATTTGTGTATAATATAAAATAAAGACTTTGCTGGCAAAGCTCAACAACCATTGCAGCTGTTTAGATTGTAAGCATGACTCATTTTGAAGACAAAGTAAAATCACATTCAGTACCAGTTTAGTTGCAGCTGTTGCTAATTTTTTTGCCAGCTGTGTATCATTTGTAGCATAACTGAGGATATACTTTCCACATCTTGCATGCTGTTACTTACCTGAGCCACAGATCTGAAGTTCAGTCTATCCTTGAATATGCACAACTGTGTATTGCATCTTAGAAAATTGAGTACTTAGGTGGATAATAAGATGGTTTAATTGCATTCATCATCCTTATAATTGTCTCTCCCTGGGAAAAAAGCTACTCTAAATTTTCTGGATTGGATTCAAGACACAAGTCTAGGTGGCCTTTTGGGGGGCTGTGTTTGGTGGTTTGTTTTGCTTGCTTTGGGTTTTTTTAAAAAAAATTATATTGATAAATATTTCACATTTATCTCATTACTGTAAACTAAAATATTTGTGTTGATCTTGAAAGTAATATTTTTAATTTAGAAACAGAAGGAAAGAGTTTTTTTCATTTTCTAATGTCGTGAAAATTTATTTTTGCTTCTATGCATGTTTCATTCTGATGTGCTTTTTCGTGATTTTTCTTCCTAGATTTCTATTTTAATTCAGTCATAGTTTCAGCTCAGTCAACTCTTTAGTTTCACTTTTTTTGTTCTAAGTAAGGTTGTGATGAAAATGGTCTTTTCCAGTTAAATTAACACACTAATGCATAATATTAACATACTTCTGTTCTTTGGTAATTTTTAATGAATAGTTTAATTTTCTAATTCCCTTTTTATATTTGATCCATCTTTCTCCACACTGCTAGAGAAGAAAATCAATTAAAACTTCATATATTTATTCTTCAAGAAGTCAGACTACAAAAAAAATGCAGCTACTGTTTGTAATGGGGAAAAATAAACTTTAGATTGTTCACTTTAAAATAAAAGGAGTAATCATGATTAGAAAAGTAGATTTTATTTTTCCTTAAAAACTTTTGTGCTGTATTACATTTTCTTTGAAAGACACTTAGATTTATACTTGTTCTTTTAGGTTTTACTCAGACATTGTATTGATTTATTGTATTATGCCTGTGCTATTTCATTAAAATGATATTGATTGATTAAAATGCAAGTGATGGATTATAAAGTTTATTTTTCAAGTTAATGCTGTTCTGGAAAAATTTTAGACTACTTATTACATTTACTCCACCATTATGACCATATGGTCCTATGAATGCAATCATATGCTTTGAATTTGCATTCCATTTCCAAGCATGCTAAAATTGTATTGACACCTTGTATGGCTTATTTAAGCAAAAGGCCTGTACAGATGGCAAGTGTAGTGCTAAGAACAATTTTGCAGCTAGTTCTCATGCACGGTGCTGTGTTGAGCCAAGGCAATCGACATTGTCTTTGTAGAGCAGCAGAACAGAATCTACTTAGCTGTTACAGTCCATTAGTGCATATTATCCTACAGTTTAATTTATGATTTCTTTTTCACTACTTTTACATAAAGAGTCTTTCATCTGTAGTTTTGTTATATGTTTAGGTTGTTCTTGGCCTGTTTTCCTTTTCACATGTGGTTTAATGAGGCTGCCTGCTTCTATCTGCCAGTCTCTCCTTCTAGAATTCTGAGTTGCTTTGTCGGTTTCTGTTGAAGTTTAAAGTAAGGAAGAGGTGTAAAAGGTCATCCTGTTTGTACAAAATTTCTGTGAAAACTGGTTAACAAGTTGAATGGGAAAGCAGCATTAGTGTTCCCTTCATGGGAGGACAGGTAGGCCAGGACTTGAGCATCACACATTCTGTTTGTAGCAGCTAATCCACCAGTCATTGTATTTGTTCTAACTCTCCTTTCAGTGTGTAAATGGCTGCAGGCACAACATGTGCCAACTTTTGTTCAGTAGAGGCGTGATAGGGACATTGGAGAGCTGATGCCATTGTCATAAAAACAGGAACAAACACAAATCTCTAAGAAGAATAATTTAGATTATAATTATTTGTGTTTGGGACAACTTGCTCATACTGGTTAAAGTGGAACTGGTTCTCTACAGGTATCAAAAATCCTACTGCAGTTTCTTTGAGCGGGGCAAGTAATTTTTGAAGAAAACAGACCCACTGAATTGGTTTGCCTTAGCAGATTTGTATGCCCATCTAAAAATAATGGACTGATGAGTTATTTTTTCTTCTGAAAGATTTTCTAAACATATATGCAAGAATTTTAGAATGAAATTTTAATTATACTTTGAGTATCACAAAATAGTAGAAAACAGAATGTAATGCTAGTGAGACACGGATTGGAGAACAGGATCAGCATGCATGAAAACCTCTAGGAATGTGTGTCATTTGGAGGTAGGGCAAGGTATGCAATACTGTTGGAGTAATTAGTCCACGTGTAGTTTACCTTCCAAGACTGACTTCAGCTGCAATAAAGCAGTTGTGAGAGAACATGTCTCAGCTGTTCAGTTCTGGAAACTTTTAATCTGTTGTGAGACAATACAGAGTACCAGACCTGTAGATGTAATATTGTCCTGAAGTTCCTGGGAGGCAGAGGTAGAACTAAGCTGCATATGCTAAAGAGGTCTTCAGGGACCATCATGAGGAGCACAATATTCACCTGAAAATCATTTTTACTAGTACTATTTTCCATAATAGATGGAAAGAAGTAAGCAACTTCTCCTATCTGTCTAGGCTAGGGTGAGTTGCACAGGTGTCTGTTTTCCTCGACTGACCCTAAAGAGAGTCTAAATGACTAGCTGAGGAAGACATTTTGAAGGTCTAATTTTTGGCAGATTAATCCACCCACAATCTGCTAAGATATTTCATGGAGACTGAAGTATGAGTGTAAACAAAACCCTTATAGCGTTCTATTTTCAAAACCCTTGGAATGTGTTAATGCTAATAAGAATGTTATGAGTAAATTCAGATACTTAATATGATTACATTAAAAAAGTGCTTTACTAAGATAAACAAGCTATAAAATGTAGAAGCTGCAATGACAAGGACATGATTTACTAGAAGAACCTGATAAATTGACTCAATTTTTGTTTAAGATTTATACAGAATTTTTTTTGGTACTTCAATACCAATGAGAACTTAGAAATAACTCAGCTGCTACTGACTGTAACAAGTTTTTATGTTGCTGAGCATGTGAAGGGCAGAGTTAACCCACAAACAGGAGGTACTGTAGTGTAGCCTGGAAGTTCTACATATTTAGTGAAAACATAATTAATCTAGAGTTTCATCTTACTTTTTTAATGTGCACAGTATTTGACAGAGATTTCATATAATTTGTTTACATTTTCTATGTACTTGAAATTTTAGGTTTTGTTCCCTTCCAGATTCTTGGGGGAAGAGGGAGATTTCTAGTATTTTACTGTGCTTTATGTGCTATTTACTATCTCTTCAGTCCTTAAGACGAAAAGCCTCTCCTTTCCCCTGCAAGGAGAAGTTACTCTCTATGCGTTATTCTTCCTTGATAAGTTTTTACTCCACTATGAAAATGAAAGAGCCAAAGAGTAGCAACCTCTCAGTCTTGACTTCTGTATTCTTCCATAGAAAATGAAGAAGTACTTCAGTAAGAAAGTTGTGCTTAATACCTAACTTGATTTCTGTTCTTATCAACTAGCTGTATTCCAGAAGCACAACAGGAGAAAGACAGGACCTGTCCTAAGCAACAGTATCTCATGACAATTCAGACTGCAAATTGAAAGGGAAACCCAAGTATGTCTGGTTTTCTCTACATTCATTCTCCCTGCAGAATTATTTGGCATTATTGTGAGTGGAAGTATTATGCTTTTATTTCAGAGAAGTTAGGACCAACTTCCAGGGTGTACAAAGATTTTACGGACACTGCAAAAGCAGAATGCTGGATGTCAGCAATAGTAGATAAATTTGGAACTAATAAGAGAATTTGAAATTTAGTTAACTAATTTAAAAAATTATTTAAGTACCAGTTTCAAGCCATCACTTTTTAAAGTGTGGGAGAGAGTCTGTCCAAGGGAGCAGGTGATGGTGATGCTAACATTCTTCCCATGCTTTTTTCCAAGTTTTATTCTTTTAATTTTACATAAGTTTTTTAGTAAAATTGGCTGCTGAACCCATATTACCTACTTAAATCAATAAATTAAATTAATTTTCCTTCTTAATCTAAGAGCACAACACTGTCATTCAAAATTATCAAGATGCTGTCTATTTAAGCATGGGAGTATATTGTACAAAATGTGTTTACACAGATGACAGTTTACTTGCTTAGATTTGTTATGTGATTTCACATGGGCACCAAGAAAGGAAATCTTAAAATGGGGAAAAAAGCTCCCTACTAGAGGACAATCATTGGTTGTATTCTATGCCCCTTTTACATGTATTTTGTCCTTCACAAAATGGACTTAAGAGTCTGGCTGAGGTGCTAATTCATTCCTTTACTATAATGTTTTGTATTCCTCAGGAATGGCCACATAGCCAGATCACAATAGAACAATTCAGGTAAATGTAATTGTTGCAGTTACAGTACCAAATGAGTACTGAAGGCTTGATCTTTTACTTCTTTCTCACATTGTGCAGTTCTTGCACTTTTGAAAAATGCATGTAAAACATCACGAGAATTGAGAAGTGTCAGTAACTAGCTGGGTACAGAATAAGTTTTTGAAGCTCCCCAAGTGCTGGTACAGCACTTTGGAAAACTCCTTAACGACTGAGTAGCGGTTCTTAAACCAGTGATTCGGGAGTCCCCTGCTAGCAAACTAATGATTCAGACAGCAGCATTAAATCAGTTGCTTTAGTTTAAGTACTTCTTGAATGTACATAAAGCCTTACTTTACTGGGAATTAAACTAACTACCTGCAGTCTGAAAAGAAGTCAATTGGGCACTTAAGGTGAATTACTAATAAAGAGCAAAAAGTTTCCTCCTGTATGCACTCTCTGAAAGCTCTTAGCTGTTTCAATAGAAGGTTGATACAGCAGTTGTTGAAGCTTAAAATGTTGAAGCTTGACAGTCTTTTTACACTTCTTGGAAATAAGCAACTCACAGGAATACCACAATAAAGTCTTTTGCAACACTTCAACAATATATCACAGATTAATTATATTTCCTTAATCTATTTAGTAGCTACACTGTTTTTTTTTCTCTGTGATTTTAGAATAAAACAAGAACTATCAGCAGTCTACCTCCTACTTATGTAAGTGCACTCTTTGTATGCATATATAAGTGAATTTTTCTCTCATGGGTTACACTGCTGAGACAATGATTTGTTAAATACTTTAACAGTTTTATCTTCCATTGTTGTTGATCTATCCCTACAAACAGAAGGTCAGTCAACAGTACCAGGAGCACTGCATGGATGAACAAGGAGATCTGGGCAAACTCAGACACAAAAAGGAAGCGTACAGAATGTGGAAGCAGGGACAGGTGATCTGGGAGGAATATAGAGGTAGTGTGTGAAGTTGCAGAGATGCTGTTTTGTGGGACAAAGCCCAGATGGAATTCAAAGATGTCCAGGAACATCAAAAGTCAACAGGAAGAGCTTCTATATGTGCACCAGTAACAAAAGGAATACTTGGGAAAATATGTGCCCACTGCTGAATGAGGCAAGGGACCTGCTGACATGGGACATAGAAAAGGCTGAGGTTCTGAATGACACTTTCTTAGTCTTTACTGGCAAGTCTAGCCTTCAGGAAGCTCAGGCCTGAAAGACAGGGGAAGACTGGTGCAAGGAAAGCGTGCCCATGGTGGAGGAGGAATAGGTCAGGGAGTATTTAAGCAAACTGGATATACATAAGTCCATGGGCTCTGAGGGAAAGTCATATTTGACCATACTGGTAACCTTCAATGAGGAAATTACTCTCTTGGTAGATGGGAGTAGAGCAGTGGACATCAGTAAGGTTCAGAAACGCTTTTAACACTGTTTCTAATAAGATAGTCATAGAGAAGCCAATAAAGTATGAATTTGATGGAGACAGTGAGAATGACGGGGCAGTGTAGTGGTCAGTGGCATGAAGTCTAGTTGGAGGCCAGTAACCAGCAGTGTACCCCAGGGATCAATACTGTGTCCAGTCCTGTTTGACATCTTCATTAACAATCTGGTTGATGGGGATGAACATACACTCAGACAGTTCTGAAAATGACACCAAACTGTGAGAAATGGCCAGAGGGTCATGCTGCTGTCCAGAGGGATTAGGTCAGGCTGGAGAAATAGGCTGAAAGGAACTTCATGAAGTTCAACAAGAGGAAGTCCTGCACCTGGGAAAGAACAAACCCAGTCACCGCTACATGATGGGGACTGACCAACTGGAAAGCAGCTTGGCAGAAAAAGACCTAGGGGTCCTAGTGGACACAAAGTGAATCAGAAAGAAGGCTGGTGGTGACCTAGGCTGCATTAGAAGTGTTGCTACAGCTGAATTGTGTACCTTGCACAACAAATTTGGACAACCTAAAACAGATCAATGTAAAGAGGTATGTGTACTGTTGGATACAAACCAATATAAAGACAATAGATAAAAGGATGCAAGGCTAACAGGTAAAGTTTAGCTGGGAGAAAGGAATCACAGAAGACTCCATTGGTCACACAAGTAGACTGGGTTCATCTGGCATGGAATAATGGAGTGTTACTCCAAGAGTAAAACCAAAACTCTCTTGAATTTAAAGATGAATGACATTTGCTCTCACAAAAATGTTTTAGGTATATGATCATATTTTTTTTTCTTTTGGTATCAAGCTAGCAGCATCCTAAAATTTAAGTGTTTCTTCTTATCTTCCTTAGGCTGTTCTACAGTTTCTTCAGTGATACTGAGGATGCTTCCTTGACGGTTACTGTGATTTTCTTGAAAAGTTAGTCAGAATAAAGACCGCCCTTGCATCTGCAGACTCTGATCTACATTGTCCCAAACTGCAAAGAGAAAAGTTAGGCTAGAAGAGGTAGTGTCTCCATTTCTTTTCCTTTATCAGCCAGAGAAATAACAACGTTTACTTCTGCCCTATAGTATAAGGGGAGAACAGAAAAATCTTTCTTCCCAGAAGTCTGTTTTCTTTAGTCAGTCTTCTGTTCCAGGTCTATTGAAGGAGACATTTCTAAGCTTCAGAAGTTCAAACCCAGGTCTTCAGATCATCTGAATAGTGTGCAACTCCTTTGCTGCAAAGAAAAGAAAGAAAATTCTGAAAAAAAACCCAATTGAAGCAAGTAAATTTGTGCTTTCTTGGAGGTTTTTTTGCTTTTCACCTTAATTTCTCCCGAATATGACAAGAGCACTTCCCAACACAGGTAGGAAGGCATGCTTAGTGTTCACACAAAAATCTCACTGCTTCCTGTTTATTTTGCTGCATTTTTAGGGATTTGGAAAGCAGCTGACAGCAGTACTATATTGTTTTCTAGTCAAAAATCTTTTCTGTGTTTGTACTCTTATCTTTAAAAAAAAGAAGTGGTTGAATTTATGAGATTGAAGGAGAACAGTAATTTTAATCAATTTTATTAAACACAGATTTCATTTAGTAAACTTCTAAGCATTACTTTTTTTTGAGGGTTCTTTTATCTAGTAGAAGAGATAGTTACCCTTTATTTGTAATGTATTTCTGACTGCAGCATGCTAAAATTCCAAGAGTACTTCCTTAGTATCACCTTACGCAGCCCTTGGCAAAGGAAAAGAAATGCTGCTGTTCACATCTGATAGGTTGGAAAACTAAAGCAAAATCTGTGTAAAGTGTTCATGATTATACAGCAGTAAATGATTGATCAGATTACAGAATCACAGAATCACAGAATAACCAGGTTGGAAGAGACCCACCGGATCACTGAGTCCAACCATTCCTATCAAACACTAAACCATGCCCCTTAGCACCTCGTCCACCCGTGCCTTAAACACCTCCAGGGAAGGTGACTCAACCACCTCCCTGGGCAGCCTGTTCCAGTTCTCAGTGGCCCCTTCTGTGAAGAATTTCTTCCTAATGTCCAGCCTAAACCTCCCCTGTCAGAGCTTGAGGCCATTCCCTCTTGTCCTGTCTCCTGTCACTTGGGAGAAGAGGCCAGCACCCTCCTCTCTACAACCTCCTTTCAGGTAGTTGTAGAGAGCAATGAGGTCTCCCCTCAGCCTCCTCTTCTCCAGGCTAAACAACCCCAGCTCTCGCAGCTGCTCCTCGTAAGACCTGCTCTCCAGCCCCCTCACCAGCTTTGTGAGTCCAGTAACCATTAAACCATTTAAAGGTTAATTGTTAAGACACAGCTATGATCTATTTCAGCAAGAGATTGAGCTAACTAATTTATTATGGCTTCCTTGAAAATTAGATGTAATACTTTAGTAAGTGAAGGGTCACCTTTTCCAATAGAATACTAATGTGTTCTCTAAATGTTGTTTGCTAATGAATATACATGAGTAAGTACTAGTGCACGTAACCTTAGAAGTTTTCCAGTAACTTGTGTCATCATTACAGGTACCTGAACACCATGGTCTATGCCCACGTTTTGCTTCCAGTTTTTCCTAATGGATGTTTGGATAGACTATTAAGAATTGTCTTGACAGTATAAACTTAAGCACTAGTAGAATTTCTTTTAAGTGTTTAAGTGAGAACACAATGTAGTATATTTCATTCTGGTGTTGAAATCATGAACGATTTAAAAAATGAATAAGTTAAAATACAGATATCTATATATCTAATGTTTTCCATTCACCGCTTAGAATTCATCTATAAAATTAAAATGCTATTCAGTGCTTAAAAGTGTAAGCTTCTAAGGCTTCTGTCAAGTTTTGCCTGCTTTTACTGGGAAGAGAAGCATAGCAATCATGTATAATTGCTATTTTATTAAAGATTTATTTCCATTTCCTTCTTTCACCCTTCAGTTCCTTTCTGCTTTGCATTCCTCTGAATATAAATTTGAATCTGTGTATGGGAACAAAACAGAAAAATCAATACAGCTTCCCCCAGTACCAGTCAGAGTGGCAGCAGAAACAGATTTGTGGCCCAAACTCATAGCAGAATTTCGGCTGGGGTTTGTTCTTCTGTCAGTGAATAACTGCATTGCTCCTTACTCATGGTAGATTTCCTGGTGATACACTGGTTCCTAGTAATTCACATCTTATTTTAATCCATTATAAGGAAAAAAAAATCAGAAATTGGAAGAAAGCAAGGCTGTATGAATCATAACAAAAGAACTGGAAAACATTATAGAAAAAGTGTAGCACTTCCCTTACTAATCTTTATGAAACAAGAGTGATGTCTTGAATATGTAAGGCTGTAGACTACAAACAAATTTTTAATACTACCATAGCTTTGTTTTCTACAAAAAATGTTTTTAGACTGTTAGTCCAAATGATTTCCAGATTGTTTTTCTTTTGAACTGCTGAATACATAGATTTTGAGAACCTTTTGTACTGCTTTGAACTGTGTATACACTTCAGTGTTATAGTGGCATTTATATTCACCAAAATTTTGGCTCTAAACTCATATATTTAAAGTTTAATTTGTGTAGTGGTATAGCTAATTTTCATTTTTTTTTTTTATTTATTTGGATGCCATATTCTGGGCTGCAACAAAAGAAGCATAGCTAGCAGGTCCAGGGAGGTGATTCTGCTCCTCTATTCCCACCTGGAGTACTGTGTCCAGTTCTGGAATCCTCAGCATTAAAAGGACATGAAACTATTGGAATGGGTCCAGAGGAGGGCTACAGAGAAGATCAGAGGAAGGGAACACCTCTGCTATGAGGGCAGTCTGAGAGAGTTGGGGTTGTTGAGCCTGGAGAAGGCTCCAGTGTGACCTTAGAGTGACCTTCGTAGTTCCTGAAGGGGGGCTACAAGAAAGCTGGAGAGGGACTTTTTACAAAGACGTGTAGTGACAGGATGAGGGGGAACATCTATAAGTTGGAAAGGGGCTGATTTAGACTAAAAATAAGGAGGAAACTCTTTACCATAGGAGTGGTCAGGCAATGGAAGAGGTTGCCTAGGGAAGTTGTGGCTGCCCCATCCCTGGAGGTGTTCAAGGCCAGGTTGGATGGGGCCTTGGGTAACCTGATCTAGTGGGATGTCCCTGCCGATGACAGGGTGGGGTTGGAACTGGATGATCTTTAAGGTCTCTTCCAACTCAAACCAGCCTATAATTCTATGATTCTGTGATTCTATGATTCTCTGTTTACAGAAGCATCTATATGAGAATAAACTTCTAAGAATGCCTGTTCAGAAGTAAGTAGCAATACTAGATTGGGTGAAACAGGAGTACTTCTTTTTTTGCTTTATTCTTCACAGTTAAAAGAAATAATACTAAATGTTTAAAGATTCCTTAACTGGCGAAGTTCAAAATCATGAACACTGCATTCACTTTCAGTCAAGAAATAGGAATAATGGCAATTCACCATGTTAGAGACTTGTACGCCATTACAGATGTTCATTTCTTATAAAGATCAAATGATGGACAAGTGGGATTTCCCTTATGTAGTGAATGTCCTTAAATACACAATCTAGTGGAAAAAAAGAAAAAAAAGATGCATGACAGGTTAACTTGCCCGCCTTTTGGTAGGTATCAAGCAAGGCTACATTTTATAGTTACTTATGGTCTGTGGAACTAGAACTGTAAGAAATAATTACAACTGTATTCCTAGGTTTAACTATATTCATAAGTTTTGTTATTGTCATGTAAGTTAGTGAATTAGTATCTGATTTGTAATCCTGAAATTTTTAACCTAGAAATGTTTTAAATTTTCTTCTGCAATCACAATCTCATTATAATGGGAATTTAATTGAAAGTATCATCTGAAAGGTGACAAAATTAAGTCCTGAAAGCATTACTGTTTAGGGTCTCAGACATCCAGTGCCCCACTGTGCATTTGGTTTTAAGAAAGTATTCATTAAGTTTGGTGAAAATACCTTTCTAGGGTGTGAATTGATATACTCTTTAGGTTCTTCTAAAAACCTGAATTTGTTCAATGCAAAACATCAAAATACTCTTTGTTCTAAGTAGAATCAGAAAAGGAAAAAACAATTGTAGCATCCTTGAACTTCAGAAACTAAAGCAGTTTTAGTGGCATCATAGTCCTTTTGTAAGTAGTTCAACTCTGCATTTGATGAATAACACCTTATAATGGAAAATAAGAGGAAGAAAAATTATGCCTATAGGAGAAAAGATATAGATATGAGGAACCTTGAACCTCATTTTCACATAGAACATTTTAATATTAACTTTGTTTTCTCTGGCATAATAAAAAAATAATAATTTAAGTAGAAGATTATCTATTTAAGTTTTCTTCACACCACTTCAGCTTAAAATCCTCCGCAAACCTATGAGGCCAGTGTTTTGAACAAAGGGTGTGATTCATGAGATAATCCTGTAAATTCATCTAGGATGAGTAAATTTGCCTTGCAGCTATCTGTCCGTGTGTTGTTAGTACACGGCTTTAATCAACAGGTGTTTGAGGGGATTTCCATTCCTTTTTATTATTTTGTCTTCTGTCTTCTCTTTAATGACACCAGACTTTTTTTGATTTTAAGATGCATTACTGCATTACTGCTTGTTATATAGATGATTAAGTGATGCTAATGCTATCTATACAAACACAATTCCTCTGTGTTGATGCTTAAATTCTTTTTCTCTTTCTTTTCTCAGGTGTTTGTAAATCAAGTATTTAGGAGTAAAATTATTTAGATCCTTGTTCCCAGAAAGCGCATTATTTCTAAGAGAAAATCCAGGTTTTAAAGATGTCTTCTTTTTTTCTGGTTGTTATTAGCGGGGGGAATCCTTTTCCACATTAGAGTTATTATAAATGAACTAAGCTATAATCAAAACGTGGATGTTGCTACTTAGCAATGACACTAGTAAGTACTCACAATTTCAAAATAATAAAAAAGTAGTTAATTATAGTCTTGTAGTTTTATTAATATCTTCTGAGTTTTTTCATTCTGTAGATATGAATAAATTTACTGTTAATTGAATCAGTATTAATTGGTAGTGTTTCTAACTTATGAGCCATAACTTGGCATTTCACATGACACAAGACAGCAGAGCCTAAAAGGAAAGGGTGAAGCAACAACAGGGATCTTCAAATATCTAGAGGGACTAGACTAGATCCACAGGTTTCTTTCAATCTGAGATCATTAAGAATAAATACCCTAAACCTTTCTTAAATTGCTGAACAAATATAGATACATACAGTACTGAAATTGTGGACCTCAAAGGACTGTACAGAAGAAAATATCAGATTTCATATTTATGAACAAACACATGAGCAACAAAGATGCCAGCTTAGAAGGTGCCTTTAAAATACCAAAACAAACAAGCAAACAACAAACCCCAATCAACCAAAATCAGCAGAAAAAGAAACAGAAAAAAACTTAGCAGACTGAAGTAATTGGGCATTTTCTAAAGTCTCAGCAAACACCATAAAATCAATAAATCTGATTAAATATTCCACCTAATCTTGCAGTACAAAGGCATTTTAATGATTTGTGTGAGATTACAAACAACTTTTAAATGTGTGCTCTTGCTCTATGAAACAACATTTGAAGATGTGTACTTAATGTATCTAAATAAGAAAAAGAAAGATGTCAGTATGAAAGAAAGGATCTGTTTTGTTGCCACTTTTCACCTAAACACTGATTAAAAGATAGGTCATTCAAGCAAGAGTTATTTTTACTGCTGTCACTCCATTATCTCATTTTCAATGGACCATGAAAATGTTATAGCACTCAGCTGAAAACAGCCCTTGGATGAAGAGACATCAGTTCAGTTTGAACCTTGCAAGTCTCAAAAACTGTTATCAAAATGAGCAATATGAAAAGTTATATGAGACTGTGTTCTACTACTGTTTGAAAAAGAAATAGAAAATTCTCAAGACAAGGCCACTTCGACTTATAAATATTATAAATCGAGACCTGGCATTAATGATAGTGGTGTGATTATTTTAATTTTGTGAACCTGCAATACACAGTCTTATAGCTCTTAAGAAACCTTACATGATAATCTAATATATCACTTCTTGCATCTTGTTGTGCATGCCGGATGCCTTGTTTCAGTTTCTGCAGCATGCATTGGCTTTCATCTGTTCTAACTCATGTATGTGTGATGATATCCTTTTTTTTTTTTTGAGAAATATTGATGTAAAGGACTTAGAAGTAACTTTTGCCAGAAATTAGTTTCCTGACTTCTTTCTGACTTGCTACATTGCCAGTTCATGGGTATGACTGAAGCTCTGATTAGCTGCCTTTCTAGTTGCCTTTCACTTGTTTTGGTCTTATCTGCCTTTTATCACTCTACATGTGAACACCATCTTCATTAGGTTTTTCTCTGCACTGTACTAAGGTTTCATATGACACAATCATCTTCCAGAGCTTTGTTCACTTAGTTTTCTTATTCTTGCATACTCTTCAAGCAAAACGTATTGCTTTCTTTCAAAATAATTTGATTGTGTTGGTACAGATATAAAAAAATATAATAATTTTAATTAAAGAATAATTCACGGGATGATTAAGAAGATTATTCTAAAGTGAAGATGAGACGATCAATACTAATGAAGCTAAAAATGCAAAGGGCAATTTGTTTCTCTAGAAATATGTTGTTTCCTTTTAAGTGAATGATAAAGTTATCACTTCCGAATCAAAAAAATCTTTGTTGCAGTAGTACTGATTTTTTTATAATTATTTTTTTCAAGGAACTGATGCTCCGTGTTTTCCATTTCTAACTAATATATAAAAAAAGCTTACAATTGTTGAACATTTTGTGAGAAAACATATAATATTCTACAAATACTTGTGACTACAGGAGTTTTTCTCTGATTTCTCTTTATGGCATGCATTACTTCTTCACTGCTTATATACTCCATGTGCACTTCTAAAAATGTATAATGTTTGTTAGGATGCACATTGACATTATTCCTCCCAAATTGTCATGGTTGTAGAAATAAAATTAAAACATAATACCCTCTTTTTTTTTCCCAAGTTCTCCTCAGTAAATTAAACATTATGTTGACATGTAAGAGTGGGAGGTATAACAATTCAATAGCCACTCTTGCTGCATTTTACATATCTTTATAATATCATTCTTTCTCTAGAATCTAAATGAGTAAATTTTTTTTTAGACTCTTGAAAGTTTGTGGTAAACGATGTTGACACATTTTATTTTAAGCATTCGTGAAATCATAGTTGCATACACATCTGTTGAAAATCTGCCATGGATTGCCTGAAAGGCATGGTTTTATATAGTGCCCTATTTATGAGTTTCCTTGCTGACTGCATTTTAAGAGAATGTCTCCCTGCACAGACGACATTCAGTTTTCTAATTTGCTTTTAATAAGGTAATCCTTTTCAGAGATTTATTTGCTTAAGATAATGAGGTAGGATTACGGAGGAATTAACTGCAATGCTATTAAGTTTTTTTCCTTGGGTCTATCCTTATGCTTTCAGTTTGAAAGTAAGCTGAGATTTATTTTTCCTAGGCTACACAACAAATTCAAGACCAGAAGACAAAAAGGCAGCTGAAGTAGTAATTCTATGGAAGAATTAAGATGCCAATATCTTTGAGGTATGTGTATTTTGGAAATGTTAATTATTTGTTAATCTTGCTGCTGTGTGTAAGAGTAGTGGTGAGTACTTTTGAACATTAGTGATGTTTTCACATCTTCAGATGTGGCTTGATTTGAAATGAAATTCCAAAATATACTTCTTTTTTCCCTCCCTTTTTTTATTAAAATGGCGCATTAGTTATAAATCTGCTTCTGTTTTGCCTGAGACCATCCTTCTCTCTAGAAAATTTGATACAGCTAGATGCAGAGCTAAAAAATCCAAAGATTCCATGCTCTTTCTGGCTTCACAGTTACAACTTTCTTCATGTACCATAGTTACTGTAAAAAAATTCCAAATAGGAATGTTCTGGAAAACGCCATAATAATTTTTCATTTTGTATGCAATATTGGTGGCTTTGTTTTTAATAGGTGCAAGAAGCATTTGGATCAGCTATATGTAAGGAAAAGCATGATATAGAAACAAACTACAAATAACTCAGAAGGGGAGACAATAAACAGTCATCAGTAATGAGGATACACTAAGAAAATTGATCACTGCCTTTCCATGGGTTTAGAAGTAGCCTATTTAACAGTTTCTCGATTACCGGAATTGTCAGTAAGTGGGATTCCACTTTTGTAAATGTACCAGCAAATCTTGTGGTGTATCAGTAAATGGAGTTTATGTTTATTTCATTTTAGGTCTAGTTATCATTTATCTTGTTCAAGAGCTTAAACAAAGCAAATAATGGCCTTCATACAGTGAAAAACTGGGGCGCAGAAAGCATTATTTCTATTATACTTGGGAAATGTTTGTGTTGGCATGAATTTTTCTGGAACTCCTTTAAACTCTAGTTTTCTCTTTCCTCCAATACATTGAGTTTCCAAGAACAAGATTTTTTTCTCTTAGAGGAGGCATGTTGTCACAGCAGTAATACCCCAATTCAGCAATCTTTGATAATTTCAATCTTCATCTGAAACTCCCTTCTTTTTTGTATCTCACCACCATAAACTATTATCTTTTCTACTTTCTTGTCAGATCTGTGCAATTTTGCTCATGTTTGGCTTGATAGAAAGACCACATAGATAATTTGACTAGTGACATCATAGCCATCTCATAGCTTATTAAGTTATGCAGATCTATAGTGTGATGCATATATTTTGTCTAAAAACATATCTTTTGCTTAAAAAAAACCAACAAATACTGTCAGTTTCCTCCTCCCTCAAAGGCTATATTTATTTCACCTTTCTTAAAAGACTGCATACCTACCCAAGACTATTGACTTCCCAGATTCTTTGTTTTTTCTTAGCTATTTAATAACAGGTTTGCAGCCTTTGGGGTTGGAAAGTTGAGTTCTGTAAACTATCTTTGTATATTATTATTCACAATGAATATATTCCAAGTGTCTTTTTTGCATCCTAGCATTTGTAACCACTCCTAATGTCAATCTTGTTTCTTTGGAGAAGCAGTATTTGAAGTACTGTAATAAATGATGATAGAGCAATCAGCAAATATATTTTCACATTTATCCTATTATTCTGCTGACAGGATGCTTAAATTTTATGTTGGAAAGAGGAATTTAAAGCTGCTGTTGAACTTTTGATGAAGGTCTACACATGTGTCAGTGACATCTGAGAATGATATTTTTAGATAAATGAAAAATCTCCATAGCTTTTTCACATCTCCCATTGCGACACATACTTGTTCCTCAGGGCACAATTTGTCTCATAGATTGCATTTGATTTGAAGTGTAAGGATAGAAGCTCATAGTATCAGTGTTAAATACATGTAGCCTTGAGTAGTATGGTAAGGCAATATTTTGATATTCAGCCATTAGAAAAAATGTTTAAAGAAAAAAGGATTTCATTTTACTGGGTCTTCTAAAGTAAGGCACCAAGCATGATAATTAATATTTAATCTATACTTTTTAGCTTTATATGTATTTCTGAAGTGGGTATATTTTGGCCTAGTCTGAGAGCAAAATGTTCCCAAGCAGTTTTTGTTAGTATATATACTTTCTAGGCCTTTATAAAATCTTCATTTTCTCTCATAATTGTAAAACACCAGGCAAAATGCGATGTATTATGAGGAAAAACAAAAGAACCAAAACATATCTGCCCTTTCTCCTTCAATTTGCCACATTATTTAATCATATTCAGTTTAGTATTTCTATCATTTCACAGTTATTATGTAATTTCAAATGGATTCCAAGTGGATTATTTAATCTGCGTTTCAAGATTTCTGACACTTCAAAGAACAGCATTATGGTTAGGTTGCCCAAGTGACTTCATATTACTCAATAATGGTAGTTTTCATGGTAAACATAGTCCTTGGTGGCAAAGAGGACTCTGACTTTCCTGTGTGAAGGTCTTTATATTATGTAATAATTGAAGTAAGGG
This sequence comes from Phaenicophaeus curvirostris, assembly GCF_032191515.1. Taxonomy (NCBI): domain Eukaryota; kingdom Metazoa; phylum Chordata; class Aves; order Cuculiformes; family Cuculidae; genus Phaenicophaeus; species Phaenicophaeus curvirostris. The sequence continues at coordinate 262,692 of NW_027206798.1, read as the reverse complement.
AGAGAGAAATGTTCTTCTGAGACATATATCTGTCTTTCCTCATTCTCATATATGAGACTCATATAATTGTATGATTATATGAATATCTGCTTTAATACTCAAATACTCGTGTATTTGAATACTCGCGTATTCGAGTCCTCGAATACCGTGTTCAGTTCTGGGTCCCTTACCATAAGAAGGATGTTGAGGCTCTGGAGCGAGTCCAGAGAAGAGCAACAAAGCTGGTGAAGGGGCTGGAGAGCAGGTCTTACAAGGAGCGGCTGAGAGAGCTGGGGTCGTTTAGCCTGGAGAAGAGGAGGCTGAGGGGAGACCTCATTGCTCTCTACAACTACCTGAAAGGACGTTGTAGAGAGGAGGGTGCTGGCCTCTTCTCCCAAGTGACAGGGGACAGGACAAGAGGGAATGGCCTCAAGCTCCACCAGGGGAAGTTCAGGCTGGACATTAGAAAAAAAAATTTCATGGAGAAGGTCACTGGGCACTGGAACAGGCTGCTCAGGGAGGTGTTTGAGTCACCTTCCCTGGAGGTGTTTAAGGGACAGGTGTATGAGGTGCTGAGGGGCATGGCTTAGTGGTTGATAGGATGGTTGGACTCTATGATCCAGTGGATCTTTTCCAACCTAGTGATTCTGTGATTCTATGAATAACCTCTCACAATGATATAAGCCTTCTTTAGCAAACAGTTGAAGGAACTAGTAAAAACGTTCATGGTTATGATTTTTAAATAGTCTGCCTTAATTAATAACACTGAATGAAATAAATAAATGGAAGCTTGCAAATGCATTTAAACCATACTTGTTCCTAATTAAACGTATGTATACATTACTGTTGGTTTGTAGACGCTCTGTGCCTGAGTGAAACTTTTGTATGTAGCTTATGCATCTATTCTAGTTTACTCCATGACTAATACTCCAATTTGCATTTGTCAGTTCCAGGTACTCAAAGAACATAAGATGTGCATTGAATTGTAGAACTTCGAGACTCTCTGAACACTTAGGCTCCTCTTTGTGTGATGATTTTTGCTGTTCTGACAACTGTAAATAGCAGAACTTGTGGAGAATGGAAAAAAAATAACAAACCCAGTGATTTAATTTTGCTTCTCTAATTTTTAACAGTTATCTGATCTTATCAGTGATTCCATGCATATATTGTCTTTATAAAAGTTTGTACATACGTAAAGCAGGTGTAGAGTTTTGCTATGGTACCAAATGCATATTGTATTCAAAGTTTTTATAACTTTCTCTGTGTCTGTGTGAAAACCTGAATTGGTAAATGCAAATGGAAGTTTCAGAGCTACCTTATTGCAGACATATATTTATGATGGAGCTTAAGAAACTCTCACTCTTCTTGCAAGGTCAAAATACAAAACTGAGATTCAGTGTTGTGGGGTGCTGGCCTCACTGTTATAAACAGATAAATGAATTGATAAAAAAAACGGGCTTTTAGTCACCAGTGGATTTTAGCCTCCCTTAGCACCATGAGAATAATTGACATTTTACTTCCCTGAAAATTCAAAAATATTTCAGAACGTTTTGAGTGGTTTGTCAAGTCAAGCTGAAAAACACTTTAAAGCAGGAAGTTGACTGAATCTTATAAAAAAAGCTAACTTAAATTTTGAATATATGAAAATTAAATATTCTGAGCTTTTCAAGGTTTTATACTCTACAAATCATTTTAGAAACTGAAATAATATTGAGAAAGTCTGTGCAATCATTTTTGTTTAAAAGTACAAGGTGGTTTTTATGTCTTTTGTTAAGTCAATGTCAGCTTCACAAAGCCTGTGTACTCCCTTTTGGGGCTGTAAAGAAAATCTTTGGATACTTGCCATATTGCTTTCCTATATGAATTCAGTGGCATGTGCTTTCTGCTCTGTAACTAAAGCAGTGGAACTACAGTTGAGGATTGCACATGAGATGTAATGACGTAAGGAATCTGGAAGAAAGGGAAGAATTGATTGTATTTATCACTTTAGTTGAAGGAAGTGACTTAGGATTCCTAATCAAAATGGCCAAGCTGCCAACCTACCTGTGCAGGGCAGGCATGTGTTCATGCTGGGGCAGCAGGGCAGCGGGTGCTCACAGGCCAGCAGAGCTGTGCCCTCCCTCCTCTTCCAGGCAAGCACAGTCCCACCATACCAGGGCAGAGGCAATGATGCACCCGCTATGATGTGGTCTCTGCTGCAGAAACCATCCCCTTTGAAGCAGCTTCAGAGGGAAAGGTGGGTTTGTTTCTTGCATGCAAAGCATGCATTAGTTGTCATCTAGGCAGCATGGGGTCACCAATTTTGTATAAAGGACTTTCACGGTGACTGGCTATTTCTGGCACCTGCTAACCTGCTATTTGTATTTGCACAGTGTTTGACTTAATTTAGAAGAACTTATTTAAAATCTAAAAGGTCCAAAAAGACACTGAAATGCAAGCTTCCATTACCAGTTTTCTCTGGATCTATATAAATCAAAATATTATTGTTTTTACCCTTGCCAGTGACATTCAAGGTGAACAAAAATACATGCATATTTTTTTTCTTTCAGAACACACAGGAGCATAGGTTAACATATTCCATTCACAGCACTTGAAAACTAGGACTTAAAAATATGCAAGTGTCATTTTTTACCCCAAATTTTATTTTTTATGAGTTCTGTTAATTATGTGAGTTTGCTTGTAATATGAATTATTTTTCCTAACAAATATTTTATTGTCCTCATGATATTTGATTCTTGCTTCTTCTGGCTATATATAGTGTGTTTGGGTTTTGTGTTTTTTACACAGAATCTTCCTACAGATAAACAGTTCAGTGTAGCTCAAGAAAATTAAGATTAAGAAAGAACACCTCTTCAGCATAAAAGAGTAATTGGTATTTCTGTTTCTCACAGTAAATTTAATTGAGCTTTAAAAGATAGTCAAGTTCAAACAAAATAGTGCTTAAATTAATCTTAAGGGTGCCTGAACAGGAATATAGACCAAAATACTCCAAAATTACTGTGTCCAGATTTCACCCATGCATTGTAGAAATTTTTCTGTTTTTTTTTTTTTTTCTAATGGATCTGTTTTTTAATGATGAAGCTGATCAATCCCTGCTCTTGAGATAACATCCTAGCTATCTATAGATAGCACACAATTAACTTGAGGAGAGAAGGGGAAAACCAGGAAGGAAATATGTGCAATACATAGAGCATCTCTCTGTGTTCTGTATTCTGTGTCAATTTTAATGGGTCCTTAATTAGGTCACAGGACTGATTGATATCAGCACTTAGCTTTCTGGGTGACATCACCGTCTCCTTCATTCCCTATTAGGGATTAAAATGTTGATACATAGAAAATTCTGCTTCCTGGACAGAGAAAAATAACTAATTATACCAGTCGTAAACTTGACACTAGCTGAATTATTTACCAGTACAGGAGTGAAATGGAGACTAACACGAAGGAAGAGCACAGGGAGCATATGGAAAGAGCACAGATATACTAGCAGCCCGCGTATGTAAAAGAATTTTGTTTAAAGAAACAGTGACAGGACTAGGTTTGGACATGAACAATCGTAAGTAAAATGATGCTGCATTTCAAATCCATACGCAGAAAAAGTAAGGAAAAAATTAGAAAAATATTTGAGATGAAGCAAGCAGACTACTACAATGTATGACCAAATGCATGGAGATCTTGGCATGAGGGGAAAACCGTGAGTGGACAGAGAACATGCTGTTCCTAGAAAGGTTATCAGATTGAAAGAAAAAACTAGAAGGGTGCCTAATACATATTTCGATACATAAAAAGCTCATAAAGGCAGCAGAGGACACAGCTTGAAATGGTGCTTCTTAATTTAAAAACAGCTCCAACATACTGAACATAAAAGTTTGTTTCTGAAACTGTATATCCCAGCAGAAAACTTCAACTCATCTTTATAAAATGTCTTACAATTGAGTTGCTGTACAAAGCCACTGAAACAGCTTGATGTCATTGTTACTACTTTTTATTATTTTGCTGTCAGGGAGTCTATCCCATTTTTCAGACTTTCTTTGACTTTTGGGCGATCCTTTTTGCCTGGTTTTAATTTATAAGATGGAATACTTAAAAATATTACCGTTGAGATTTTTAGGATTTGTTTAATAAAGGATGAAAAACTGAGGACATGTATTTTTATGATCTTGTGTGTTGAGATGTATTTGTGCTTGAGAGAGTCTGCTGTCTGGTATAAGATGACCTTGACTTCACAGAGGACTATGAGGAACTAGGTCAGACATGGCTATAAGAATGCACATCTGACCATTAGAGCAGGCTGCAGCAGCACAACAAATGCATGGCTATGAGAACAGAATAAAACAAATTTGTTAAATGTTGTGGTGCATTACACTGGTGCAAGCGTTGAGCCTCAGAGATTTCTATTACAATTGTGAGCTAGTACATAGTTCATAGACAAGAATCATAGAATCATTTAGATTAGAAAAGACCTTTAAGATCATTAACTGCAATTGTTAACCTAGCACTGCCAAGTCCACCACTAAACCATGTCTTATGTGCCACATCTACACATCTTTTAAATATGTCCAGAGATGGTGACTCAACCACTTCCCTGGGCAGCCTGTTCCAGTGCTTAATAGCCCTTTATGTGGGCTACATATTAAAGGTTTGTCATGTTTTTGATGTTCTTTATATAGATACATCTGCTGTCAGTTTACTACTGCAGCTATGCTTTCAAATAAATTAGGAAAGATAGTGGAAATAGTGTTTCGATCCTATTTCATACAGGCTTTCATCTCATATATCTATTTGCCATTTGTAATTTCTAGGCTTCATGAAATGCACTGACTTTCTTTTTAACAGCTTGTCTTTTCTTGAGTTTTCAAATTATTTCTGCTGAGAGGTCTTAGCATTAGTTTAGTTGCTGGAAATAGTACGGATGTCCTATGAAATTCTGTACTACGGTAATATTTCTGATAAAATGCAAATCAAATACACTGGTTCAATTTAGAAGCACTAAGAATAGGCTTAATCCAAGTCTTCAAACTTTAATCCAAAATGTTACAGAACCTGTAACGAACAAGATGAATGGCTTAATGGCACCTGATCCTACAGATGAAGAAGCATAAGTTAGATACAAACTGTATCTAAGAGATTTAAAACAAGTGGCTGCCTTCATTTGATTTTTAAGGATAGAGTCATCAGAATATATTTTTCCTTGAGTCTCTCCTTTCATGCTCACCTTTAAAGTAAGACTGTATTATGTGAGTCAGTGAATGACCTGAACGTATCAAATATCATGAGTTGTAGTCTTCCTAAAGTAGAGGGAGAGAAAGCAGAAATGAATTTGAGTAAAACATTCATGCTTCACAAAACAGTCATTTAAATTTGCATGTGTTTCTGAGCAATATATTTGTATATAAATCATTGGTATTAAAAAAATAAGTTACTACTAAACAACCTTTGACAATTCATATTATTGGTCATTAGCCAGAGGTATTTCCTTTTTACTTGCTTCCAGAGTTAAAGTTGTGAGCAGAAATTGAGCTGTGAGTGAGAAGACAACTGCTGCCCAGAATTTTCAGCCATACAGTAGTTTGAATAGATAAAACAGAGATACACTTCAAACTTCATACAGTCTAATGAAATTAATCTAAATATTTGCGGATTTTTGCTTTGCACTCACTGTGGAGTGTTTGACTAATATGTTACCTTCACAAGAGGAGCTAGACAGGGGTCACCCTTAGTTCAATTTCTCTGGCTTTCAGGAGTATATAGGATCACTTAAAATAAAATTAAATTAAAAAAACCCACGTTTTTTCTCAAATGTTTAAAACTTGTGGGTTAGAAGATGTCACACTCTCCCTTTTCACCTTCCTGTGCTTTTGAAAAACAGGTGTGGGCTAATGGGGAAATCATTGATCCTTGACAACCACAAGTAAGTATCTTCTCAGGCAAGGTTTTACTCTTCTGTTACAAACCTTTTTATTCAGGAGATCTTGTACCAGAATTCCAGAAATAAATGAGACACTCTGCTACTTTCAGGTTTGTTGCAGATTCATGTTGGTGTTTCTTTTTCTGTACGTGCTTGTCACTTTTTTAACCACCTTCTACAGCAGTTATTCCCAACCTTCTTTTTAAGAGGATCTTCACTACTCCCTTCCTGAACTCAAGGCTTCTCATTAGCCCTTCTTCTTTCCCCATCTCTGAGGACTCTTTCTGATACTTCATTCTTACTTCCTCCTACTAACGTTTCTTCGTTATGTCCTTGTTGCTGACTGGCCAATATCAGTGCAGCTGTCCAAAGTGCAAGTCCTAGCACAGAGGTTTTAGCTCCATAGCAGATCATAGCTTTTCCAGACAAACTGTGACTGACAGAATACTTTGCTATGGTTGGGACTCTTTCTTCAAATTGATTTTTCTATTTTTCTGTGTAAGGGTAGATTCTGAAGTAATCGTCTGATTTCACAAGCTGTATTAAGGTCCTCTATTACCTATATCCTAATTTCTCTCCTATTTCAAAGAAGATTCTTAAGCTGAAAAAAGTGCATGCTAAAATATTCACTGAACATTTTAATACCTTTATTTTAATTGAATTAAACCAGTGATCTATTAATGAACAGGTTGATTTGCATCTTTTTGCAGATAGTTGCTGTGAAGAGCTACTTATTTTCATTTATATCAGACTTTTTCAGAGTACATAGAGAATTTTAGCTCGTCATGGTTTGTTTCCTAAAAGTCCTCAGGGAGCCTGAATTAGGAGACCTTGTGTTCAGCTCTGCAGTGTTCTGTGTGGTACCAGTGAAATAGTTCTTGGTATTTGGAAGGTAGAAGCCAGTGACCCAATTGCATAAATTCTCATCCCTCTTCTTAGTGCCACAGGATTCAACTGGACCTCATGTTTACAGAGTTGCAAGCAATTACAAAAAGTAATTGTTTTCAAAAGCAGGTTCATACATCATCCAAATTTGCGAAAAATGCATTATGCATAAAGGGCTTAGTATTCTCTTCTGCCATTGATAGAAATGTATAATCCCTAGTTAAAAGATTTATGCTGAGCATTGACAGTTGATTGATACTGCATGTAAATTTGAAGTGCGGAATTCCACAATAAATAATAGTTACTGGGATCATTCCTAATGTGATGCAGAATTGTTTTTACTTTGGATGTCTAGAGTAAAGTGAAAAAAAATATATAACTTATCAATGGGTAAAGTACATGTGTTTTATATATTGTCCAAGGTGATTTATGCATCATCTTACAATTGTGACTGTGTTGGGGGAAAGGTTGAGAGACCATGTTTTGGGGAAGACTGACCATCTTAATCTTCAAAGGTAGTAAGGGAATGAGTTTACACAGATAAAGAAAAAAGCATGGATAATAACAACACATTACTAAAGGCTTTAAGAGTAGACAGACAGGACTTAATTGAGAAATGGAAGGTCGGTGATGCAAATGAGAGTAAAATGTAAGCATCCCGAAGAAAGCACCCACTCAAGGCTTTCTGTACAACTAATTTTGCTGTAGAAACATACCTACACTGCTTCTGTCATGAAGCTAGTTTATGTCTTTAACAATACTTGACAGCTGAAAATTTGCAGCTGACTGAACATTGCAACTGGAGATTTTAAAAGGAAAAAAAACCAAAATCCATCCATCTCAGAAATTTTTTGGTAATGTATTACTGTTCCCAAGTAACTTACAAATAACATTTTTTTAAGAGACTATGTATGATAGGTAAGGTCCTTGCAATGTCCCCATTTCTTTTTGTTTGGATTTTTTAGCTTAGTTTGAGAACTTGCAGTTTATCAGTACTCCAGGCAAAATGTGGAGTCCTTCCTAGTCCCCACTCTTCACCCTGCAAATTGCAGAAAAATGGCATTTAGTTTAGAAGGGAACAGAATTTGAAGGAAACATGTTGTGACCTATTTGTTTATATTAAATTAGTTGATTATGGAGTGTTATTTATATAGAGAACATCTAGTGAAGAGAAACAATAGAGTTGTGATACTGAACATTTTTTGTTAGTATTTGTGTACTTTAGGAAGTTTTACTTTAATAAGGTCATTGATTTTGGAATTTGACAGTAACTATGATGTTCTATTCAAGCAGATTTGGCTTTTTCTATGTGTAAAATGCCAAGAGTGTCTGTTCTCTTTTTTTTTTTTTTTTTTTTAAAGACAGGAGCTTCTATAAATTGGAAGTGATACAGAGTTAACTAATTACATTATAGAGCATAAAACAAGTCAAATGAAATGAAGGCCCTGCATTCAGCAGCACTGTTTCATTTTATTTCACGTGAGGTACTTTGGATTCCCTAAATTCTGGTGTTTTGCTGTAATATTTACTGCAAAGGCAAGAAAAAGGGAAAATATATATGTACTAAGGAAAGCCCCTGAAAGCTAAATCAGCTTGGTGAAATAATTTCTTAGAAATTCTGTATTACTCTGTTATGAGAGAGATATCTGATTAGCATATAATGTCCAGACTTCCATTTTCATGGCACATTTTGGAACAAAGTAACATTATCCTTCAGCAAGATCTTCCTCAAGTGATCCGAAAATTCTGTCACGTGTCATTTTTTGATTGCCTACATGTTTTAAATTTTGATAGATTACATTATCTACGATCTACTTTTCATAGAAGAACAAGTAATAATTTGATTGCAGTTGCACAGTCTTTCAAATCCTAAGAGTGTTCCATTGTGTTTGTTCTTCATAAATTGACTTTAACAGTTCCAGAGGAAGAAGGTTGAAGCTTTGAACACTTATTGTTCATCTTTGACATCTACAGTTTTCAAGCTCTGTTAAGGTTAAATGGGAGTTCATTTGCACTCTTTTTCGTTTAGTAAGTGCTCTCGTAATTGAATGCAGATCCATGTAATGTAGTGGTGAAAAGGGAAATTCATTAAGATTCCTGATTAGAAAAAAGAGTTAACAGAATTGCAAAGGTTATAGAAATTTAGCTCCTGCTGAAGTTAAATTAAGCATAAACCACACCCGGGTAACACGAAGGAGCTTGCTTTAACTGTAACTAACAAGAAATTTTAAAATTCATATACATCATCCATGTACACCAAAAGCAAAAGCAAAGATACATTTACTAAATCAGTATAGTGGATAAAATTGATACAGATTTCATGCCTTTTGTAAATTTTTACTGGTTTAGTTGTATTAGGTACAAGGTTAATATCACAAATACCAATGAAACTGTCATAAGAATATGATGATAAGGAAACATAGAGTATCTTCTTACTCTCTTGAAGTTAAAACTGCTCATATTTACAGGCACAAACTGGAAATGTGACTCATGATATTTGGGTTTTGTTTGATTCTGGAACTTTAAACATATACTTAGATACAGCTACATGAAAGCAGCATGCTTTTCACCTAACCCTTGCAAATATTTTCTAGCCATTTTCATAGCATTCCTCTGGTGATCCCTTTCAAATATATTTTGACAAACAATTAATTCCAAAAAGTATCTCATGCTTCCCCTGTAAGGTGAAAAAGGACATTGAAAATCTGTAATAGGGTTCCCCTTGAACTGCTATAAACTTACTCTGTTCAATGATGTCAGTTTAAATCTAGGACACTTTTTTATACTGTGCTTGCACCTCAATTATGTTAACCTTTTGGTTAACCATTTTTCTTGATCATTTCTATATCAGCTCAGTTTATGGGTTTTTCTTTTATACAAAATCTCTGTCAAGTGTATGTGGTACTAATAGGTATGGACTTGGAAATTTGCAGAATTATTATAAATGACTTGATGACCTGTTCTGCAATGCTGTGCATGTGTCAATATGCCTGTGTCCATATGCCTGTGTATAGGTGCTTTTTGCTCCTTGGCTGCTATAATGCAGATCAGGGTGGGGGGGAGGGGGGCGATGTGTGGAAAGGCGGGCAAAGAGCTGTGGAGATAGGACTAGGTAGAGTTCTGGAGGTCCCTTGCAGTCTAAATGGCTCTGTGATTCTGTGAAGATTTATCTGTGCACAGTAGCACTCCCTTAAGGTATATACAGTCTCAATTACATGATGCTGGAGCATAGAATCATAGAATAACCAGGTTGGAAGAGACCCAACGGATCTGTGAGTCCAACCATGTGATCAGCATGTGACCAGCACTGAAACATTCCCTCCTTCCTCTACTGTGTTCTGGCCTGTGTTCAGCTCTTAGTATAGTGGCACCGAAAAAATTTTGTCTAACTTCCTGTTCACCACTCTTGTCTGCAAAATATCTTTCATTAGAACAGCCTTCCATTTTTCATTAAAAAAGCCCAAACAAACAAACAAGCCCTACCTTAGTTGAAATTTCATTTCTGCCCTTCATTTTTTTAAAAAAACCTGTCAGATAATGGAAAATTTTCCAAATCAAGGACAAAAAAAGGAGATTCTCTCTCCCTCACATTCCAAACTTCTTTGTGTTGTTTGGACTGTAAGGCACCTTCCAATTTAGATATGTGAATCTCATTAGCATGCTCTTTATATTCTTTTTCAGATCACTAATGAGGAATTTAATTAAAACATGACCCAGCACTCATCCCAGCAGCATTCACCAGACACCTCCTTTTGACATGATACATTGCTGTTTTTCACTGATCCACATTTTAAATACTAGCCAGTTTTCAAAACAGCAGTAAGCAGAGGTGAGATACCACTTAATTAGGGACAACTTATTGAATTAAAAAAAAAAGAAATATAAAAAGGTCTTCATTGAAAGAAAATGCATAGAATTATATTCTGCCTCTCTCTGTGCAATAGCCTTGCTAATAAGCTACCAAAACCTACTACCCCATAACTCAGGTTCAAATACAATGATATTCTATTTTTAGAATTAAGGAGATAAGAACAGTCAAAGGCAAATATTAACTGACAAGCTCTTGTCAGATTTTTCAAAGAATTATGTCCTCAAGGCCTAAATTTACAGCTCTTCGCTCTGAAGAATAATATGTGGTAGCCGGTTTGACCAGCTGTCCTAGTAATGTAATTAAGTTGGCCACTGTTCACATACTATTTCAGGAATTCTTATTATGCAAGGAATTCCCTTCCTTTTTTTTTTCTGCATCTATTAGCACCCAAATCTCTTTACTAGTCACAATAAAACATTTTTTGTTAGGTTAAAATGTAATTTCTTGTACTTCAGTTTGGGCCCATTGTCTGTTGGTCTGTCACTGGGCGTGGTGGGGAAGAGCCACTCCTGGCCTTCTTTATTGCACACACACCCCCTCCATCACCAGGCATTTAGGTGTATTGATCATTAAGGCTTCATTTGGAGATATCAAAGGTTGTTGCTCAGGGTGCCCTCAGTTTTCCATCTCCACACACGGGAAGGAGGGACTGAAATGACAAAGGGTCTGTGTGTTACTGTGCCGCTGCTGGATCATCAGTTCTCAGACACAATGGATGGCTCAAATGACAATAATGCCCATGCTCTGGAAATCTGCTTGATCTTGAAGTATTGGTACAAAACATTTCATGAAACTTTTCAAAACATAGTACATAAATTTGTTCGGAGTATGCTTGTCCTCTAGTTACTATACCTAACCATATATAATGAAGCATGAGGTATCTTTACCACTGCTATACCTCAGCATATGGTAAGTTTATTTTTTAATTTTCTGCAGGAGCCACATTGATTATGTGTGGTGGATTTTTTATTCCGTCACATGCTGATGACCTCCGGGAATTTTAAAATTGTGTTTTAGTGATCCTAATGAGTGTATGGACCTATTGTACCATGTCTCACTAGAGCTGTACCTACTATGTGTTTCCAGTGCCTGTAGTCCCTTATGTTAAGCAGGAATGATATAAGTAAGGGTGAATTTATGCAGTTACATTTGGATAACAGATTGTTAATAAGCAGTCATTTGGAGCATTGAAATGGTAAGACTGATATTAACTACTGAGGCACACTATAGAAAGAGGAGATATAAAGCTGATTATGAAGACATAGTTCCTGAAATCAAGGGCTGCTATAGTATATTTAAGTGAAATAGTTGAAGCCCATCTACTTGTGAAGTGGAAACTTCATGGTACTTTTGAATCTGTTCAAGCACGATTTCAGAACTTGAATTTTTATGGTATTTTAGAAGTCTGTTTTATTAACATTATCCCCTAAGACACACAAAAAACATCCTGTGCAAAGATGATAAAGTGGCATAAACATTCTTTCAGGAGCAAGGCAGATCTGGAACGTTCACAAGAAAATGTACATAGCTTTTTAGGTATAATAATAACATGTAATGAATGCCATTTAAGAAATGCACTTGAACATCAGTTAGAGCACCAGGTTTCTGTCTTTTAATGAAAAAAATTGTATAACAGAAAAGTAATTTAAATGTGACAGTATGAAGAGTATCTAGATCTTTACATCTCTTATACCATTGCATCTTCATCTATTATTTCCAGTTGCACTCTATTTTGGTACTGTTAGTCTCTTTCATTCTCATTTGAAAGTTTAATCACTTTCTTTTTTTCTTTTTTTTTTTTTAACTTTTTTCCCATCCCCTAACATCTTGCTGAAGGTTTCAAGATTCAACTTTCTCTCTTTCTGTTAAATTAAACTTTTTTAGAAGATACTCTTCTGGCATTTTTCAGGAAATGTGGTGTGATGTGCAATGAAGCTTAAATTAAATCTGGATTCTCCCCTTGTGGAGAAGGCAATTGCCTGAGATGACAGAGATGTAGCCAGCTATGTAGTGAGAGAAGAGAAAGAGCAGTCTGAGTCCAATAGGTAATACTACAAAAACTTTAAAATGCTTGAATTAATTATTCCCTCCTCAAAAAATCTTGTATGAAGTATCTGTATTATTTAACAATTCATCTGAGGTTAAGGCCTATGTTTAAAAATAATGATGGCAGTTTGAAATATCAAAGGGGTGACTTTCCCTTCGTGCTATGCACCTCAAAAGCTATGTACTTTGAGAGTGATTGTGAACGTCAGTATTAAAAACTAGACTGATCTTACTCAAGTTAGACAGTAAGAATAGAAACTCTTTGGGTTTAGTTCAAGTATATTTACTTGAGACAAAAAAGATTTTGTGATTCTTGATTCTTCATCCTGTGTCTAAAACAAGAAGGTGGATATCATTGTTATAATGCCTAAACAGTACACCTTAGAAAAAACAAAGTTAGTGTAATATATTCTTCCATGATGTAACCCATCAGCCTGGGTTGAGGAACAAGATATTTATTTCAAGTCAACAGCTGGCCTCTGGCTTACTGTGTATACATTTTCCATTTCCTCTTCCAAAAATGCTTGAAATACATAATTACCTAGTTTTAGTTCACGTGGTTTGGTTTTTTATCCAGATGCTCTACAAGTAATCAGCAGATTTGTTCTAATTCTATGTGTGTTTGCTCTAAGAAGTGAATTGATCTTAGGCATTTCACTTATGTATATAATTCTGTGTCATGTTTGCACCACACAACATGCAGCGAATGATAGATGAGATTGGAAATACTGGCTCAATAATGTTTATTGTCTGCAGTGTATAATCTCCATTGCACCTCATGAAAATCTCCTTAAAATGCTAGTTCTTGGCTGATAATTTTGTTAGCAAAAACACAGATAACAAGAGAAAATGAAGCTCATGTACAGATTCTTCTTTCTTTGAAAGATCTTTATGTAGAAAAAACCCCTCACACTTTACCATTTATCATAAATTCATTGTTGTGCTGTTCACAAATACATACTGGATTAATTGAGGTGAATTTTCGTTAGTGAGGCTCACATTCAGGTCAGGTCATATTCCTGCACAAGCAAAGCACTGCAACTGCTACTAGTCTTTTCCCTCTTACATTCTAAGCATTACAATCACTAATAACTCTTGAAGTTAGTCTTCCTAGTGGTCATTTGTGATATTCACTAGGCTTTCACATATTTCATCTATATAGATAAATAATATATTAAAGACAAATAGTTTATTATATATTTTGGTTTTGATAAAATGATTATATTGGGCTTAAGACAGCAATGTGATCATTTTTCATGCAGGAAAATTATTAAATTAAAGAGTAATAAATTTGAGTGCAGAAATTCAAACTAGGCTAAATCTATTAACAACAGATTTCTTGGTTTTATTGTTTTTGTTTTGTTTTCTTTGGTTTAGCTTGGTTTGTTTTTTAAGTAACTCTGTGGATGTGATTACTGTCTGTACACCTTTTCCATCTTAGGCACAGTTTCTGTTCTAGTTACGCTATAGTAATGAATATTGGGAACCACTGCTGAGGACAGAACTGCCTGACTAGAAAAATGTTCCAGTCTGGATGAATGAGCTAAATGTAAAGGAGTTAAGTGCTGGTTGTATGTAACATCTAAGCTGGCGGTGCACTTTACTGATGGATAATGAAATGGGACCAGCTGAGACAGTGTGGTGTGACAGAATCACTACTGAGTCATCAGTATTAGTTCATATACGGATTTTGTGACAGATTTTCTTTCTTTCTTGGTGCTGTATGATCCGTGAGGGGAAAAAAAAGGAAATATTGAAAATATACATATAAGAAGCTGGATACCATTCCCATTGTAATTTTGTACTCTTATTTCTGTGGCTTCCAAACAGTAGCATGCAAGTAAGCAAGTATATTGTACTCGTGTATTTAAAATGTAATTTAATACTGAAATTCTTTAGATAAGCAGACTATTTGATAATATCAGGAGAGTGTAAGAAATTTAGACATATTTTTCTGATTTTATGTAAACTAACTTAAGTGGATTAGCATGGAGCGTGCAGCATGTACTGCGCGCAGTACAGCCAGAATGATCTGCATTGTTCACCTATTTGTCTTTTAGTCCCTAATGATTTATTTTTGTATCTTAACAATTACATGATATTTGTACAAGCTGTCAGAATGTGATTTAAAAATAAAACCAAATATCTCTGGGTATGTTGTTTGCTTTCTTTTCTTTATTTTAATGAATAAGTTATTTAGTGATCACTTTTTGGTCTAGTTACATGCAAACCAATTTTTTCAAACCACTTCTTCCCTTTAAAGTATAACCTTTGTGCGGACTTGTTTGCCTTTTCATTATGATTGTAGTTAATTTTTATCATCAAACTTGTACACGATTACTGCAACAGTGATGTTTGAGTCACACACACACTAGAAAAATTAACTACCCCTCACAGATATAAGCTGTTGAAAGGAAGCTTATTAAGCCCTTTCTGCATATGCAAAATAGAGGCCAAGATAGGAGAGGGATGTGATAAAATGTCCAAACTACTTTGAATCATGGAATCATAGAATCATGGAATGGTTTGGATTGGAAGAGAACACAAAGATTACCTAGTCCAACCACTCCTGCACTGAGCAGGGACATTTTCAACAAGATCAGGTTTCTCTCAGGCTCATCTAACCTGACCTTGAATGTTTCCAGGGATGGGGCATCTTTCACCTCTCTGGGCAACCTGTGCCAGTGTTCCACCACCCTCAGAAAAAAAAACATTTCTTCCTAAGATATAGTATAAACTTCTCCTCTTTTAGCTTAAAACCATTACACCTTGTCCTATTGTTACAAGCCCTGCTAGAAAGTATTTCCCCATCTTTCTTTTAAGTGCTCTTTAAGTATTGAAAGGCTGCAGTAAGGTCTCCTCGGAGCCTTCTCTTCTCAAAGCTAAACAACCCCAACTCTCTCAGCCTTTTCTCATAGGTGTTCCATCCCTCTGATAATCTTAGTGGCCCTCTGGATCCACTCCAACAGGTCCATGTTTTTCCTGTGCTGAGGGCTTCAGAACTGGACACAGTATTCCAGGTGTGGTACCTGAGATCGGTGTCTTTCTTCCCCAGGGAATGATCTCTGCTTGAAAACAGTCTGTCGAAGTTGTAACATTTTTATGTTTACTGATATGCATGCATGTTTTAAACATACACAGGAGATGCAAATATGTATGTGTGTGCATGTGCACATATGTATGTGCATCTGTACAAATATGTAGAAATATATAGTGTGTATGTCAAATGTAGTGATAAAAATTTAGCAGAACTAAGAAGTTTAAGACTTAAATTCTCATGTAAGGACACTTGCTTTCATTATCCCAAAGACCATCACATCCTCCATAATAACAAATAATTTTATTTACCTACGGGAAGTACCCACCACCCATTAAATGCAACTGCTATTAATTTCAGTATTACTTCCCTTCAGTATCTTTTTTCAGTATCTAGTGCCAGCCTATGCTCAGAGATGATTAACTTAATTGGTGTAATACTTGAAATTCTGTCTCACTGTCAGGAGTTCTGGGACCAGTACTCCCAACACCAGGAGTGGCTCTAGCAGCTGCATGACAAATTTAATAATTTGAATTTTGTTAGTATCAATTTAATTCTTTTGAGAGCTTACTCTCCTCAGTGAAACAATAGATTTGTTGTCTGAAAATTTTAGAACACCTTAAGGGTTGTGATTGAAAAATAAAGTATGAGAGCAAAACTAGTCTTGCTTGCCTTAGTTTAATTAGTTTGGAATTGTTTTTAAAGATAGCAGTGAAGTCTGAAACATGACACAGTGACAAGTAAATAGAATACATAGGGGTTTCTATCTATTCTTTATTCCTTAATCTCACCACAACCCTTTAGTATGTAATGTATCGGATTATATTTGGCTTTGAAATACAGATTTTTATAAGCATTCTTATAACGTTACAGTTACACTTCTGTCAGTATCATCACAGAAAGTTAAAGAAGTGACATGGAGTACACTTGAGATTGTGTGTGTGATAGTGTTTTTATTTCCTAATGTAAGCATAATTCAGTTCATAACTATCTTTCTGGTACACATCAATTCTCAACATTCAGTTTTGCCATTTGTCTAGTGTTTTACTCCCCAGAAATCTTCATTTCAGCTGATAGGGTTTATTTTTAAGTATGGGGCTGCATAATTCAGTGTGTTTGCCTATGATTTCAAAAACTGTCTATTTATGTCTTAAAATCGTTACAGTATTTGTGCCCATTTTCAAAATGTCTGGGACATAATGAAATTTTTCAAGTTACAGAAATAGATGGCATTACTTAAAAAATGGACCAAGAACATTTATTTTATTATTGTTGCTAAGTTTCTTGTACTATACGCAGCTATGTCCTTCAGCCTATTTTTCCAAGCAGAGTTATAGTCAGCAGGAATTAATAAAGTTTGGATGCAAAAACCATTAAATTATCAGCTGATAAAACAAACTGTATTTTGTGTATATGTCTAACCCAAATTATAGGCAGTACATGTCACCACATAATTTTAAAACTGTAAAAGCATTTATTGAGAGCTGCTGTAGAGTTATTAATTAGTCCGTATCCACAGTGTTTGTTAAACTGAGTTTTCTTTGTTTGCGGTTTTTTTGGCACTTAAAAGGATGTGAATGTGAACTGTTAATTAAAACTGTTACTTGCTCATTTATATATGATATTAGAATGCTATAATGCCAATTCATTATTTCTGGTTGTCTAAGACCATAATAGTTTAGAGTATTATCTATAAAGTGAAAATGAAATTTTGTTAGCTATGTTGTACATTTTAATGATGGTCATCTATTCTTTTAAAACTGTGTAATGAGGACTTACATAGGTACTCAGGGACATTAAACAGATGGTGATTCACCCTATATAAATTAAATTTTAGAGCTGTTAATTAAAATGGAATATAAACCATTATACAGAAAGATTGGAGTCTACTATATTACATCAGTTAAATGTATTTGTAGAGAACTGAATCTAACTTTCCTATGGTGTTGCATTTGAAAACTGGTTTTCAGCTTGCTTGCTTCAATGGAAGGATTAAGTTATTTTAACAGGCTTTTGTGAATGACTTGAACAAGTATTTTCATCAGTGATTTGCAAACTTCATCTATGGCACTTTGTGTCATTCTCAGAGGAGGAAAAATAAAAATGTATGAACATCCTTAGGGAAGAATATTCGTACTTTGTCAAGTGGCAAGAGTCCATAATACACAAGATGGCACTGTTTCATTTATGAAAATATCTCATTTTCACAGATAACAGTGAAAAGTGTGATGTGAGAGTGCAGAAGGTTTTATATTTCTGTACGTTGAAAATAAGATATTTGCATAGTTGAATAGTTTTGTTTATTATAGACAAACCAAAACATAATGATGTAGATACAAGACCACATAACTGAGGCAAGTGAAAATGCCTCTAAATCAACTGTTGAATGCATCTGGAACTGGAGATTAAATGTGAGCTAAAGTTTTTTTTGACTTACTGTCTTGCTTCTAAAAATTCCAGAAAATCTAGAATTTAGCTTTCAGATGATAGTTTTTCCCTGAATCTTCACAGCTCCTCTGACATGTATACCATCTAGGTTTCTACACTTCACTATTAAGGTTAGCTTGTTAAAAGCAAATTTTATGTCCTGAAGTGCATGGGAATTTCCTGTAATGTAGAACGCTTCACTTTTTAATTAGGTCTTAGTCTAATGTAGGTTTTAATTTGTCATTGAAAAAAAATCCATCATAAAAATTATACAGCATATTTTCAAAGATTATTTTCTACTGTGGACAGTTTCTGCCTTGGGCAATCTTCATATCTCTAGCATTTGTGAAAAACAAGCTATGTCTCTTACGATGCCAAACTAAGATATATGAATATAATGTTAAATATTTCTTAACATTTCACCAGAATTTGTTAAATAAACAGAAAGCATTTATATATCGTATTATTCTTCTTAGGGGTTGACTAAAAAATCTGCAAGCCATTGACCAGATTAGACACAGTAATTGCAATAATTTTTCAGCAGTTTCAACTTCCAATGTCTAAATTTAAATACACATGTACTGATAATTTAGTAGTCTTCAATCTGCTCTTTCAGATGATAAACATCCTTAGATGTTTTGACATAGAAAAGTAGGATAAACTCTTACATCCTTGTTTTAAAATTCAAAAGTTCAAAATAGTATTCATATATAACATATATATATGTATAAAATAGTGCATAAGAAAGCATATTCACAGGAAGGACCATAGAAATTGAAGGCTTGTAGTTCTGTTTGTTCTTTACTGCAATAGTAACTGTTATTTCTAGCATAAAGATGACATTTTTTTTCATAAGAAAATGTCAGAATTCAGTCCCTCTAATTTTAGACAAATTTTGTCAAGGTAGATGTCAGCTTACTTTCACACGTTTGAGTTCCTTTTAAAGACATACAGAAAGACATTCATTCAGTAGATGAAGACAGTATTCTTAACTGCTTCTGGATTTTTCAAGGCTTAAGTATATTTGTTCTGAAATTTCAGCTGTTAGTCATTTGCAAAGTATTGGTGGGAGTGTATTTGAAGCAGGTCTGCCCTTAAGGACTGTCTCTTTTTTGTTTGCATTGCTGATCAATTTCAATGTTATTTTCTCTTAGAGAAGAATAAATTGGAAGATGTACTCTGTAAGAACACGTCCCTGTGTTTTCCATCTGTTATATGGTACTTCATTCATAGGACCAGATTAGAAGTAGATCCCATGAAATGCCTACACTATGGTTGTAGGGACTATAGTGCTTACAGCTTTACTCTGTGGTCTGCTTCTATTCTACTTTCTAATGTACCCAGTATCTGTAGCTATTGCTATTGTACCTGCCAGACAGGTGGGTTTAGAAGTTAATTAAGAATCTAGCATTAAATCCGTAAGTGAAGTTGCATAACTATTGAAAGCTGACTGTTCATTTCCCTTTTATAGTATTTGTGAATTTTCATTGGCCTGAATATTCATATTTTTTCTCTGCCATAATCATGCTCTTGCGAAATTGCTATAGATAACAGTTCCGATTTATAGACCTTAACGTACTTTATGATCACAAGATATGTGTAATTTGAAATACTTTTATTCCTGTTTCCTGGATACAGGAGTATGACTATGAAAAGAAATTCTGCTTTGACCAGCAAGCCAGTGACTAGGTTTGGTAAAAGAACCGCTTCTGGTAACTACATTTTGTAGGCCTTGACCATGTACTGACAGTAGGGGACATACTACAAGTGTATTGTAATAAATAAGTTTTTCCATGGTTTGTTTATGTGTTTATCCATTTAATATGAATATCTAAAAGACTTACGTTCTTTGTATTGAATTCTTTGCAGTAATTAATTTTATTTTGATACTACTGCTTGATATCAAATGCAGTTGAGATCCTCAACTAGAGTTGTGTATGGCTGTGCAAGAGCCAGTGACCCTCTGATGCTATCACTCAGTGAAGGTTTTTATAAAGAACAGCAACAAATAACTTCAGTTAGTCTTCTGCATTAAGTAAAACTGTAAAAAATCTTCAACCATTTCTATATAGACACATCGCGTAGATCCCAATTTAATATTAAAAAATGCATTTTCTGTTAATTTTCTTTTTAATATAACTATTAGTTGTATTTTGATGACTTCAGAGCATAATTTTGATATGATTTTAAAACTAGTAAGTTTATACTGTAAATGATAATAATAAATTTGCTACAGAATAATATAGAATCATAGAATCACTAGGTTGGAAAAGACCTCCAGGATCATCAAGTCCAACCATTCCTATCAACTACTAAATCATGTCCTTGAGCATTTCATCCACCCACCTTTTAAGTACCTCTAGGGATGGTGACTCGACCATCTCCCTGGGCAGCCTGTTTCAGCATACGATGACCTTTTCCGTGAATTTTTTTTCTGATGTCCAGCCTGAACCTCCCCTGGGCTAAGCTTGAGGCCATTCCCTCTTGTCCTGTCACCTGTCACCTGGGAGAAGAGGCCAGCTCCTTCCTCTCTACAACTTCCTCTCAGGTAGATGTGAGAGCAATAAGGTCTCCCCTCAGGGTCTGCTTCTCCAGGCTAAACAATCTCAGCTCTCTCAGCCACTCCTCGTAAGACTTGTTCTCCAGCCCGTTCACCAGCTTTGTTGCTCTTCTCTGGATGCGCTCCAGAGTCTCAACATCCTTCTTGGAGGGAGGGACCCAGAATTTGAGGTGCGGTCTCACCAGTGCTGAGTACAAAGGGAGAATAACCCCCTTGGACCTGCTGGTTATGCCATTTCTGATCCAAGCCAAGATGCCATTGGCCTTCTTGGCCACCTGGGCACACTGCTGGCTCATGTTCAGTCGGCTGTCAACCAACACCCCCAGGTCCATCTCCTTCAGGCATTTTTCTAGCCACTCTTCTCCTAGTCTATAGCACTGCACAGGGTTGTTGTGCCCCAAGTGCAGGACCCAGCATTTGCCCTTGTTAAACCTCATGCCATTGGTCTCAGCTGTTCAAATCCCTTTGCAAAGCCACCCTACCCTTAAGGGCAAGGGAGCCCAAGAGGGCTGAGTACTCTTCAAGAAGGAAATCCTGGCAGCGCAGGAGCAAGCTGTCCCCATGTGCCTGAAAATGGGCCAGCAGAGATAAAAATCCAGCTTGGTTGAGCAGGGAGAAATGGGTGGACATGAAAAAGAAGAGGAATGTCTATGGACTTTGGAGGAAGGGACAGGCATCTTGGGTGCACTACAGGGAGGAAGTGAGATCATGCAGAGGAAAAATCAGGAGGACTGAAGCCCAACTAGAGCTCAGATTGGCCAAGTTGGTGAAAATCTTTCTCTAAATGCATTAATAGTAAAAGGAGGACCAGGAAGAATATTCAGTCCTTATTGGATGCAAAGGGAACAACTGTGTCAAAGGATGAAGACAAGGCTGAGGCACTTAATGCCTTCTTTGCCTCAATCTTTAATAGTAAGGAAAGTTGTTCCCTCTGTGGACATGCACAAGAGTTAGAGGAGCAGAATAAAGCTCTAAGCTAGTCTCTGGAAGTTTAATGTGGCCATTCTGGTTACCCCCCTCTTCACCTCTACTAGAACTTAGAATTCTACCATCTCATGATCACTTTTGTACCCCTAGTACAAATAGATATAATCTTTTTAATTTTTTATTTTGAATTGCTGGTCTCACTACCACACAATAAAAATGTCAAGGGGTATTTGGGTAGGGTTTTTTCAGTTGTTTGGTTTGATGTTTTTACCTTTTAATTTCTCAATAACTGTTGTGGCCATTAGGACTGAAAGTTCACTGTGAAATAAACAACCTAATTTTGCTGTGATATTGCATCCAGTTGGTATTGCACATATATTAAAGAAACAAATCTCTGAAATGTTTCTGTGCCCAAAGTTTCATTATTGTGAGGAATGTAACTAGCACTAAATAAATGTTTATCAGTTTAAACTTTTACCCTAAAATACTTTTTTTAAGAGAACTTGTTCATAAAAAAATGGAACTTACATTTACTTTTGATCTTAATGTGCATTATCAAGTGACAGAAGGCTACTCTTCAATAAATGAAATAAGCTTGGAAGGATACAAGCTGTAAAGCCAATGCATTAACACTTGCCATATTTCAGAATTCAAATGAATGGAAATAAAGTGAAGAAACTGAAGCATCAGCTGACTTGAAACATCCATTTAAAACTGTTTTAAGTGTTACTAGTTATAAAACAAAATAACATTTTCTCTTAGAGAAGAATTTATACTATTTTTTAAATAAACTATCTGTTAATCATTATAATACTTTAATTTGTATAAACCTTACTATATCAGAAATCAGAGGCAATCTGATCTGTGAATCATGTGTAAATATCAATAGTACAACAGGAGCCTCATTTCCAGCAGGATTACCTGCCTAGCTCTGGTACTGCAAGGAAGAGTTAGGTATGCTCTCCCTGATCAGATCTGCTGAAGATGCACAGTGCCGTGCACTCTCTGTTTTTCCAGTCAGAGTTAACAAGTTAATGAGATAAAGATAGGAGTTTTATTTCCTGATTCAATTAGCAAGAAGAATTTTACATTTCTATTATTATTTTGCTTTTGTGAAACAAAGCATTCTCAAAGTGCAAGTCTAAATACTGTGTTTTCCCCATTTCTATTACTAATTGTGGTCATTTTGTGTTTCTTTGAGCTGGGGGCTTGGACTTGATGTGGTCCCTTCCAATTTGCATTGGTTTATAATTTTCTGCATCTAGTGATTCTATGAAAATCGTGTTCTGCTTTCCAGACTGATAGAAGTGTGAAACTGATAATGGGTTGTTGAGGATACTATTTATGGTAATGACTGACAATTTCTTTCCTGACAGTTACTGGCAGCTTCACTTTGGAACATCAAAGAACTCTTGCTGATCACTCACTGCAATTCTACAGTGTCATTTCATTATGCTTAAAACTAGGGAGACTATAAACTGAAACCATGTTCTAGGCTTTCTGCTGCTATGACTTAAGTTAATACCCTATTGAATTCAGGACAACTTTGCAGAACAAAGCACACGTTGTTTGTCATTTTTTCCTTGGAGCTGGTACTGGAGAGATCTTGCAAAATTCCTTACCAATTCTAATGATGAAAAGAAAGCATGTATTTAAAGAAAGAAAAGATTGAAGGTTGAAGGAAAGGGTGACTAAGAGTACTTTTTCTCCACTTTCTTTTATTTCCTTCCAGTCATACTGGCAGTTCTTGCACTTCCTTAACTTCTTTCAACTGAATATTACCAATACAAAAGCTGAGGAGAAGAGTAAAAAGGAGTGATGCTTCTCTCCATAAGTGCAGAATCCTAAACACTCCTGCTGTTTCAGAGCTAGAATATTCACTTCCCTGTGATGGCTTCAAGAGACTCATGGTCTGGGGTTTTAAGGAAAAAGCATGAAATCGCATAATCTGAGAAAAGATATTCTCTTTACTTGGGGACTTTTGATCACCTCCATTTATCTCATTTTTAATTAAGATTCCAACACAATTATTACTAAAATTCTGATTGAAGAGGGATAAAGCTACCCAAATTTGATAGAATGGTAATGGATTGGTGTTTTGCAGGCTAACAAGGTGGTATTCTTTCTCTAGTCCTTTAGAATACTCTTTATATCTGCAAAGGCAATGAATAGGAACTTTTTATCTACTTTCTGTTTAAACTTTCACAGGAGTTCCTTACCATTACCACAAAATATGATTGAAAGGATTGACCAGGATGTTTTAATGTGTCCACTAAATTTTACTGAAATCTTACAATCCCTAGCATGCTAGCCATGTGTGTTTTTGAAGAAAACCCTAAGGTATTCAGAATATCTGTGAAAACCTAAGTAGCTTGTAAAACATCATCCTTTGCTAGTCTTATATGAAATCACTCACTAGTGGGTAAAGACAGGGAAGATGCTTCACTGCTGTCCTCTTCAAAAATGTAAACACCATAAATTTCTTGCATGGTGTATTTCTGCAGATATGAAAGTTTTACTTTTACTATGAAGTATTGTCTACCTGTCCATTGTCATTGCTGTAGGTTCTTCACTTGAGCCTGATTATGCTGAGAAATTGTCTGGGGAAGTTGGAGATGGTGTCTTCAAAAGATTGATTCCAACACTCTCCCATCCAAAACACTTCCCAGAGAACCACACATGGATGTTGGAAGTATTTGTACAGAGTACAGTGACATCAATCTTGAACTTGTGTCCATGTTTTCCTTTCTTCAGTTCCTGGGAAACTGTGTTAAATTAGTGTTTTGTTAAGAGTTAAATTTGCTGCATTTTGTTAGAAATATATTTACATGGACAGTATTGTCTTTATTAGCCTTGGCTGTAAGATGATATTAAGTACTTCTAGTATGTGAAAGTGGGACATGAAGAGTTTTCAAGCTCCACAAATCTTAAATAGCATTTTCTTTCCTTCACTAAAACTTTATTCATCATCATAAAAGTAGTTTAGATGCTAGAATATAGATGTTCTTAAACTACCTATTAACATACACTTATAAAAAAATCCAAAGTGATGATATAATTCATTGTAACTTCTCTGCAGTTTGCATGAAAAGCCTTTTAATGCACATTTGCACAAGGTCACCAGTATCTTACAATATCCTTTAGTATTGGATTTATGTGAAAATAACTGAAAATCTCTTTAGCAATTTCAGAAGGCTTAAATATGATAATTTACTGTCATATACTTCATCAATATTTTATGTAAAGTGAAGATGAAAAGCACATTTTAACAAACCAAAGATTCAAAAAAAAAATTGTATGGCTACTTTTACTCTTCTGAAATGATTTTTTTACCCAAAAAGGTGAATAAGGAGTGCAAAATAAAGAAAAGTCACATTGATACTGTGATGCGTATAAAGGGTTCTACTAGCAAAGGTAAAATATGTTATGAGGCAGTTTTCTCATAGGTTGACTAGCTCCATGTTACTCCAACATGAGCTCTGGGACTGTTCCACAAGGGTTGGGAAGCTGGTGGTGACTCCAACCCAGGGCTGGGCAAGACCATCACCAGTGGAGTATTACTGGTACCACCCATCTGAGCTGGCTAAGCAGAGCAGGGATGGTTGCAGATCCCACTGATAGTCAAGCAGTCAGCAGTCCAGTAAAAGGTGAAGTAACAAGTCAGGTCTGAGGTTAGTCTGGGAAATCCCAGTGACAGTGCAGGAACAGAAGCAGGACTGGGAAAAGGTGCGACTCCAGCATGGGGTCCTTGGTGAGACTGGTTAGGGCAATTAAGACCTATTGATGCCTGCAGGGCTCTGAAAATAGGTACCTGCTCTTACCACAACGCAACATTTTGTTCTTCTAATGGAGAACACAGTTTCACTGAGATCCCCATGTCAAGTGGATGGTGGAGAAATGTACACCAATCATACAGATCAGGTTGGTTGGCATATTCAGCTGCAGATTTACAAATTCAATTTAATCACAGGATGTGGACTAACGTAGGTTAGTGGATTACAAGATAGCACAGTTCACCAATGGTATCAGATTGTTTTACGTTCAGGCATGCAGGTTGCTGCTTCCTGACATTTTTTATATAACTTCATGGGAGAAAAGTTACCATCACAGATGATCCTCTCTCAGTATCATGTTTTAATAATCAGATTTTTTATTTGGACAGATAATGAAGAGCAAAATGCACACCAATCCTAACAGATTGTATTGGATCCATGCTTATAACATTGTGTAGGAAATTTCTTTGCCAAGGAGAGCTGAGGTACTCATATCCCCTAGGATCACATTCTAATACTGTTATATCAATACAAGTTTGAAGAAATGCAATTGACATTTTTTTTCTGATCTCAGTTAGACTGGTTTGAATTTCTTTGATAGTCAGAATTGCTGCATTGATGGAAATAGAATAGGTTTTCTTTAGAGCTCAGGAAGAACAGATTTTTGCTGGTACATTGGAAGTCAGTGCTCTTGCTTTTATTTAAATATTCAGCAAAATGTTATAAAACTTTTGAAAGTGTTTATTTTTATGCCAGTTAACTGTTTCAGGTCACTAACAAGCATTTTGTTAATGATTTAGAAAGAACCAGAAGTCTGAAGTGGTTTGAGGAAATTTTGTGGGCAATGTGTTGATAAAAAGCCCTTCTTCCTTTCAATTCTTGAACTCCTGGTCGTACAGGACTTGCCCTTTGTGAAGCTGTGCTGGCTGCTATTAATGACCTCCCTGTCCTCCATGTGCTTTAGGATAGCTTCTAGGAGGATCTGTCCCGCGATCTTCCCAGGCACAGAGGTGAGGCTGACAGGTCAGTAATTCCCAGCATCATCTTTTCTACCCCTTTTAAAAATGGACACAAGGTTACCCTTCTTCCAGTCACCAGGGATAGGTATCTGTCATTTAAAATTACCTCCCTTTGGAATATAACAGTATATATTGTGTCGTCGTCCCCCCCCAAAAAATGTAACCCATTTTCCATTGAAAAGTCCCACAAATATAAATAGGCAGAACTATTTTGTAAACTTACAGATATACTGCAGCATAACATAATCTAATAGAAAACCAGCAGTGAATGATTAGTACTGTATAAGAATGTATATTAACTTTGTAAGATGAAGAAACTATATATGTCTGAAAACAGTAATGGTATTCTAGGTTTGTATTTTATTATAAAAGGCGGTGTTGAGTCTTATAGCAGTTGGATACAACACCTGTTCTTGGCATAGCAATGCAGTGGAAAATACGAGGCTTTTAACAGTCCATAATTTATTAGTCTGTAGCATCATCTTGTTGATTGATTCTATAAAAAATTATTTAAATTATTACAAATAGGAACACAGTTGTGTTCACGCAGTTGTGCTAGCCTCTCAACTTTGCAATGAAATATTTTCATTCCAGATTTTACTTAAAAATAAACATAATCTCTTTTATCTCTGTTTCTTCACATCTCAAAACCTTCAAACATTATGGCCAAATTAGCAATTAAAGAGTAGTTCAGTGCTGTCACAAGCACCGCAGGACAGGATGAGAAAGCAGTGTACTGCGTTGTGTCAGACCAGTGCTCCCTTGTCCCCATCTTGAGGATGGGTCCATGACCAGCCAAAAGTGCCAAATTGCTCTCCTGTACCTCCACTCTCCCAGTGACAACAGGAGAAGGTATTTGGGAGGCAAGAATGTAAGGCAGGTAAAACTGAACACTTCCTGCCGGCCAGTCCCTCCTAGCATCGACACTTGTTGGCTTGACCTGCCAGTTCTTTTGGACTGACTCTATGCTGAGCTTGCTGATACAACTTGCTAACAGGATCTCCCATGGCTTCAAATTTCAGCCTACTGTGTAGAATGGTACATTCTTCCCTTCATTCAAAACCATCTTCAACCATTTTGTCAGGTGCCACCTAATTTTGGTTTGTCAGGATGAGATGAGTAATGGGTATGCATTTAATTTGCCCACCATATTCAGGAGCTAGTAAACTGTGGTTTTGTCCCCCGTGTACTTAGAAGCTGAAGAGTCCTAGCTTGTTTATTCTCTTCTCACAAAGCAGTTGCTTCGTCTTCCTTAAAATGATTTTTTTTTCTTCTTTCTATGTCATATTAATCAGTTTGTAGGGAAAATTAAGTATTGACATGTATACCTTTATAGTATACACCTCAGTACAAGGTCTTCTTCCAGCTAGTTCTACTCATGCCTCAATACTCAGAGTAGTTAAAATTTGCTTAGCCTGACATAATTAAACATTAATACAGATAATATTATATTCTTAATACTGTCATGATTTTAAAAATCAAATTAATAATTACTACTAAAATTAAATTACTGGTACAAAGATGCAGTAACCTAGTGATGAAAAAATGAAATAAATATATGATAAAATGTGGAAAAAATGGAGCAGTGAAAGCATGAAAATTAACATGAGAAAGTTCTTCTGAGCACTTGCTCTTTATGTAGCTTTTTGTACTTGACCATTCTCTGGTGTACTTCTAGAAAAAAACTAACAAAGACTAAAACCTCATCTGCTGCTGAAAAAAGAGTGGTTTACTCTTCTCCTTCCCTCACACTTATTCTTGCATTGCTGTCCTCACTGCTGGCATTCGTATTCTTCTGACACCATACCAGAACTGAAAAGGAATTAAAATGTATCACCCCCTCAATTTTCAATTTTCTGGATTATTTCCACAAAGTAGGTGATCTTGAGTGCTATCATGAAGCACATGCAAGAGAACCGGGTGATCAGGCCCAGTCAACATGGGTTCACAAAAGGCAGGTCTTGCCAGACTAACCTGATCGCCTTCTATGACAAAGTGACCCGCCTAATGGACGAGTGAAAGGCTGTGGATGTGGTCTTCCTGGACTTCAGTAAAGCCTTTGACACAGTTTCTCCCAGCGTTCTGCTTGAGAAACTGTCAGCCTCTGGCCTGGACAGGCGCACGCTCTCCTGGGCGGAAAACTGGTTGGATGGCCGGGCCCAGAGAGTGGTGGGAAATGGTGTGAAATCCAGCTGGAGGCCAGTGACAAGTGGGGTTCCCCAGGGCTCAGTGCTGGGTCCAGCCCTGTTCAATGTCTTTATCAATGACCTGGATGAAGGCATCGAGTGCACCCTTAGCAAGTTTGCGGACGACACTAAGCTGGGTGGAAGTGTTTATCTGCTGAAGGGTCGGGAGGCTCTGCAAAGGGATCTGAACAGGCTGGACCGCTGGGCAGAGTCCAATGGCATGAGGTTTAACAAGGCCAAATGCCGGGTCCTGCACTTGGGGCACAACAACCCTGTGCAGTGCTACAGACTAGGAGAAGTCTGTCTAGAAAGCTGCCCGGAGGAGAAAGACCTGGGGGTGTTGGTTGACGGCCAACTGAATATGAGCCAGCAGTGTGCCCAGGTGGCCAAGAAGGCCAATGGCATCTTGGCTTGTATCAGAAACGATGTGACCAGCAGGTCCAGGGAGGTTATTCTCCCTCTGTACTCAGCACTGGTGAGACCACTCCTCGAATCCTGTGTTCAGTTCTTGGCCCCTCACCACAAGAAGGATGTTGAGGCTCTGGAACGAGTCCAGAGAAGAGCAACGAAGCTGGTGAAGGGGCTGGAGAACAGGCCTTATGAGGAACGGCTGAGAGAGCTGGGGTTGATTAGCCTGGAGAAGAGGAGGCTGAGGGGAGACCTCATTGCTCTCTACAACTACCTGAAAGGAGGTTGTGGAGAGGAGGGAGCTGGCCTCTTCTCCCAAGTGACGGGGGACAGGACAAGAGGGAATGGCCTCAAGCTCCGCCAGGGGAGGATTAGGCTGGAGATTAGGAAAAAATTTTTCACAGAAAGGGTCATTGGGCACTGGAACAGGCTGCCCAGGGAGGTGGTTGAGTCACCTTTCCTGGAGGTGTTTAAGGCATGGGTGGACGAGGTGCTAAGGGGCATGATTTAGTGTTTGATCGGAATTGTTGGACTCGATGATCCAGTGGGTCTCTTCCAACCTGGTTATTCTATGATTCTATGATTCTATATTTCAGATAGTGTCTGTTTGGTGTTATGGAAAACCTGAGAGAGAACTGGATAGCAGAGACTGCCCAACAGCAGCAGAAATAGCCCAGAGATAAGAGTTTCCTTGCAAGAAAAAAATTCTGTATGTGATTATGGACTCTCAGGAAAGGACGTTTCTAAATCTTGAATATCTGCATTAGCCTGCCAAATGACAGCTTAGAGTGATAATCAATATGTTTTACCTCAAATATAAAATTTCTGCTTTGTATTTTATTTCCATAGTTTCTTACATTGGGGCAGACATGTAGTTTTCTCAGCTGAAAATGCATAGGCTGTGGGGCTGCTTTCGAGTTGTAAGCAATTGAAATGGTTTAACTCTTATTTGAAGTTCAGATTTTACTAGGCATAGCTTCACCACTCTGATATCTTTGAAGAACATCCACAGGTTTAATATTTAGGCATTTAAAAGCATATTTCACATCCAGTGCTTAATTTTGCAGTTATGGCATTGCATGCATAATTCAGAATGGTGCTATTTATTGAGTCAAAGTCTATTAAAATTCATGCAAATGTTATTGCTTTACTTGATATAGGAAAGTATTGGTGTATCTCAAAGGGTATACACTGACTTTTTTTTTTTTCCCCCATCTCATTTTTAAACATCAAAAATGTTTTTATTTAGTTAAATAAATACCCTAAGGAGATAGATGTAAAGGAAAATTAATTGTGTAATATCTTCATAAGCCACTGTGGGATTCATATTATGTAGAAGATACTGCTCTACACTCTAAAAATAGATGCTTTGCAAAATATACTGTGATTTAGACACACGTAATTGTCTGAATTTTGTTGTTTCTTGTAATTCTTTCTGACTGCTTTAATATAACAGTGACTGATAGTCAAATTTGCATGTGTTTACTCAAATGTGATTAAATGAGCTAAACTGGTCTATTGAATGGAGATACAGTTGCTGTGTAATTTTACTATTCAACTTGCCAACTGCTTTGTGTTTATTTAATATATTTTTTTCAATGACAATGTACATCTAACAGCTATGCCACCAGCCATGCCACATGAAGTTTAGGGGATCATTTATGGGAGGCTACATTAATTGTTAGGTCAATTATATCTTAATTGTCAAGATAATTTAGACAACAATAATTTTGTTAAGAATTCCTTGAATTCCAATTGCTGATGGCTAATTTTTTTGAGTTTCTGCTATCTGACAATTGAGTTGGCTAATTGTTATTTATCCATCATACAAAGTTTGTTGTAAATTACTATTTGGAGGGCTTCTTGAGAAAATTCTAAGATTTCAGATTTCTTTTTTCTACAAATATCTGCCAAGATTAATAGTAAATTTTTTTGTCTGTGTAAACATTGTTAATGATGCTCAGTTTTGCAGTGTAATAGCAACATGTGTTGTAAGATGAAATCTGGGAAATTATACTGGCAGACCATTTTTAAAAGGTTCTGATTGTGCAGGGCTCTGTTAAATTCTCAAAATATTCAGAATAGAACTTGCCACATGGAGCCACAGTTTTACTGACTTCTGTAGCTAAATTCTGAGACATGAGCATAGGCTGTTTAATCCTTCCCCCCATGTTCTTAATCAAGTGTGTTTGGCATGAAAAATATCCCCAAGAAGACTATTGCCAGTAAATTTTATGAATAAGATGGTCATTATCTGAAGTGTTATTTAGCCATCCTAATACATACAAGAATGTTATTACTGGGAAAAGAAAGCTTTCTTTTCTGGCATTTCCTCAAACTCATGCAGGAGCCACTGATACACGTGACTTGTATTGAGTGTCATTGGCTGGTTTCTTGCTTCCCACTGTTTAATTGCAGTAAAAGTATCTAAACATAGGTAGCTTTTCTAGATGAAGAATAATAGTTGTCACAGCAGTGCTATGTAAGTGGAAAATGAACGTAATCCTGTGGACAGCCTGGGAGTAACAATCTTCCTGTTAAGGCTCAACATATTTTAAAAATCAGAAAGTCATAGTGGCAACTGCAGTGGTGTTTCCTTTTTGTTTCTTTTTCCCAGGAGTTTCAACAGCACTGAATTAGATTTGTGACTAAACACAAGCAAGTGATTGGAAGCTTCACCACTGTTTGACTTCTATAATTGGCAATGCAGGAACGTGTATCTAAAGTGAAGAGGGCAGGCTTGTGCTCATTATGTAGTAATAGATAGAGTGATAGCACCCATATCCCCACATCTGGAATTATCAAGGAATGAGTTAATGTAGGTGAGTTATTTTGTACTTTATCAATTTCTTTGATGAAGCTGGTATCAGAGCATGGTGTGTCATGCTGAGGACAATCTTACTGAAGTAGTATTATTCAGGATACATAAGTATCCTGCTGTCAGTCAAATTAAATAACAAAACTGTGGTCTGCTCTGGAGTGGAGTGCAAAGTCAGCAGGCATGATTTACTTAATTAAACTGGATTAATTTTCAATTTGATATTCCTATTCACCTTGGAAGTAGACTGTTATCATCTAAAGTCTATTGTGGATCAGCATACTTTTTTCAAACTGGAAAATACCTGAAATGTTAGAATCACAGAGTCATAGAATAGTTAGGGCTGGAAAGGACCATAAAGATCATCTAGTTCCAACCCCCTTACATTGGCAGGGACATCCCACTAGATCAGGTTATCCAAGGCCACATCCAACCTGGCCTTGAACACTGCCAGGGAGGGGGCATCCTCAACTTCCCTTGGCAACGTGTTCCAGTGTCTCACCGCTCTCATGGTGAAGAAATTCTTCCTAATGTCTAGTCTAAATCTGCCCTTCTCCAGCTTATATCCATCCCCCCTTGTCCTATCACCACAGGCGATAATGAATAGTCCCTCTCCAGCTTTCTTGTAGGCCCCTTTCAGGTACAAGGTTGCTATATGATCTCCTTAGAGCCTTCTCTTCTCCAGGCTGAACGAGCCCAACTCTCTCAGCCTGTCCTTGTGTGGAAGGGGCTTCAGCCCTCTGATCATCTTTGTAGCCCTCCTCTGGACCCATTACAACAGCTCCATATCCTTCTTACGTTGAGGACTCCAGAATTGGACGCAGTACTCCAGATGAATCATAGAATCATAGAATAACCAGGTTGGAAGAGACTCACCGGATCATCGAGTCCAACCATTCCATTCATTCAACCATTCCTGTCAAACACTAAACGATGCCCCTTAGCACCTTGTACACCCGTGCCCCAAACGCCTCCAGGGAAGGCGAATCAACCACCTCCCTGGGCAGCCCACTCCAGTGCCCAACGACCCCCCCCGTGAAGAATTTTTTGTGAAGTCTCACAAGAGAGGAATAGAGGGGCAGTATCACTTCCCTCGACCTGCTGGCCATGTTACTCAATTTCAGGAACAAGCTTTTAATAGTAATGAATAATACCATGTGCATTTTCTTATCAGTAATATCAGAAGAGTACCATAGTTTCACTAAGTATCGAAATATTGTTAAATGTATTTGAAAAACACTGCGACAGGCTTAGTTGTTTAGAAGACTATACTACACTTACAAGGTGAAGGAGGTAGAAGAAAGACACAGAGAACAATATGAATGAGCAGAAGAGAGAAGCAAAGATGTGATTCCTGCTGCAGTCAGTTTCTCACAAAGAAATGCAAAATAAGGGTACTGTGAAGCATCATTAAAAGCAACAGTGTTTGGATACAAACATTATCGAGTATAGTAGGCCATAACTTTAAAAGTAATAGTACTTTTGAATACTCCATCCCTTTACAAGTGTCATTCTAATTAAACACTGTAAGAGAATTTGCCTGTATCTACAGCATAAATGCGATAATAGTGGTAGAGAGATCCATGTCTGAAAACAAAAAATTGCTTATCAGAAAAAGACAAATAAAAAAAAAAAAGCAGCATTTCTTCGGCTCTTGGTGAGATTGGATTGAGCCTTCTGTAAACCATTACATTTTGTAGGAGAAAGAGAAGGCATTAGATTTTGTATGTACAGCTGTTTATAGATAGGAGCTAATACATGTACTTTGTTATCAAGTGTTATTTATTCTAGCCACTAAAAAAAAAGTTTGAATTTGACCCACTGGAGTCAGAGGACATGATTCTTCTCTAGAGAAATTAAACAGGAGATAGTAGCAATTTGCCTAAAAGAAAAATCATTTCATAAGAATATTTTTTATTTTATGTACTTAAAAGCCACACACACACAAATATTTGATTACGTGTTAACCAACTGAATATAACTTGGTGATATTGTTCTGCCCTTTGTGTGTGATTGATAAGCTGTGGCAAAACTAAGAGGCTTTCACCTTCAAGCGTAGAGGTTGTTGGCTTTTTTTTTTTCTGAATGCCATTTTAAAGTCCTGTACATTTCCCTTTTCAGCAACAATAAGAGAAATCCCATATTCTTATTTTTCTGCCACCATCAAAAGAAAGAAAATCTCCCTCCCAGTAAAAATCTAGATAATGTCTCGGTGTTTATGAAGATGGAGGAGAAAAGAGTTACATGGTAGTTGCAGGAGTTTGTTCTGCCTTTTTTGAGGCCAAATAAGAACATCATCTGTCACATTTTTAAAGTTGCCTTGGACTGTCAGTGGGTAAATGTGAACTTCTAGTTATTCTTTTTGACCTTAAAATATGCTGCCAAATTCATTATAAGTTTTGGTGTCTTTGCATCTATTTAGGGAAAAAAATAAAGGAAATTCATTTCCTCTCAATCATTAATTCTTGTAGAGCTCTTTTGAGTATGATAACAATATGGTAAGAAATTTCAGATTGTGTTCTTATCATATTAGGAAGAACAAAACATTAAAGGTAGTCTTTTGTAAGAGGGGCAGAATATGTAGCTCTCTTAAATGGCAAAGCAACTTAACACGGGCTCAGTAATAAGAACTGCTCACATTCAAGATTCACTTCTTCATCTTTGAAGTTGGGAGGTTTACTTGAGAGGGATTATAGAGCTTCAGAGGAGTATGCAGGTATTGGAAGCAGCAGTATTGTCCATACAGTTTTTGACTGAGACTGTGGGGATGACTGTCCCATTAATATGCATAGTTAGGAGTGTTGCTAGGCGATGCAAGAAGGCTGTATATAAGCTCCGAAAAAGGAAGAAACAGCACCTGATGGCAGCTTCCTCGACCCTTTGTCCTCCTTCCACTGCTCTGGGTTTCCTTAAACCTTTGAGTCCTTTTCTTTAAAAATACTGAGGAAAACTAAGCTTTGGGACTTGTCAGTTTTACACCCAATATTAAGCTTACATTTCAGTTTCCTCTTCACATGCATTTTCTTATATAGAATAGTTTTATTTTGATATGTGAATGTAATCCTCTGTTCTTCAGGAAGAATGATGTGTTGGTGTGTGTATATCCTTTCAAGCCAGAGCTTGCACTAAGAAAACTTAAGGCACCTTCAAACCAGGTGCCTGTTTTCACCGTCTGTATTAAACATCAAAAATTGGTTGCCTTCTTTTAGACATCAGAAAACAGATCAGTGATCAGAGCTCATCGTTTTGCTTTCTAACAGATAAGGTGGCAAAAGGCCAACAGGAGAAAGACTGGTATTTCAGCAAGGGAAGGCAATGTCAGCCCTCCTGGGTGCCTCCCCAAAGAGAGACCAGAGTGTATGGAATTACTAGGTTTCCCTTCTTTCTTTTCCTTTTGCCCACTGCAGACCCCTGCATGCTGACTCTGCAGGGATTCCTCTCTAGAAAATCAGATGCTTTCCTGAGGGCAAGCATCAGCAAAGGTCTACCTACCTGACTGTAAGACTAAGGTAAACTCTGAGGATTTAAAACTAGTAATAAACATTTGTCTTAATTTTCCTGCCAGTGGTGAGAGCAGTATTTGTCTCTTGGAAGACTTCTTTACATCAAAACAATTTGCAGCTCTGTGCACTGTGCTGTCAGTCTCAGCAGAGCTTAGTGTGAAACCTGTTGCTTGCAAGAGTTGTTCCTTTGCAGTTACCCTCTGACTATTATTTGCTTTAAAGAATCAGACAGAGCAAGAGTTCAGAATGAATTCTGAACCCCAGTCTTCAACATGTAGCCACTTATCAATGAGGAAATCAATACATATTGCCAAAAAAATGTTTGGGGCACTTTTTCCTTGAGCACTTTCAAGGTAAGAGTTGCTAAAAATGGATTTCAGGTTCTGGGAATAAAATACATGTCAGTCTCCCGTATAAAAGAGCAGTTGAACAATGGCTGTAAAAATGGTCCTGTACACAGTGTTGAACAGAAAGTGGAAGAAAATAATTAAAATTAATCTCTGTAATCTCCTTCCAAAATGATGATGGCAAACTGAACCTGTCTAAATTCTGACAGATTTCAGTGTTCAAAGAAATCACTTAATAAATTATACATTTAATTCACTTAACACTGACAGTGACCTGCTCATGTAGGAAGAAAAAGATTGTTGCTTCTAATCTGATTCAGACAGTTTGCATCTCAAAACGTATTCGATGTTCACCTTAAAAAAAAATTAAGTATTCTTCAGTATTTGACATAGGTTAAGTTTAAGCTCTCCCCAAAGTTAGCAGAAACAGGTTAAATCTAGTAAGGAAGTTTCTGTGCAAGCACAGACATCATAGATTCCACATGCTGTTTCTTATGGTCTGAAACTTATTTGGCAGTGGCACTTCTGAGTTGGGCCTAAGTGAACGAGGTACAAGCCTGACAATCAATGCTTCTAATGGGTTATTTCTAACATGTTGAAGATTTTTTCTAAATGACAAAAGAATATTCTTGCATTTTCTAAGACTTGGATTCTTAAGAAATTCCGTTAATTTCTTTGAACTTTTTCAAAAAATCATATTATTCAGGCATAATTTCTGATTTTCATTAGCTTTGAGAAAAAAAATGTGGAAAGGGAACACAGATAAAATTGTATATAAAAGATTCGCTTAAGTGTGTCATGACATAGCTTCATTCTTAATTTTCTCATGTTTGACATTCTGTACATTTATTTTACTGGACAAGATAATTTAGGAAGGAACTACAGAGTTTTTAGCCTCCAACTTCTACCTCTGAGCTCAATATTATGAGCTCATATATTCCAAACAGAGTTCAGCAGCCTTCTCTGAATCCTTAATCCCAGCTGTCATATGCAGACTTTATCTTTGGCTATTCTGTAAGTATATCAAAGCATAGGGGTTTCATCTTTATCATGTGAAGGTGAAAAGTTTTTTGCTCGACATTATACATCACCGAGTCATATAGATCAGTGTGCAGTGATATTTCATTTACTGAATGTTCATAGAGCAACTTAGTATTTTTATACAATAAATTCAAAAGGATTAGAAGCCACTTCCTCATTTAGTGACATGAATAACCTGCGTGGCTATTAATCATGTTGTGTTAGATTTTGGGGGAGGGGATTTACTCAGCTAAAAATCAAATGTTATCAGTGAGAGAGAGCAAGACAGCTTAATGTGAAATTGATTCTATGAATTGTACCTGAGGAACACTAAAGCCCCGTTTTTCCTCCTGGAGGGAATAAACATTTGCCTGCAGAATTCTGTTCTTTAGCAGGAGACTGGCACTTTTGAAACACAGAGGACATCTACCCAAAATAACAGAAAGTTAGTACTTAGGGGGTTGCTTATCTTTTATAGAAAATGTTAAAGTCTAAACCAACATTTCTGCAGCCATCTGTCTTGGGAGGTTCTGAGCAGACTCTGCTGAAAAAGCTGGACAGCTGACAGTTAGTGAACCAGCCAAAGGATGGATACAACAAGCTTTTCTTAGATTTTCTTTTTGACCTTTGGGCAACTGCTTGACCCTCCCATGCTCCTCTCTCTTCTGGCTCCCTCTGTACCAAACAGAACAGAAAAAGCTTCATAGGCTGTAGGAGTCTTGTTCAAATGCAGGTACACAGAAGACTGTAAAGATGGTACCTCATGGAACTAGGGATGATGTACACATCAAGACAGATGTGTTCAATGTTAGTGGGTATTTGGCACCTTTGCAAATTGAGATATTTGTGTAAATATCTAATTGTAGTTAATCAGTTTTGGCCATGTTACCCAGGAATGGAATCTCAATTCTGCTGGAGTTTGTCAGAACTGACACCAACTTACATAACACTATAATTTTGGCTGTAAATCCTTGGCATCCTCCTCCTTTCCTAAACTCTTTTATTTGCTGACCTATCCTAATTCCTAATCTTCAGCATGTCAACAAGCTGTAGGAAGCAGATCCGTTCTTCATGGTTTATTCCAGAGCATAAGACTGGACTAGTCAGAGGTGAGCGTAGAGAAGTTTATGTGCTCAACTCATTACATCTGAATTTGATCCTCCATTCAAGGCAGGCACTCTGGAGCTGAATGCAACCCCTTTTCCTGAGCCTTGGCAACCTAGTGAAAGAAAAAGCTGTTAGCAAGTGTGAACTCTGTGTTTGGGATCAAGGGACTTAAAGGCCTGCCAGCTGGCTTCTCCAATTATCTGAAGTTTTTGTGTGTCCCTCTAGACCCCTGGATAATTGATGTTGTAGGCTGTATTGTTTGCTTTAGTTTTGTTCTAGTGCTGTTTAGTGCAATATTTACACAGACTTTACAGTTTCTGTAGTATGAGCATTAGATAATGCATTGGTTTTTGATTAAACAAATGCATAAAAGATGGTAATTTTCCTGTTTGGATTTTTTTTTTTTAAATCATATTTACTTTGGCCATGCTTTGCTTTTGATTTTTTCCAAGAAAATATCTGCTGAGCTGTTAGAAATTAAAAAAATCTTTCTTCATAAGAGAAAGTGGCAATAGCAGTTGTTGTGTGCTATCAAAATTCTTTTCAAACAAACCACTTCCTTTATCATGTTAATAACTAACTGATCAAAAATGAAGATCCCGTGCTCTATTGTTTAGCAGTTTTTTGACATAGAACACAATTCAAATCAGTCCAGAGCTGTATATTAAAACTAGCACACTCAAGTCTTTTTCCAAACTACTCTGTGTTTACTGATGTTATATTAGCAGCAGCTTTTGCTTTGAGATGATGTATCACACTTTCCCCCCATTTCTGCATTTCCAAGATAGCAGAAGAGTGACTTTACAGGAATTTGGGAGAGGAAGAGAAGGAGTAAACTCACTGTGCTTGGGTGACAGGGCTCAGGGAGGAGATGAGCAGGCTGAGGACCATCAGAGAGTGTGAGAGGGAGATTGACCGCTGGAACATTATCTTACGCTTTCTGTCTCAGACCCAACAGGCAAGCATGCCTCATGTCACAGGGGACTCCCCATCCTCTCTCCATTCAGGTGATGAGAGAAATTTAGGAGATGGAGCGGAATGGCAGCAGGTTCCTGCCCGGCACAGTAGATGTGTCTCCCTTTTGTCAACCTCAGCCTCCCAGGTTCCCTTGCACAATAGATATTAAGCCCTGCAAGTGGAACCAAATCTCAATGAGGATGATGGGTCTCACAACCTAGAAATGTTCCCTAGGTTAAAACACCCTAAGCCATGCATCAAAAAGGCTTCTGTTAAGAAGAAAAGACAGGTCATTGTCATAGGGGACTCCCTTTTGAAAGGAACAGAAAGCCTGATATGCAGATCGGACACATTACATAGGGAGGTCTGCTGCCTACCTGGGACCTTGGTTAGAGATGTGGAAAGAAAACTTCCAACTCTTGCCAGGTCCATGGATTATTATCCACTTGATTTTCCAAGTAGGCAGTAATGAAAACCCAGCAAGAAATCTGAGGACAATTAAAAGGGACTTCAGGTCCTTGGACCGAAAGGTGAAGGGATCAGGTGCACAAGTAGTGTTCTCCTCTGTCATTCCTACTACAGAAAATGATAAGGGAAGGAGTACAAAGAGCCAGGAAATAAATACCTGGCTCTTAATCAGGTGTAAGGAGCAAAACTTTGGGTTCTTTGACCATGGGTTGGCCTGCAAAAAAACAGACTTGCTGTCTAAGGATAGGGTAAGCTTGTCCCCAAGGGGCAAAAGGATACTTACCAAGAAGCTAACAGAGCTCATTAATAGAGCTTTGAACTAGATGTGAAGGGGGAGGAGGACAAAACAAGGCTTGATAGAAAAGAGCTTGGGAATGGCACTCCAATATCTGGGGAATTGTGTGCTTGCAAAGCCCTTTAGTTTGCCATCTCAGAGGAAGTGGGGGATAGACCTTCAAAT
Organism: Phaenicophaeus curvirostris; assembly: GCF_032191515.1. Lineage (NCBI taxonomy): Eukaryota > Metazoa > Chordata > Aves > Cuculiformes > Cuculidae > Phaenicophaeus > Phaenicophaeus curvirostris. Next base: position 222,989 of record NW_027206798.1, on the reverse strand, counting down.
GGCAACAAATATGTAAAGATGGGTTAGAAAACAGTTAGAGTAGTCACTTAGGAATTAAGACTATTCAGGAAGGTAGCAGGATCAATAGCCCAACTTAAGTGCATCTATACCAATGCATGCAGCATGGGCAACAAATAACCGGACCTAGAAGTTATTGTATGGCAGGAAAACTAATTGCCATGACAGAAATGTGGTGGGATGACTTGCATAACTAAAGCACTGCCATGGTTGGCTATAAATTCTTCAGGTGGGACAGGTGAGGAAGGAGAGGCAATGGGGTAGCCCTCTACATTAGAGAGTGTTTTGATAGCCTTAAGCTTAGTGATAGTGATGATTGGGTTGAGTGTCTATGGGTAAAAATCAGCAGAGCGCCCAATAAGGCAGGTATTACAGTGGGAGTCTGCTATAGACCACCCAGCCAGGAAGAAGCGGTTGATGAGATGTTCTGCAAGCAACTGGGGGAAGTTTCACCATCACTAGCCCTTGTTCTTGTGGGAAACTTCAACTTACCAGATGTCTGCTGGAAGTATAATGCAGCAAAGAGGAAACAGTCAGGAAGTTCCTGGTGTGTGTGGAACTTCCCGACAAAAACAGTGAGTGAACTGCATTCAGCATTCTGCAGCCTTTATAAAGATTTTATATCTTTTCTCTTCTCTACAGAGATGGGAAAGTTTGAATCCCATTGTCATTGCTTGTATGAAGCTAGACCCTGCAGTTATAGACAGCCCTTGTGGTGTCTAGAGAACCAGGGATCCTAATAATTTCTCACTTGTCTACAAACATAAAAGCCAGTTACCATCTGGTACTTACCAATATATAACAGCTACCTTTACCTGCAATGACAGGTAATTAGTCTGCCCTCTATTGCTTTTTCACATTAATAATAATAAACGTTTCATCCACTGGATTGGTACAATGAAAAACTACAGGGTTTAAAGGGCTCTAAAAAATTATCTAGTGTAACTAGATGTGTTTTCTGCTCTAAAAAAAAAAAATGCTGGCACAGAAGAGTTGTGAAAGGTAAAGACATTTCTGATCATAAAAATCAAAACTGAATCTACTAAAAGAAATCTCATAAGCCACTCAACAGTTAGCATTAGAAACCCACACCATTCTCCCAACTGATGGTGTAAATCTCACTGTACGGAATAACCTGAATAGAGCCAAATGGGCCTTAAAGTATTTATTCCTGCAAGACACAGAAAATCAAGAAGTTAAGAAATATAAAACTAAAATGTGAGAGAGTATCAAGAAAAAAAAATATAGCAAGGGACTACTGTGTCTTAAGAAGCGCTGGAATAAAATAAAACTGTGGCTAAAATCCAAGTACCTATGTCCTTGTTTTAAAAGTTTGAATTTCTCTAAAGGCTGAGCTTGTACTTAGGAATATGGAAGGTAGCAGTTTTCTTGAGATGTCCACCATATATTACTGTTTGGATCTGGCTGCTTATGTTTTGCAGGCAGACATTGGCCTATAGGAGTTGAACAGGGAACTGACAGTTCAGTCAGATATATCCAATTTTTGTAGTGCTTTTGTAGCTACGATACATATTTTTATATTTAATTTCTTTAAAAATTGTTATGTACAATCTTTTTTATGTGGAACTTAATGATAATTTTAAAATTACTGCATATTACACTTAAATGTCATTTAATTGACTGATGACTGAATTGAATTCTACTGTAAAAAATGACAGGACTCATCATACTAAAAATATTTTGCTTTCTATTGTTAGCATGGGGGACAGTCTCTTGAATTCAGTAAATTTCATTTCAACATCTTACATCTCTTCTCGCATCTTGTACATAATTTCACAAGCCTATAGAAGAAAGATTCTATAAAGTAAATTCTGGATCGAAATCTGTTTTACCTAAATATAGCATTTATATGTATAGAGATTTCAATTTTGTAATCTCTACCTCCAGGGTGTTAACACATTTTGAAAACAGATGTGCCATTCATAAAATTTATTCTAACTGTATATGCTAATTGCACTGTTTGCTTACCTACTTATGTTTGTATAACACCGTGCTCTCAACTTCATATGATGGCTTTTAAAAAAATTCTTCCATGTATTCTTGGAACAGAAATATATTGGACTAGGATATTTTTATAGCCATCTTCTTCAACAGAAGAGGAACTGACTCCCACTTAGAAATACTTATTTCATCTCTGTACTGGCAGATGGTTCCCTGCCTTAAGGCCAGGATTAATTTTTGCCTTACTACACTAACACTGGACAAACTAAGGGAAACCCACACTCTGCTCTGGTTACATAATTTTTATGTAGATTGAGTAGTCAGCTGTGGACTATTACCCTTGCTCCTTGCTTTAGGCAGAAACATATGAAAAGAAGCACAGGTCTCCTCTTTCTCAAATGACTGAAAAGTTTCATCTGTAACAAAGTAGGACATGAAGTAACACCAGCTGAAATAAAAGGTGTTTTGAAAGTTGTTGAACTGCTAGTACTATTTTTTTGAGCAAAACTGAATACATAAAAGGAAAAGACAGGAGAGTGTAGAAAGGGATAAAGTTTTAGGATCAGTATAGTCTGGTGCAAATCCCAGGAAATCATTTATGTGTCATGCTATGATTCAGAAAATGTTGTATGTCATTAGTGTGACACCATAAATGTATAGAATTATATATATATATATTCATAAACAAGACAGGTATCATAGTGTGAGTCTGTTACAGACCTCTCAACCAGGATGAAGAAGCAGATGAAATATTCTATAAGCAGCTGGAAGAAGCCTCATGATTGTTAGCTCTTGTCCTCACAGCTTCACACTACCAGATATCTACTGGAAATACAATAGAGTGGAGAGGAAACAGTCTAGGAGTTTCCTGGAGTGTGTGAAAGAAGACTTTCTGACACAACTAGTGTGTGAGCCGTCTTTGAAGATGCCCTGGACCTGCTTTTCATGAACAGAGAAGGCCTTGTTGGTGATGTGATGTTTGTAGGACATCTTGGGCATAGTGATCACGAAGTGAAGTAAGGAGGGAAGTCAGCAGAACTGTCACCTTGGACTTCTGGAGGGCAGACTTTGTCCAGTTTAAAAGACTGGCTGACAGAGGCCCTTGGGCCGAGGTATGTAATGCCTTCTTTGCCTAAGTCTTCAGTAGTAAGACCAGTTGTCCTCCAGGTACCCAGCCCTCCGAGCTGGAAGACTAACCTGATCTTCTTCTATAACAAAATGAGTCACTTCGGGCATGAGGGAAAGCTTGTGGATATTGTCTACATACACTTTAACAAAGCCTTTGACACTATTTCCCACAGCATCCTCTTGGAGAAACTGGCTGCTTATAGATTGGGCAAACTTCCTCTTCACTGGGTAGAAACGCGTCTGGGAGGCCGAGCCCAGAGAGTTGTGGTGAATGGAGCTAAATCTACCTAGGGGCCAGTCACTAGTGGTGTACTCCAGGACTCACTGTTGAGACTGGTTCTGCTTAATATCTTTATCAATGATCTAGACAAGGAGATCAAGCGCACCATCAGTAAGTTTGCAGATGACACCAACTTGAGCAGGAGTGCTGATCTGCTTAAGGGAAGAAAGGCTGTGCAGAGGAGTATATACAGGCTGGATCGATGGGCTGAGGACAACTGTGTGGGATTCAATAAGGTTAAGATTTGAGTCTTGTACTTGGGCCATAACAAACCCATGCAACACTACAGGCTTGGGGATGAAAGGCTGGAAAGCTGCCCAGAGGGAAAGAACCCAGGGAACGTTGGTCAACAGCTGGCTGAATATAAGCCAGCAGTACATCCAGGTGGCCAAGAAGGCCGATAGTATCCTGGTTTGTATCAGAAATAGCATGGCCAGCAGGATAAGGGAACTGATCACCCCGTACTTGGTGCTGGTGAGGATGCACCTCAGTTACTGTGTTCAAATTTGGGTGCTTCACTACAAGAAAGATATTGAGGTGCTGAAGCCTGTACAAAGAAGAGCAACAAAGCTGGTGAAGGGTCTGGAGCACAAGTCTTACGAGGAGTGGCTGAGGGAAATGAAGTTGTTTAGCTCCGAGAAACAGAGGCTGAGAGGATACCTAATAGCTCTTCAAAGCTACTTGAAAGGAGGTTGTGGCGAGGTGTGTGTCAGTCTCTTCTCTCAAGTAACTAAGTGATAGGACAAGAACAAATGGCTTCAAGTTGTGCAAGGGGAGGTTTAGAGTAGATATCATGACAAAAAAATTCTTCACCAAAAGGGTTATCAAGCATTTTAAAAGGCTGCCCAGGGAAATGGTCGAGTCACCGTCCCTGGAGGTATTTAAAAGCCTTGCAGATGTGGTGCTTAGGGACATGGTTTAGTGATGAACTTGGCAGTGTTAGGTTAGGTGTTGAACTCAATAGTCTTAAGGGTCTTTTACAACCTAAATAATTCTATCGTTCCATAAGACTTCCTGTTAACCATGCCAAACATCTGATTATTACATGTGTACATGTGAATTGACATAGATCACTGAAATTCTCAAAATTTTTTGCTTTACTAGCAATACTGCGTTTCAAGCAACCTTGTTTTATATGGAGTTGTTTTCTTATAGTAGGCAGATTTAAAAATGAAATAGTAAAATCTTTTCATTAAAGGGGTCATTTCAGGATTACCTGAGACAAAAGAGAAAAAATCTACCTAAGAATCAAGGCAAGTTCGTAACTTTTATTAGAAGTCTAAATGATTAAGTTGTGTCCATAATCTTGTATTTGTTTTCTGCAGGTCAAACAAGTACCGGGACAGTATGTAGGTGAAATATATATTGGTTATATACTAAATTATAAGGAAGGCAAGACACAGCTTGTGTAGTGATCCTGTAATCTATCTTCTAATGAAAGTAGAGCAATTCAAAAGAAGAAAATTTAATACTGCAAAATTAAGTACTGTTATGATCCAGTTTTTACTTACAATGGCAGACCTTTTTCAGAAAATACTCCCTCAGGAAAGTGCTAAGGAATCATCACAGAAAATTGCCTCAAAAAGAATTTTCAGTACCCTACTATGGCAAAAAGAAAAAAAATAAAAAGAATGAATTGGCCCGTAAGTGTGCAGGAATGAGACCAAAGAGAAGAAAAGAGAAAATGATCATACGTCTGTGCATGCATAATAATGCCACTAATAAAATACTCTGTATAGCTCAGATGGTTTTATTGCCAAAAAGATGCGAAGAGAGCTATGCAGTACTTTTAAAAAGAAAGCAAAAGAATTATCTAAGATGAGAAAAGTAAGTCTTCTGAAATGAGAGTTGAATAGTTCAATTTACTCCAGCATGATCTTTAGATGTAAGTACAATATTAATAGAAAAGACAGCTGAAAATTATGGGTTTTTTCAGCCTTGGTGACTAAATTGTAATAATATGCTTGATTGACAGTTGTCAAAAATTATCATTTTACTAACATATGTTTTCTAGCTGTCAGGATAAGGAAGCTTAATTAATAAAAATTGGAAAAATAGAAAGCATATTACTAATGTAAAGATATATGTTTCAAAACAGATATTTTAATAAATTTTTTGTGTGTTTTCATGGTTTGGGGGAGGGGAGGCTTCTGGGGTTTTGCTGGGATTTTTTAACTTTTGTTTCTCTGTTTTTTCCTTTTTTTTTTTTCTGAAAAGCCTTGTCAGATTGAATGGCACAGATGGTTGGGTTGGGTAGTGCTGTTTATCCTTCTAGCCTTAGAATTTCTCAATATTGGAGTTAGTCTAACCATTCTTCAAAAGCCCAGGCAGAAGCAAGAACATTCCATCATTCTGCCTCCACGTGCTCATCAAAACACTTCTGTCATTGGAATAGAACACCATAATTACATGTTAAGGCTCCAGGGCTTTAGCCAGTTCAGGGTTTCGCTGGGTTCAGCGAGGATTAGTTTCAAAACCACAAGCAATGAAAGGCATTTTTTCTCAGCATGGGTACTTGTCTTCCCCAAGACTTTCTCTGATTCAGCTTGGACTCAATGGGACAGCTTGGACTCAATGGGACAGTGAATGGGTTCATCCAGTACCCTTGAAGTAGCGTGGAAAATCCTCTATTTATGTATCTGACCGATGTCTCTTTCTTATAGAGCCAGAATCATGCTAATAAGCAGATTTACAGCTAGAAAGCAAAAAAATAATTTTAATTCATCTTATCTGGTGTAAGGAGCCTTGATAGAGCAATAAATAGAGCCTTGATAGAGCAATAAATAGTTGTGTTCTTCAGCCCAGGATACAGACTGCCCTCATGGGTTGCCCAAGCATATCTAATTTATTGCCTCTGCCATTAACTGTTTAAACTCCTGATAGAGCTGAGGGCTCTTCCATTTTCTGCTATTTTACAGGAGTCCAGTCTCATGTGCTTATCCTACACTTACTGACTTGTAGTTTACAGCAGGTCAGATTAGGAGATCTAAGGGTTCCCACTGGACTGTGACAATACAGTTCTAGTAAACATCCATAGCACGCTCAGAGGATGCAATTCTCTTTGCGCTAGTCATAATTTGTTTATTTTTTCGATTGTTTTGTTTACTAACTTGAGCGCATGTGTTTCATTTTTTCCACTTACAATCATTACATGTGCAGCAGTAAAATATGGAAAAAGGTTGACTTTTCTAGTGCCTAAAATCTCTATGTTCTTTTTGCTTTTCTGCACTTTCTCTTCTATGAGGGCTTTTTACTTACTAAAGTGTTTTAACCATCTGTGAGAAAATATAGTAGCTGTATTTCAGGTTTCACACCTATGAATTTTTCTAGAGCTCCATGAGAGGGAATGTTTGCAACTGGAGCTTTTGTGAATAAGCAATCCCTATGTCTTGTTCAACTTCATTGTTTGCATACGGTCCTTGTTCTGTCACATGGTGGTAACCATAGAACTATACTTAAAATCTTTAAAATTAATAAAATTGCATACAGAAAATATGAAAAAGATCATGGGTTATATGTGATGGCTAAAAGGTAACTGAGAACTTCATTGGCAGTTTGATTGATGGTGGCACTACTAGTCCGGAGAAGAGACTGGAAAATACCTGCACCATGAATCAAAACTGAAACTTTTGAAAGCATATCTCTTTCTCTCCTTTTGCAGGAATTTCTTAATATCAGGTCAGTAGGGCAGAGGGGAGAATATAGAGAATAAGCTCACAATTAGGGTTTCACCTCTAGCATTGAATTTTTAAGCTTATACTTCACTTAATGCAGGCTTTAAGGAAGCAGGTTTTTGTCTATGCAGTAAATAGTGCAGTACTTATTAACGCATGCAAGAACTGTTGACACATATCCACTATAAAATAATTCTGTATTGGTATTTCACCTAAAGTATGGGAACTGGTACACTAATTTGAATATATTTCAGGTTTTCCTATTATGTGCAAGTAACCTGAGAAGAAGGTGTTGTACAGGGAAAATGATGTGTAAGCACTGCTGGAAACTGAGGAAATAAAAAAAAAATAAAGACTGCATAGGAGTAATGAAAAAAATGTGGTGAAAAATATGACAATTGAGGAGTGTCAGGGAGTGGTAAAGGTTACTGATACCTAGTGGAATACATGCTAAAGTTTTTGCCTCACTTTTGGGAAAAACGGAAGATAGTATCAGAACAAGGAGGAGAAACAGACACTTAACGCACCACACCTGGTGAGACTGTCCCAGAAGAGGATAGTCTTTAATGTGCTGATGACTGAAATTCATTAAATTAACAGATGATGAAGACTGATTAAAATGGATCATTTTTTGTGATAAACAAATAACACATTGTAGATCAAAGGAACAGAATCACAATATCATAGAAGGATTGAATATGGCAAGGACCTCCGGAGGTCATCTGGTCCAAGCCCGCTGCTCAAGCAGGGCCACCTGGAACCAGTTCCCCAAGAACATATCCAGACAGCTTTTGAATTTCAAGGATGGAGATTTCATCATCTTTCTGGGCAAACTGTCCTAGTGCTGTCACCCTTACAGTAACAAAGTGTTTCCTGATATTCAGAGGGAGCTTCCTGTCTTTCAGTTTGTTCTCATTGTCTCTTATCCTGTCACTGGGCACCACTGAAAAGATTCCCTCCTCTTTGCACCTACTCTTCAGGTATTTATATACATTGATAAGATGCCTTGGGCTCCAGTGCGTTGGAAGCACGGAGAAGGGGATCTACTTATGAAAACGCAACTGTTTCATCTTATTTATCACTGTAACATTTAGTTGTTTCATTTAGCTCCTGTCCTGTATAACTAGTTGTGAATTAACACTTATTTCCAGAAACTCCTTGTAGATGCTTTTTATTTTTCTTTTCAGCTTTTTTCCCTTGCATTTTAAAAAAAATACATATAACTGGGTGTTCAACACAGAGTTTAGAGTAACACTTAAGTCGCATTTATTTCAAGCAAGGAGCTTCAGTATTGTACTCCAGAGATAAGAGGTAATAACTACCCCAAACCACCTGATTTTCATGCTTTCATCTGAAGAACAGGGTAAGCCATGGTATCAAAGGTCACAGGTCACATACATGCATTAGTTTTTCCATTTAAATAGGAATAGTATGTTATAATGTAAACTATTATTATTATTATTATTATTGTTTTATCTGTGTAAAGTGAGCAACGTATAGTCAAGCCTGAGGGATCATTCAGGCTCAGTTGCAATGCAAACAATAAAACAATGTTGGAGGCTGCTCAGACATTTCTTTTTCTATGTTTTTTTTGAGAATGTTTAATATGGAATGATTTAATATCTTTTTATGTCCTTAGATCATCCTAAACAAATTTTCTTCATTTCCTGTAGAACAAATATGTATCTTTCTTCCCTCATTACTCAGTTATTTCCCTTAAAAATTCTATCATGTTTTTTGAATTCATGGAAATTTTTCTCTGTCTTTCTGATAGGAAACAGTCCAAACATTTCTCAAAGACCTGTGGCCCTAAACCAATTTCACAAGCATTTATGTTTTGATTAGCCTGAAATTATGCCAAAAAGAGCAGTCTTTCTTGCTGTTTTGTCACTCATTATCTTGCAAGCATGTGTGTGATGTACTACTTTGTTTAGAAATGCACAAGTAAATTTAGGTTTATGTTTATATTAGAGAACACGAAGCTGAAGAAATACATCTTGCATTTGAAGTGCAATGTTATGAAAGTAGTAGCTCACTTTATGGTCCCCATCAATTCTCAAGAAAGCTCTGCACAAACCACAGAGAATCTGCTGTACTGTGGTAGTAGAAAGGGCCATTGTGTTTGAGGAATAAAGCTGTCAGTCGCATTCTTCCCCTCTTCAGTACAGACAACTTTAAAGAATTTCGGTATTCAGCAATAAAGAAGGAAAAAGGGCAGAACTTTTTTCTTTTAACTTTTCATCTACTCATTCCTTTGGAAAGGAAGAGCATATATAAGAAGCTCAAAATATGAATTTTATTCTGAGACAGCTCTTATAGCAAAAAGAAATCTTTTCTTGATCTCCAAGGAATAAGATAATGTTGTAGTAGTCTTACTCAGGCAGGGGTAAATGGGTAAAATATGTACCAACAATGCAAATGAGGTGCAAGAAATTATGTGGATTTAAAAATGCACGATCAAACAAAAGAAGTGTCCACAGCAAAAAACAGTAAATGTTTTGAAATTTGAATTTCCTATGCTGAGCACAAAGGGAAAAATTAAAACAAGGAAGAATAAAAAATACAGGAAAAAAAAAAAGAACTAATTTTAGAGTGACTCTGAAAACAGACAAACACGGTGTATGGATAAAAATAATACCTGAAAACTCTAAGCTTAACTTTATTTAACACCTATTAAAAGCATCAAAACTGAAAGATACAGATTGAATTATAATGTTAAGGGTATATGGAGTACATTACTATACTGAAAGAGACAGTGGCATACAAAAGGGCTTTAAAATAAAGTTTTACTATTTCTGTCAAAAAGAATCCATTATAAGAAAATTTAGGGAAGTGAATGGGGTATTTTTTCAAGGCAATAAAATACAAATATATCACAGGATCTCTATTTCAACAATAAAGTCAAGACAGAAATAAAAAACCAGCAAATCCTGAGAAGTCTACTTCTGTCATCTCCCCAACAGGCACATTTTTGTATATTACGGACAATCACATAGCATGAGAGACTTGAATGACAGAGAAATTTTGGAGGGAGAATTCTGGAAATATTTTCCCTGGTTACGTGAAAGAAAACCAGAGAAGGTAGTACATGGCTCAAACAAGCAGTTTGAGCTTAAATTTTAGGATGGAAAAAAACCTAAATATTTTATATTGCATAAAATCCTTTACCAGACATACAGAGAACTTTTTTTTTATGTTAGCAAATGTGAATGTACTTAAATTTCTTCATTTTAGTGTTGTGTGGTTCCCAAGTGTCTTTTTCCTGATTAGACCATCAGATATATACATATATAATTGCAGATCTATGCTGACTGATGGCTGTTTACTCCTAGAACATGCAGAACATGGTAATATTTTTCACAGACAGAAAATAAATCTCCACAATAGGAGTATTTTGCATCCTAGTTGTATGCTGAAGATGTAAGTGTTGTTTTGTCTTATCTTTAATCTGCTAGCAAATTGTGATCTTTCTGTAGTTATCCTACTGCTAGATAGCCATCACCTGTAATATAGATTTCTAAATGCTGTGTGGAAACAACAGTGAAATTTGTTAACAGTAGCAGAATTTAATTCCCAATTCTCATTCCATTTATCTCTGTATTTTTAAAAAGTCCCACTAGTGAGTTCTTTATGTAATTAATCATGTTGACAGAGTTCAAAGCAGATTTAAATGTTGGTTGTGAAGTTGGTGAACTTTTGCTTACTGTAACTCTGGTGAAGTTAACAGAGGACTGAATGTGCCGTGGAGCTCTTCAGTGTAATACCTCACAGGACTTGATCCTGAGTTTATAAAGCAGTTAGCAGATATTATTTTAGCATATCTCTAGTGTTTACTGCTAAATATCTCCAGATTGCTGCTGGAGAGTGTATTAATTTTTTATTTTAGCATTGCAGGGAATACACATACTCCAACAAAACCTACTAAGCATGGGAATGGTATTCTAATCACTTAAGAAATACTGGTAGACTTCTGAAACTTGATGTGATAACATTTGTAAAATCCAACTTGGTATATACATCCTGGAAGTATACTATTGCAAGCAGATCAGCAGTAACATTTTAAAGATCCCACAAACACATGGAGACACACTGTAATCATAGGAGCTGCTCACTGTAGAAGTATTAGATAATACATGCGAATCTGCACAGAATCAAGGAACTAATTTAGTATTATGGTCACAAATGCTAAAACTACATAAAGCACCAGTCCCATAAAAGTTTGTATCTGTTTTCTGGTGCATGATGGCATAGAAATCAGTGGAATGTAAAGAAGCTTGTTTTCTTTCCAAAACAAAATAAAAAATTTAGAAAGTGATGAAAATCATGACCATGTACTCCTTTAGACAATTTTATATTGATTTGGTACATTGATATTAAGCAATGAAAATCAGCAGATACCAAAGATACACTGATACCATGAGAAACCATGTCTTTGACACCATCTCAACTTATTTTTTTTTCAACTTCTGTATTGGCAGTTATATCCAACTTATCAGGCAAGCCAGGAGTATAATCTTTGTAATTATTCCAGGATATTTTTTTTTTCATTTAAACATTGTCAATTAAGAACATTTGATCATTCTGTCTCTAGAGCCTCTCACTGAAAACATTAGTTCAACATGTTACTCTTCACAGAAAATATGGTAGCTGAAAAGACATACTAGTGCCTAAAATGCATTGAAGCCTGCAACATGTAATAGAGGGATTGTCTCTATTTTAAGGCAAGCTAGAAATTTCTTCCAAGAAATGTTCTGGGTTTACCTGAAAGCCACATGGGATGTCATTTGCATGTGCACAAAAAATGGTGGTATCTCTGAGGCATTAAAGAGATTTCAGTCACTAATCAGTCATAACTGCTGCTTATTTATTTATATTTCCTTGGCATTCTGTAATAGTGTCCATTTTACAAGTTTTAATCACAGTGGACTGACATGAGACATCAATTTAATAGTCCTAAATTTGGGCATATTATGCATCAAGAAACACCATTTCTTACTTAATTTTCATATTTTATTCTAGGAAAAAAAAAAATTCTAGGAAAGCTTTAGGTAACTTACAAGATACTATCATCAATGAAGACAGACATTGTATATTGTTTTGATAAGCTATGTAACTTACAAGACATTATAACAATGCAGGACTAAATATAGAAGATAAATAAGGAAATTGCAAATTCAAAACCAGAACCAATTGCAGTATGCAGATGATTGGCTTTCTTTCAATTAGAGAACAAAACTAACATTTATCTTGAAAATTACTAAGGAAACCAGTTTTTCAGGTATTACTGTGAATTTTTTGGAAAAAAAATACATTTTTAAAAAACTAACTTATTTTTTTTTCCATTTGCAGATCTTTCTGTCTATGTGTGATTACTATGCAGTTACTATTATGCTTTAGTTGCATTTAGGATGCTGTAAGTGCTTAAATGATGGTAACTTTAATAACATAAAAAAATATTTTATCTGTACCAGGCACTAGTGGTTTGTTTTATCTACAGATTTATTGCATTGTATATCACTCTGTTTCTTTTAGGGAAGAGTGTAGTGAAAGAAATGAGACTTTTTTTTTTTGCAAATTGTTCTAATTCTCTCTCCTACCTCTTGTCAAACCTCTACTAAGGCTGTAAGTTGACTGTAAACTCTTGCAGGACTTTGAAATTCATCCATTTGTGTCAATGTTTATGAGTATTACCAGCAGTTTAAAGCTAAGGTATTTGTCAGTTCTGAACCTGGCCTTTGCTGATCTGAAAGCCAGAGGGCTTTGCCTTTTGTTTTGCTCCCCCTCAGAACAGTCCCCAGTGCTTGCTCAGGCTTCAGAGATGCCAAAGGCTGAATGTTTCCTAGTCCTGCTGCATTGCTAGGCTCACTGAGTAGTGAGGGTTTCTTAGCGTTTTTGTGAACAGTAACAAATGAATCTTGGAGAAAACCCTATGCACAGCGGGTAGAGGTGTGACTATTCACACAAAAAAAAAGAGAGATAGGGGAAAAAAAGTAGAGAAATTCTCTCTATCAGATATGTAAGTTGCAAGTATAGGTTCCTGATGCTTTATAGGTCTTCAAGCTTCTTTTGCTTGTGTATATCTGCTCCTGGGTTAGTCTGTGGTAGCTGGTGTAACACATGCTGTGCTAGCAGTTTGTCTGATTCCTGGATAACCTGCTACACTCAGGCTTGCAGTGGCCTTGGATCACCCCAATGCAGCCAGGTACTATACCTAGCACATCCTCTGGCTTCCTGCTCTAGGCTTGGGAAAGAGTTTGGACAAGCGAAGAAGGCAGCTGCACTCAAGCAGTGTTTCTCTTTCTAGATCCTTCTTCCTTCTTCTTAGCAGTATGAGGATTTCAGAGAAATCTTTCTGCTGTTTCTGCTGTTTCCTAGCTAGAAAGCTGCCCAGAGGAGAGGGACCTGGGGATGTTGGTTGATGGCCAACTGAACATGAGCCAGCAGTGTGCCCAGGTGGCCAAGAAGGCCAATGGCATCTTGGCTTGTATCAGAAACAGCATGACCAGCAGGTCCAGGGAGGTTATTCTCCCTCTGTACTCGGCACTGGTGAGACCGCACCTCGAACATTGTGTTCAGTCCTGGGCCCCTCCCTACAAGAAGGATGTTGAGGCTCTGGAGCGAGTCCAGAGAAAAGCGATGAAGCTGGTGAAGAGACTGGAGAAAAAGTCTTACAAGGAGCGTCTGAGAGAGCTGGGGTTGTTTAGCCTGGAGAAGTAGACCCTGAGGGGAGACCTTATTGCTCTCTACAACTACCTGAAAGGAGGTTGTAGAGAGAAGGGAGCTGACCTCTTCTCCCAGGTGACAGGGGACAGGACAAGAGGGAATGGGCTCAAGCTCCACCAGGGGAGGTTCAGGCTTGACATCAGAAAAAAAATTTCACAGAAAGGGTCATTGGGAACTGGAACAGGCTGCCTATGGAGGTGGTTGAGTTACTTTCCCTGGAGGTGTTTAAGAGACGGGTGGATGAGGTGCTGAGGGGCATGGTTTAGTGATTGATAGGAATGTTTGGACTTGATGATCCAGTGGGTCTTTTCCAGCCTAGTGATTCTATGATTCTGTGATAAAACGTCTGAGTTATCCCCTAACTATGTTTGAAAATGCATATTCTAAACAAGGCTCTTTGGACTTAAATTTCCATAAAAGTAACAAAAGCATGTTAATAACTGTAACAATAGCTAAACAGATGTTTATCTTCCAGATGTAGTGATATTTATGAACATTTTACAGTTAAAAAGCACTATAGTACATGCAATGAAATTAGAAAATACATTATTAATTAAAAGGCATAGTAAAGAACTTAGGTCTTGTCCATGTAAATAAACCTCTAAATTTAATAATGTCTATGCAGGAAAATAATAATGTCTATGTATTAATACTGACATTGCATTGGGACAGAACAGGACAGTGCTGGAGAACAATTATTGCCTGTTCATTTAGGTTATGATGATGTACTGATTCCATTAAATGCCACTGATAACAGTTTTTTTTTAGATGTAGTACAACATAGCATGCAAGTAAGGTCAAAATCAAATGAATAGCAAATAAAATTAATATTAACTAGTATTCAGTTGAATCATCTGAACATAAAACAGTCCACCTAATACAAGTCTTAAAACACAAGAACTGAAATGTTTGATGTATAAATACATGTATAGTATACATTGAGTTTTAATTTATAGCAATAAGCTTCCACTTTTATTGAAGCATTTAGAAGAATGAGAAAGGATCAGTAATCTATAGCTCTATATTATAAAGGACTGAAAGGAAATCCTAAATAAACTTTTGGCATTTAAAAACTTGCTCTTATTTTTTTCTGTTTTAAAGACTCTTTAAAAATTATCAGGTTAATTCTTAGCAGTTATAATTATTTCTTATTAAACATAATGCTATCAAAATTTTAAATATTGCTATGGGTTTACATCACGTTTTTCTGCTACACCAAAAAATAATATTGTAAAACCAGTACTTTTCTTATCAAATGTATCTGTTCTCAGCTATGTCAGGCCCTTTTAGTGATAAAAGCAAGTTTCTGCTATTTTATTTCCTTTACTTATTGATGACTCTATAAAGCCAAGAATTTGACTTGACTTCAGTACAGCCAATTGAGAAAAGAATTTCTTACCACACGAGAAGTAAGACATTGACTTCTTTGTGTGACTCTTGAGTACAGAAGTATTGCAGGTGCCTAATTTGGAGAATAGAGGAAACGAAACAGAAAAGACTGATGTTTTTAAGATATATAGCTTAGTTTTCCATATTAACATATTGAAAGCCCTCCTCAGGACATGACTTACTTCAAAAATTAAATCAGATTGCTAAAGATCTTGTCCTGTTGAGTTTTGAAAATCTTCAAATCTTCTTGAGCAATCCATTCCAGTGCTTAACCTTGTAAAACGCTGCCTCCTTACATATAATGAGAGTCTCCTCTATTACCACTTGTGGCTACTGTACCATCCCATTGCTGTGCAACTCTCAAGAAAGTTGGGCTCCATTGCTTCTATTGCTCCTTTTCTGGTACTGGCAGACTGTTATTAGACCCAAGCAAAACAGACTGCACACATGCAGGCTCTCTGTGTATAACAGATCTTCCAGCATCCAAACTACCTCAGTCTCCTCAGCTTGTTGGAGTTCCTCTGAATGTCATCCAATCCCTACAGTGCATTAAACACTCCCTGCAATGTGGTATCATCTGTTAACTTTCATACTGTCCCATTGTTAATGTTGTCAATGAAGATGCTGAATAGTATCTGGACCAATATCAGCTCTTGAGAAATGTGGTTCCCAGAGTCTTACAACCCAGTCAGATTTCCAGTACCTTATAGTCCATCTAACATTAACTTGTTAATTTGGCCATAAGGATAATACAGCCTTGCCTGCTCTGTTGGTTAACAACTGGTCATTTCAGCATAGAAGACAGGTTGGTCAGACAGGATTTTCTCTTGGTAAATCCATACTTGCTATCCCAAGTCAGCTAATTGCTGTTCACGAGCCTAGAAACCTTTTCTAGGAGGATTTGCTTTATAAATTTGATAGGGCTTCAGGCAAAGATGAACAGCCTTGTAATTCCGGGAAAGTTCCTTGTTACTTTTCCTGGACATGGTTTGCCATTCCCTAGGGAATTCCTCTGCTTGTTTAACAGATAGCGAGGAGTATTTGTCCAGTGATGGCAGTTACTCCACTCAAGACTGCCAGATGCAGCCTGCCCTATTTTATAATTCCCCAGTTTACCCATATATCTCTAACAAGGTTGAAAGAATGAGAGATTGGAAGAATGGTACATTTTATCAGTAGATTGAACAGATTTTCTTAAAAATGATTGCAAGCCAGTAATTGAAGTTTACCAAATAAAGGAGCATTAGCTACCAAGGAAAGTAGCTGATAAACCATTTCTTGAATACCTTAAAGCAAAACGAGTACCTTCCTGGACTACGTGCATATGTAGTAAGCCTCAGTCATGCACCCTCAGTGCATATGTAGTAAGCCTCAGTCATTAGGCTTACTACAGAGAGAGTGGAGCCTTTTGTTTTGTCTTGCACATTAGTCTCTTATTTAATTGTTCCTTCTTGGTTAGAATCTATGGAGTTGCCATTGCAATCATTTTCTCAGATGGAACCATTCTTCAGTATGTTTGATTTAATGGTAGAAAGAATCAGAAGAGTAAACCAATAACAATAGTTTTTTCATGTTATACCAAAAGAGAAATTACATTCTGCTTTGTGAAAAACTTCTTTCATTTTGGAAGATGCAGGATCAAAAGCAAAGTACTTTAACAAGCCTTTTTATGGGAATAAAGCTTTATATGATGTGTCTTTCCTACAACGTTAGTGAACAGATGGATAGCAATCGATTATGTGAAGAATTGGGGCACTAAAGAAAATGTCATTTTTTTCCCCTACCAGCCATTTATCTATTTAATTCTTTGGGAGAACAGAGGAAATGCAACTAAATGTTCTGTTTTAATTAAAATGAAAATAAATTTATTAGTCAGGGAAACTCTGTGTTCTGTTTATGCTTTGGGAACAGAGCAAACATATGTCTCCTCTTCATTGTTTGTCATCATCTAGCATAAGGTTATTTCTTGTTGCCTATTTGTCCTATGGAACAGATAAGAGTAGTGATAGTCTTCATTTTTATCAATTCTAAAGAACTCTAGTAAACAGTTGTAAGTAAACAGCAGAAGAAAAGCACATCCTGAGAAGCATTCTAGTGGGTGTTGTTTTTAAAAAGAATCTAAATACACGGCAGTCATAAAATTTCCTAAATATGAACATATTGGCTGGTGGAACTGGAGCGTTTCTTCAAGACTAAACAGGTAGAACAGAATGAATTTGTTTTTTAACTCAGTTGTCTCATTACCTGGCTAGAGAAATACAAGGCAGGGGTGGAGGGAAGCTTCTACTTTGATGGTATCAGATATTTATCTTCACTGGAATTTTAAAACTTTCAGCAAAATATTGTGATGTCCCATTTGCACTAAGCACACTGGAGGAGGGCACATTGGCACCAGGCTTGGCACTGCAGAATAGAAAGCATGCTAGTCCTACATAGTAGCCCTTAGTAGGGTAGGAACCTTATCGGCTACAGTGTATTAAGGCTGCCTCTGTGGACTACATGTTCTACAGTCTTGTTTTCTCCTTTGACACTTCTCAAAGTTTACCCTTTGTTTCACTTCCTGTGAGTTTCTTCCCCTTCCAGAAATCAACTGAGATTTATCCTTTTTTATTCTCTAATCAGAAACTAGGTTAATCCAGTTAATAGAAGCATCAGGATTAGACATTAATTGATTCTACAACCTTTTACTAAACAGTTGTCCCACAAGCTACACATTTCAGCAACTAAGATCTCAAATAGTTCAGTAATTTTAAAAGTTCAAGTTCAGTTCTATGTTACTACTCAATATAATTACAAATTATAACTAGTGTAAACCTAGTGCATACTTGTTCCCTTGCAGCAAAGGCCAACTGCATCCTGGTTTGCATTAAGAGGAATGTCACCAGCAGGTCAAGGGTAGTAATCCATTGTCTCTGTCCTTGTGAGACCCATCTAGGGTTCTGAGTACAGTTCTCATCTCATCAGTACAAGAGACATATGCATGTAGTAGAAGAAGGGCCATGTAGATTATTAAGGGATCAGAGCATCCATCACATCAGGTGAGGCAGAGAGCTGCCAGTGTTTGGCCTGGAGAAGAGAAGGCTCTGGGGAGGTTTTACCAATACATATAAATACTCGATGAAGGTGTAGGAATAAAGAAGAGGAAGCCAGACTCTTCTCAGTGGTGCTCACTGACACAATTACTATATTTAAACTTTTTCACTGTGAGGATGATCAAACACTGAACAGACTACTTAGAGACGGTGTGGAGCCTCCATCCTTAGAGACTGAAATTCAGAGTCTGACTGCCCACAGCCCTGAGCTACTTGCAGCAGTTAACCCTGCTCTACCTAGGAGCTCATAGAATGGACAGTCTCTGGAGGTCCCTTCTGATCTCAGCTACTCAATGATTCTGTGAAAAGAATTTTACATTTTAAAGTTGCCCATCGCATACATTTTTCGCAAGGAGTAGAACAATATGTGGGCACATCCCAACGTTAGAAAGAAGTGGCAAAAAAAGAATAGCCAGTAGCACATGCAGAAATAGTAAGGGGGAGGCAAAGAATACTCTTAAATTGCAATGAAGATTCTACACTGACAAATTACACATTTTTTCCTTAACATAACTTCAGCATGTTTCAATGCCATGGTTTCAGTGGAAGGGTATTTTAATAGAAATCGCACCATCATCTAGCAATATTTTAGAGTCCTCTTTTTTTTGATCTGCTCTTAGCCTGCTGAATGCTGAGTCTAAGAGAAGCCATTTTTTTATCTTCGTAAAGATGAAAAATACATAGTATGCCCCTGAAATAATGTCCTTTAGGATAATATTATTAAAATACTATATAATGTCCAAGGAGCTTTTACTTGTTAGTATTTACCTACCTCTAAGCAAAAATGTATTAACGCTCCTGTTACAGTGGGGAAGAAAGCTGCATCTCTTTACTGACTGTAAGAGCCATCAAATTACACCAAACACAATATTCACAATTTGAAATTCGACATCTTTACTGTAATCAGCCGATGTATTATATAAAAGTAGGGTATCTAAACAACCATTTGCAATATTCCAGAAAGAATCTTGATCTGTGAAGATGTAATAACAGTGTGTGAATGAACAAACAAACAAACAAAAAAGTATTTTTGTCTGTATTAGTTTCAGAAACGTAAGGGTAGCTTCCTTACCAGGATTCAACTTATAAAAATATTGCCTATTACATGTAAACATTATACAGTTACAAGGAAGCATCCTGTTTTTACAGTGGTCACTGCATTATATACAGTTATGGGGTTATATTGGTTTCCTAGGAAACATCCCAATCAAGCAAATTTCTTGATTGAACAGTGCCTATTGTACATGCTAGTGCGAAATTCCACGGGACAGGCAGAAAGATCTACTGATGTCTGAGTCAATCACTTCATTGCCTTTAGCTGAGTCTTCTTTGTTGTTTTTCCCTTGGTGTTTGTGACACAGAGATAGAGAAACTGGAACAACGCACTATTCTTTTGTTGCCCTTTATATATTTTCCGTGCTTTCCTGCATTTGGTGAGGGACTGATTAGCTCAGAGTTTCATGGTAACAGGTAGCAAAATGGCAGGTATTACATTGTTTTTTCCAAGTCCTGTCAGCATGTTTTACTGGTCATTTCATAGAGCACTAAAGGCAAATGACTATATTATCACAAGTCTTCTGTGACTGGCAACTGTTACTGGCATCATACATCTAGGAACAGCTGTTGTTGTTTTATTAGAAAATACAACAGTGATGCTTAGTGTAGAAGGAGCCAAGGCAGTATCAGCAGTGTTGCCATTCCCTTTGCGATTAGTATTGTGTAGAATTTGCTAACCTGTATTAAAAATTTATTTTTTCTAATCAACTATTTTAATTTTTTAGAGGAAATACATGGTTTAAAGAATGTTCAGAGAGACCATATGCGAAATGAATTGCCTTAGTAATATACCCTCTGAATATCTGTGCACATTACCAAATTAAAAAAACCCATAATATACAGTTGGAGTGATCTGGGAATTCTGCAGAGAGTTTTCACCAAGAGAATGAAGATAGCTCAACTGTGTGTTCATCCACTAGATAGACTTAAAAATTTCTGTTCCACCATTTTGTATCAGAAAATGTTTGGGTAAAAATGAAAATGTTGACTGCTGTGATCAACCTCAATATGATTTTCTACTAGAAATCTAAAGATATAAAAGTAACAATATTGTGAACGCATTTAATTTCAAATTTATATTTATATTTTTATGTTTTAGTATTTTTAGGTCCTCTTCTACATAAAAACAGCAGTGATATGGTGAGTCAAGTATGTCCAAATGTGATGCATCATCAAACGATATACATTATTATTATATCCTACCTGACAACTTTTACTTTTAAACTCTCTTGGAACAACTGTTAATTGCTTTTATTGAAATATATATAGATAACAGTTTCTAAAGAACTGTTGTTACTTGAGCTTATACAAACTGCGAAGAAAATTCAGTTCTGCATATTTTAGTAGTTTTAACAGTATTTATTAGTAACTGTGTGAATGAAAAATGCTTATCGAAGAAGAAGAGAAACAGTGACTGGAATGACTTGTCATTCTCGGGCATACTGCTGGGACTGGTTCTTATGCACTTCAGCTGAGAACAAAAATAATTATTTAATCTAGTTTAAAAAAAAGAAAAAGAAAACACAAGCAATTACACACCAAGTGTTAACTGCTATTTATTTTCAGAGTTGGTGCTATTCCTTTTCATGCATTGTGAAACTGGTGACATGTAATGGTAGAACACTTCATTTTACCATTTAACTCTAGGAAAAGGGAAGTGTTTTGTAATTTGTTTATAAGACTGGAAAGTTGCTGCTGGGAACAGAGGTAACTGGAATATTCCCTGGTGCTTTTGAACAAGAATGTGAAAAATCCCAGTATAATTGTTCACAGCTTGTGAGCAGAGGTTCTTGGCAGCCACTGTGTTCATTTTCATTGATGGCAGCTATTGGAGTACATGTGCCTAACAAGGAAGAGCTGGACTGAACTTGGCAACATCTTTTTCTCAATACCAATGGAGCCATTCCTAAGGTATCCAAGGTATAGGAAATTTGGAACCTATAAATAACCTGGATTTTTCATTACTTTATGTATTAATGAACACCTTATTCTTTTTATAAAGTTACCTGCAAGTTGATCAATACACGTTTAGCATATCAAGCACCAACAAAGAGACACTGGGTTTGTGGGCATATCTTATAGACGATTAACTGGAACAGTTACCTAACAAAGTAAATTTCAACAGCAGCAGAATAATAATTTTTTTTTTCTCTAATCTGTAAAAGCTTTGTTAATTTATGGTACAGCTATATAGGTTCCTCTGTAACTAGTCCACTTACTTTTCAGTATTGCTCTTAAACATATAAAAAGTTCAGAAGTTGGGATACACAACAAAAGCCCCTTCTTTTTTCCACTCCTTGTAATCTTTATTACAAGCTTTCAGGTCTTGGAAGCAATTTGCAAAGTTCTGTGTTTTGATATACTGCCAGAATTGTGTACTGGACTCCTGAGGTAAACCCAATGCACACAATGACTTAATAGGTTATACCCAAAGTCCCCTGGAATTCCTCTGGCAATACTACTGCAGTGTCAGACAATAATTTCTTTTTGAGATGCTTTTCATGAGCATCTTTTTCCTCATGACAAATCCAGATTCTTTTAACATTCATACTGATGAAAGAATTGACCTAACATCAAAACCACCAAATCTCAGTATTTAGTCTTGAAATGTAGACTTAAAAGAAATGTCAGAGTTCATTGAGGCCAATTTTTTCAAACTGTCAGTTTCTTCCTTGCAATGGCATAAGCTTAAATTGTTTAGAAAATCTTTGACCATTTTATACCAAATTAGCCTGCAATACTCGTAATAATCTCTTTACACTCATATTCTTTGCTACCGCCTGAGAGAAGTCTCCAAAATATGTAGACATGAATGTATATGCATGTATTTATTACGTATATAGAAAAGATGAAAGAACTCTGTAATTTTTGCCTTTTAAATGCTTTTCTGGAGCATCAAGACTTCCCTCTGCTTGTCATACTTCTTACTGCAGAAACAAATGAGTTGATGAATTATGCTTTGAGTATCTAGTGAATATTCATAATTCTGCCTGATTCACTGAAAATTGCTTAAAAAAAAAAGATTTTAAAATTAAAAGTTTTGTCTTCATCTGTATCCTTGGGTTGTTACACTTAAGCAGCATTTCAACCAGTGACTGGTAGACTGAAAAATAACTCTATGTTTTGCCTCTTTCACCTTATGCAGTGAGGAGGGCATCTTCGTAGGGTGGCTTGGTGTGAATCCTTTTTGACGTAAAATTCTGTGGACTTTTGGAGAATGAACTACTGTCTTTTCATTCCTTTTTTTGTCCTCCTTTTTTTCTTCCTATATTGCTAATCTAACTACCCCCCTTACAGGGAGATTTCAAAGTTGCTTCTCCCATAGTGCCGTAAAATGTCGAAAGCATCTGGATAAAAAAAGCCCATCGCCCAGATCACGAGATCTCAATCTGGAGCTACGCAAAATTGAACAGAAGTTGCATGAGAACATTCTGAAGACTATGTGTTAAAGCATTGATTCATATGTGCTGCAGTTGCAAGCCAGAGGACATATAAATAGTAAAAGGAAACAACTTCTACTTCATTCCCATCAAGAGCTTACATTTCACAGAATCAAACACCTAACTGCCTCCTTCCTTCAGTTCCCTACTCTGCTTGCAAAACCATTTTAGTGTATATCGCTGAAGAGCTTAGAGTGTTTTCGTTTGAAAAGTTCATGAAATCCAGCACTGAATTTTATCCCAACTTTGATCAGTGATCTCAGTGAGCAGTGTTTTCTTTCCATCTAATCTGGTGTAATAGCTTCCCTTCCGGTTATGTTAAATTGTAGAATTACTCTTTTCAGCTCTCCTTCTCCAGACTAGATCATTTTAACCATGGAGTGCCTATCATTTATACTTTGGATGCTGCTTCTGACCCATAGTACTGGTAACCAGTAGCCTTCTCTTCTTCCATTCTTCTGTTTCCTGCTTCGGCTTTGGGATTCTGAGCAGGCTGTGGTATCACGGCTCACTCCAGGGCACTCATCCTGCTGGCTAGAAGCAAGACTCCTCTGTGCCAGCAGGGCACGTGCCAGGGCTTTCATTTATATGTTAATTACATTTTTAATACCCTGACTTAGCAGGTTGGATAAGCAGCCTGACACATTTGCCCCATTACTGAAACCCTGAATCAGGAGAATGCAAGTAATCTCAATTCCAAATAAGGTGTATTTGGAGTAAAGATACTATGCACGGTCCAGATTTTGGAATGACTTCTGCACCAGTCAGCCTGCTTGATCCAGACCTGCCTGAAAGGACATAAATTATCCACCGACTTGCAGTTTATGGTGTAGTAATAGAAATATCGGGGTGTTAAAGCGCAGGAAATCTTTAAAGGAGCGAGGCTGATCAGGAGGGTACGGGCAGTCGATACGAAAGCTCCGGTCCCCGAGCAAGACTGCAAAGAGGCATTAAAGGGCATCACTCAATCTGAGTCTCGCAGCCACCGCCGGACCATGCGGGTGGCTGATGAACGAGCCGGTAGTGGGATGCTCAGCGGGCTGTGACGGCTCCGCACAGAAATCGGAGAATTTATTGCCGGCTCGCCACACCGCCGCCGCGCTGCCCCCTTCCCCGCACACCCACCGTACCCGACAGCCCAGCCCTCTCGTCCCCCCTTCCCGGCACCGAATTGAGGGGCTCGCTGTCGCCGAGGGGGAGCCGTCCTTCTTCAGCATCTCCAGCGCGAAAGAGGAGTTCTCGCAGCCGCGCAGCTTTTAGGAGTTAGCAGCAATTAGGGAGTTGCGGCCCCAAAAGTGGGTGTGCCGGCTCCGCTCTGGTGGCAGACAGTGATAGCCGTTAGATGTCACCGGCTCCAGGGACGGCCACCAGGTCTAGCCAGGGGCGGCCACCAGGTCAATCCCCCTCACCGGCTGCCAGGTCGATCCCTTCACCGGCCGCCCGGTCCACCCAGTATCCGCTTACTGAGCTGGGTAGACTTGGCGGCCGGAGTGGGGTGGACCTGTCAGCCGCGTCTCTTCCCGGTTCTCGCCAAAGGGGTCGCTGTTTCGCGCTGCCTCCAGTGACGTCCTCGTAAGAGGCGGGGTCTCTGCCGCCCCGCCCCCGGCCGCCCCCGCTCCGCCTTGGCCCGGAAGTCGCTGCTGTTCCTTGGGGTGTGTGGTGGGGAGTGGATTTTTCCTGAGTGTCCGTGAGGATTGGGCGCCTGGACATACCATGGGCTTCCAGAACTACCAAAAGGAGGAAAATAACGAGGCTGAGGGGGACCACAGCGCCCCGTGCCTCCGCCATGCTTCTGCTGCCAGCTCTGCGAGAGCGGTCTCCCAAAGTCTCCCAAAGCCAGCACAGCCACAGCCTGTGGGCTCCGTCAGGAGGGCTCTCGCAGTTTCTCCAGGGGAAAGAAAAACCAGGGTCAGTGCTCGGTCTGCCCAGGGAGCTCCTCATGTTGGGACAGGGAGAACTTGTGGAGGCAAGAAGCAGCTCCTTGGAAAAGAGGGTCTTTGTGCTCTCAAGAGTGTGCAGTGCCAGTCAGGGCTTCTCACAGCTCCAAATCACCCCAGGACACTTCTAAGAGGACATTTCAAGGCAATAATCAGGGCAGGGATTAGGATAAAGATAAGGAACTCTCCTGAGTCAGTTCCCTGCACCTGGGGAATTTCCGGGGAGAAAAGAAACAAGAGGCTCTCATGCTTGAAGAAATCACTGAGCCTCCTGAGCTCTATCCTTGAGTGGCCAGTAGGTCTGATTGGAGCCTCTTAAAGTGTCTCCGGCTGCTTCTCTGCCCATGGAGAGCACCAGCATCACCTCTGCTGGACCCATCAGGCTCATTCTGCCCCATCCTTTCCTGCTTATAAACAAGACCCTGTGCCCAGCTTCACCCGCCAATCAGGCAGGTTTGTGTAGGGCCAGGGGGATGCAGAGAGGGTCAGATGAGGTCTGTGAGCATTGACAGGGAGAAGAGATGGGCCAGGGAAACATCTCCAGTGAGGAAAATCCCCGGGCAGAAGGGATAAGATCGGAGAATGTGAGGAAACATAAAAGAGAGATGTTGTGGAAGGGCAAATACAGAAACCCCTACACGACTGCATCCAACACAGACCCTCCCTCTGAGCAAGCCCCCTTGCCTCCTCTCCCACCCCACAAAGTCTCTGCCCTCAGCTTGGGCTCCAAGACTGAACCCCCTCCACTGCAGCCAGAGTTTCAGCACAGCCGTGGTGCAGCTCTCTAATCACGGGTCCGTTTTCCTCTCCAGAGCACAGGGGCTGAGAGTACCAGTGCAGCAATGTTTATTTTTGGGAGGGAGTGAGCAGAGCTGGGTTAGGGTAATGCTGTCCTGAGTGCGCGGCTGCCTCTGCTGTGGCCTCTCTCAGCTGGACCAGCTTCTTTGCTGGCTTCTCTGTTTGTCTGTGTTCTTGCTGTTGATCTCCCGTTTTCTTTTCATCCTGCAGGGATGGGATTTGTCCATGTAGCTGAAAGGAAAACTGGACAAGGATCGGCACTCCCCATGTGCCCCTTAAACTCCCTTTATCGCTCCCCAAACTTTAGCCCCCTAAACTCCCTTTATCGCTCCCCAAACCCCCTTTTATCCCCCCAAAACCCACTTTTATACCCCCAGTCCCCTTTATCCTTCTTTATTCCCCTTTTATTTCCCCCAAATCCTCTCTTTTGACCCCAAACCCCCTTTTCTCTCCCCAAATGCCTTTATTCCCCCTAAACTCCCTTATATCACCCCAAAACCCCTTTAACCCCCTTTATCCACCCAAACCCTCTATTATCCCCCAAACCCCCTTTTATGCCCCCCAAACTCCATTTGTTCCCCACAAAGCCCCTTTATTCCCCCTCAAAACCCCTCTAGCACCCCCCAAAGCCCCTTTCATCCCCCCTTTATAATCTTGTCATCCTGTTTTTAATTCACTGTTTTCTTCTCTTTTCTTGCTCATTGTCTGTGTAAATGAGGAGCTGGGCTCTCTGAGTGCTTAAACAAAATAAAGGGATGTTCAACGACTTCTGTTTCCTGATATATTTCCTGCGAGACATTTCTGGACTTGCAGGGACAGTTCCTGCGGTCGTGGGTGGAGGGGAAAAGAATCCCAGCACGGCAGCACTGCCGGGCACAAGCGCTTGATCCCCCAGCGCTGTTCTCTCTCCACTTGCACACTCCCCTCCTCACCCCTTGCCTTGCTGCAGGCCTGATAGCCAACTCTACAACCATTATCAATAAAAAGAGAACCCTTTTCCTACTGAAATTTCTTATGCACCAGTCCCCAGCTCTTGCCGCTGCAGGTCTCTCAGCCAAGCCCTTTCTCACACAGCTCCAAACCCATCAGGGGCTCATGGCTTTGTCTCATCAAACACCGAGAAAGTCCTTGCATTGGGATCCCCCAGCTGCCCTGGGTCCTTGCTCAGTGTTGTACCCTGAAAGGTTTCTCAGAACCCATCTCCCAAGCCTCTCCTTGTCCACGATGTGCTCCAGCCCCAGCCATCCTGCTGGCCTCA
Organism: Phaenicophaeus curvirostris; assembly: GCF_032191515.1. Taxonomy (NCBI): domain Eukaryota; kingdom Metazoa; phylum Chordata; class Aves; order Cuculiformes; family Cuculidae; genus Phaenicophaeus; species Phaenicophaeus curvirostris. Next base: position 196,234 of record NW_027206798.1, on the reverse strand, counting down.
GCAGGACTCTCTCCAGGCTGGGCAGGGTCTTCCTTGTGCGGGGAGCCCCGTACTGGACACGGCAGCCCTGATGTGTCCTGTGGTGGGTTAACCTTGGCCAGCAGCCGGACCCCCCGCAGCTGCTCCCTCCAAGCCCCGAACCAACGGGACAGAGGGAGAAAATGAACCAGAACGGCTCAGGGGTCAAGAGAAAGCAAAGGAGGTTCAGAGACCAATGACTGTCACTGGCACAGTTCAGCTTTGCCACTCTCCTCTGGACTCGCTCCAGAGCCTCAACATCCTTCTTGTGGTGAGAGGCCCAGAACTGAACCCAGGATTCGAGGAGCGGTCTCACCAGTGCCGAGTACAGAGGGAGAACCACCTCCCTGGACCTGCTGGTCACACCATCTCTGATACAGGCCAGGATGCCATTGGTTACATGATGTCACAGTCCATTCAGTGGGTGGCTCCTTTACTCCTGGTTGCGTGGGTCACCCCCGTTCAGCTGTGCGGACGGCCGTTTCTGTAACTAAAAAACGAGAAAAGCACCTTCCCACTTTGAGGTCAGGCTCTCTCCTTTCCAACACTTTACTAACACCAGTCCCCAGGTTTCTCTTATGAATGCTCATCCCTAATGGTGTTGATTGAGCAATCCACCCCAGTTTGTGCATCTCGTTCAAGCATCTCGCTATGACTGAGATGTATTTTTGTAGCATCATCTCCTCGATACCTGGAGTCGTAATCGGCCCCAGACACAAACAAGGCAATCCAGACAACATTTCATAGGCAGATAGGACTGTATCCCTACGGGGTGGAGTTTGAATATTTAGTAGTGCTAACGGTAAGCATTTTACCCAAGACATCTGCGTTTCAATCATCAATTTATTTAATTGTTGTTTAAGAGTTCGATTCATTCTCTCAGCTTGTCCTGAACTTTGGGCTATGGAAGTTCCATCTTATCCCCACCACTCGCGTTGCTTCTTGCAACGCTTTTGACGTGAAACGGGTGCCTCTATCAGAATTGATTGCATGCACCAACCCCAAACGAGGAATTATCGATTCTAATAGTGTTTTTGCCACAAATTGGGCTGTTGCTCAGGTGGCTGGAAAGGCTTCAACCCAATGAGTTAGTTGATCCACTGTAACTAATACATATTTCCATTTACATTGGGTAATTCAGGACAGTCAATCTGAACCCTTTCAAATGGTCTATAAGCCAGGTCCCAACAACACCCAAGGGTGTTTTCCTCATTGCACCTTTATTTATTTTTTGGCACATAGGGCACCCTTGGGTTATCTGTTTTGCTATTTCAAAAATCTCTGTGCTTCCAAAAGATTTTAAATACCGATCGCACAATGCCCTCGCTCCCCAATGGGTTTGCTCATGCCATCTATTTAGTAATTTTTGAGCTATCGATTTTGGCAATATTTCTCTCCCATCTGGCAAAATCCACTTATTTTCCCGTAACATTGCCCCTAAATCTTGCGTTCTCTTCATTCCCTCTGATGTAAAGGAGAAGACGTTAGTTATTTCCGTGTTTTTGGTTAATTCAAGAGGATTTATCTGAATGGGAGATTCAGCCCTTCTCGCTGCTTCTCTTGCTTTTTGATCAGCTAAATTATTCCCTCGTATTTGAGCTGAAAATCCCTGCTGAAGTCCTGGGAGGTAGACAATGGTGATCCCTTGGGGGCCTTTTAACGCTTCTAAAATTAAGTTGATCGATTCTTCATGGATCAAATTCTTCCCTCGGGTGTTCATAAATCCCCTTTCTTTCCAGATCTTTCCGAAGGTATGTGCCACTCCATATGCATATTTCGAATCAGCATATCATAGAACCATAGAATAACCAGGTTGGGAAAGACCCACTGGATCATTGAGTCCAACCATTCCCATCAATCACTAACCCATGGCCCTCAGCACCTTGTCCACCCGTCCCTTAAACCCCTCCAGGGAAGGTGACTCAACCCCCTCCCTGGGCAGCCTCTGCCAGTGCCCAGTGACCCTTTCTGTGAAAGATTTTTTCCTGATGTCCAAGAAAGGAACATTTTAGTTTACAGACATTTCCATTTGGGGATTAAATAGGGCAGTTGGCCCAGGATGGGGATCTGCAGCCCTTCAAAGCAGACAGGGCTCTCTGTGGACCTTGATTCTTCGTTTGGGACCTGTCTTTTTTCCAACAAGACCAGGTGGATGTGCCTGGGCGGCTTGAATTCCGTTGATGGAATCATGGGTTGGATTGGGTTGTGTTGAGTTGTGTTGAGTTGAGTTGGAAACCCATCCAGGTCCCACCACAGGCAGGGACACCTTTCGCTGGATAAAGTTGCTCCAGGAATGGAGGGGATGAGGGGGACGGGGAGGAGAGAGATGGGGAAGGGAGGGGAGGGGAGAGAAAAGAGGGGGAGCACCCTGATCCGGTGGGAGGTGCCCCTGCCCGTGGCAAGGGATTGCAACTGGATGGGCTTTGAGGTCCCTTCCAACCCAGTCATTCCATGATTCTAAGGTTCTTGGATCCAGCTTTCCTGAAACGGAGCCGTGTTCCCGTGGAATGCTGCCCCTCGGCCTGGCTCAGCCCCAGCAGCAGAAGATCCTTCGCAGAAGGCTTTCTGTTTCCTGGTTCCTCTGTCGAGGGATCAGCAGGAGCATGGTCTTTTTTGTTATGTTCCGGATTGCGGGGGAGGCATCTGTTCTGAGGGGTTCAAGGCCTGTGATGGAGAAAGCCAGAGCTGAGATGAAGCCCCATGTCTACGGAGACCTCCAAGCATCCCCTCCAGACCCCACCAGCCCCATCCAGAGAACAGCTGTGGGGCAGGAGTGCCCCACACAGCCCTCCCCAGAGCAGGACCTGGCATGGTAGAACCCCAGCCCCTGTCCCACTGGCCAACCCAACCCTGCCCCTCCTCACCTCTTCTGATCTCTAACATCTTCTCCGGGTTTTGGTCCTTCAAGGGCTGAGCAGCAACCGCTAGGGACAGAAGCTCCATCAGATCCCCCTTGCTCCCCAGCACCATGGTGGGAACGGGGACAAGGGTGTCCCCACAGAGGGACCAAGGGCTGGTGTCTCACCAAGGAAAATCAGAGCTGCCTCTCGCACTACATTCTCGGGAGCGTAGATGTACTGCAGGCTCTGGTTTACGTAGTCCTCGGCCCTCTTCTTGTCCTGCTTCAGCTGGAGAGACCACAAGGGTCAGGGCACGTCCCAGTGTCCCCCCGCTGGCCACCCCAGTCCCTCCTGCCAGTCTTCCCCGTGGCCGGGAGCTCTCCATCCCAGCAAGCGTGGAGAAGAACCCTTGGGGACTCTGTTCTTGAGGCCAGGGAGCAAGGACGCGGCTCCAGGCTGGAGCCGGGTGAGTGAGACCCACAGCCCAGACGTGGGGGGCAGTCCTCGTCCAGCCTGGGCCCTGGGGTCTGGGGGATCTTCTCACCAAGTAGTCTGTGATGATCCACGTCAGCCGTGTCTTCACGCGGCATTCGGGCAGTTTCCAGCCCAGGAACTTTGCCGCAGCCAGGAGACCTTCCTCAGAAGCCTGTGGAGCAGCAGAAGGTGGGAGATGGCACCACAGCCCGGGCAAGGAGACTTGGGGTCCTCCTCCTCTCGGCTTTGTTGGTGGGGCCATGGTGGCCTTAGGAAGGTGGCACCTGCCCTGGCCCAGGTGCCTGGGAGTCTCCTCCCTGCGTCACAGCTCAGCTTTGAGATCCGTACCTCGGCCACGCTCTGTGTTTCATCTCGTATGCAAACGATGAGCGGGAACAGGGCCATTCGCACTTTGTCCTTCATGCTCCCCTTGTGGCTCCACACCACACTCTTCAGCTGCTCGGCGAAGAACCTGATGGCTCGTTCTCTCACCTGGTTTTGCCCCTGGCAGGGAGAAGGACAGCAGCACTTCAGAACCAAGATCTCTTTGCCCGTGGTGAGCAGGATGCTCCAGGCTTGGATTTGGTCACTGGAGGCGTGGGACAACTCAGTGGGTGCAGCTGAATGGCCCCAAACTTGTCCAAGGCCCCTCCGTGGGCTCTACTGACCACCCAGTGCTCCCCACCAGCTCCACCAGCCACATTAAGGACAAGTTCCCACCAAAAGGGGCTGAGGAAGAGACGGGCTGGTCCTCGGCAATGCCTGTGGGACACGCACCCCTGGCCTCGCTGCCTGGGGAGAAGATCTGGTCCTGTTCCCCAGAGCAGCTAGGGAAGGAGGAGCCCTCGAGGCTCTCAGAGCAGCTCTCAGGGAGAACCTGGGCTGCAAAACCCAGGGGAGAAAGGTGAGCAGAAGCCCCTGCTCCAGGTGCTGCCGCTGCCCATGCCCAGTGCGCGTCTGCAGGGCCCGGGCTCTCCCGTAGCCTTACGTGAAGGAAGAGGGGCAGCAGCTTCTCCATCAGCTGCACGGTGTTGGAGCTGGCCTTCTTCTTCTTTAGGTGACCTGTCATGTTTTGGAGGGTCACCAGGGCCTTCACAACAACATCTGCGTTGCTGTGCTCCAGGTCCTCAGTCAGGTCCAGCAGGAGGATCTCCATTCTTCTGGCCTGCGTGAAGAAGAGAATTTCCTTGTTGGGAAAAGCTCCATGCCTGGAAAGCTCCCCAGGTGGCTACCCTGGCGGGGATGGCGCTTGGGGCCATCACCCACCGCCTGACTCCAGCCAAGACCAAGCCACCACCTTCCCCACCAGCCCAGCCGCCCTCGGCCAGGCCGCGCTCACCGTCTTGGGTCTCTGAGAGAGCGTGAGGAGACCCTGCAGAACTGCTGGGCGCAAGGCCGGGCTTGGGCGCCTCAGGGATCTCCAGAATTTGTAGAGCCCCTCAAAGTTCTCATTTTCAAAGTCCTTGCAGGCCAGGACCTGGAAGAAAGGCAGCAGCGATCGAGCGGCGGAGCAGGTGGGGCTCCCCGCTCCGTGCAGCTCTGGGTTCCACCAGCAGCTGAAGCCGAGGCCACCGGGGCTTTGGGTGCGAACTCACCAGCAACTGAAGGATCCCGGTGTCCTCAGGCAAAGTGCAGAGGAGCCGAGCGTGTTGCGCCTGATGCCAGTTGAACAGCCCCAGCAAGACTCTCTCCATCACTTGGGGCACGGAGAACAGGAGCTGCCACACGGGCACGGCCGAGCTGCAAGGCAGAGCGCTCCGTCAGCAGGGCCACCTCGGCCACCGCGGCCTGGCCTGGGGCAGCCCTGCAGGACAGGGACCCTGGACCCCAGCTGGGGTGGCCTGGGCAGCAGGAGAGGAGCGAGGGGAGGTTCATTGTGGGGCTGGGAGGAGCGTGGTGAGTCATGGAATGCCCAGCCTTGGAAGGCACCGACAAGGGTCACCAAGTCCAGCTCCCTGCACACGACAACCCTAAAACCCACGCCGGGTGTCTGAGGGCCTTGACCAAAGGCTTCTTGAACACTGCCAGGCTTGGTGCCATGACCTCTTCCCTGGGGAGCCGTTCCAGCGCTCCACCACCCTCTGGGTGAAGGACCTCGTCCTAATGTCCAACCTAACCCTCCTCTGAGGCATCTTCCTGCCATTCCCTTGGGTCAGGGAGAAGAGCTCAGCCGCTGCTCCTCCTGCTCCCCGTGGGAGGAACCTGCAGAGCGCGATGAGGTCTCCCTTCAGTCGTCTCCAGGCTGAACAGAACAAGAGACTTCAGCCGCTCCTCACATGGCTTCCCCTCTAAACCCTTGGCCAACTTGGTGGCCCTCAACTCTGGGCTGGCTTGGCCGCCTCTGGCTGCCACAGGGCTTTCGTGGGGCTGGAAAGCGTGGTGGGAAGGAGGGCCCTGCTCCTCGGGCATGTCCTTCACGATCCCTTGGCTCTGGCAACCAAAGAATGTCCGTGTCCCCCTCCCCGCAGGGGACCCCCCTCCAGGCTCTCCGGGGCAGGACCTGTCTCTGGGTGGAGCGATCTCCATGAGCGCTGAGACCACTTCTGTGAGGTGATGCTCGGTCATGAGGAGCAGAAGGGCCTCCACTTTCTGCCGAGCCAATTCCACGTTGATGCCTTCGATGTTTTCGTGGATGCATCTTATAACATGGGGCACCTGGAGGAGAAACAGGTGAGGATGGAGCTGGCCCTGGAGAGCAGCCACCTCCTCGGCTCCATCCCTCTCTACTGGTTTCAGGTGGGTTCAGGTGCCCGAGACACCTGGGTTAGGAGGGAGGGATGGAGGAAGAAGGTCTGGCAGGGCTCAAGGGTTGGGCCGTCCAGCCCCAGGCCACTTACGCTCATCAGCCAACACTCAGGGGCGCTCATGGCCATGTCCAACACGTATCTCGCTGCCTCCTTGTCAAAGACACTGGACTCTCTCAGTGCTTCGATGGCCACACAGACGATGTCGGTCTTCTCCACAGCATCCAGGTACCTTGCAAACATCTACAGGAAGGAGGGAAGGGAGGAAGAGATGTCCCAGTGAGAGCCCAACAGCGCTGGAGGCAACACAGGTGTTGGGCTCATGGGGGCAGTGGGTGACCCTCAAGCGATCCAGGCCTTGGCCAGCGGGGCTGGAGGTGCTGCTGGGACCCTGGAGTGCAGCCTCGCTTGGGGACAGCAGGAACCTTCTCAGCAGGGACAGCGAGGCCACGCCAGCCCCTCTGAGTCTCCACGCCTTTGCTCCTCCAAGTCCCCTGTCAGTGCCTCAGAAGTCCCAGCGACAGAGGAGCTCCTTACCGTGGGCACGTCTCGGATGGAGAGAAAATCCATCGCAGAGCTGTCCTCAACATCCTCCTGGCTCTGTTCTCCTGCGTCATTTGCCATTGACCGGCCTGAAGAAGCAGGGAAGGGGCAGAAGGGTCAACGGGGCAAAGCAGCTTGGCCAGAAGCTCAACCCTATTGTCACCATCCTTAAGGTCTAATGATGCTTAAAGAGAAGCGGAGCTACCAGGAGATGTCGGTGTGGAGGGATGAAACCCACCACAAGGTCTCTTACTTCTTTGCTTGCGGATGAAGTTGATCAAACAGCAAAGTGTTTCCAAAGCCAGACGTTCTTTCATTTTTGAGGAATACGGAAAAACAGAGAGATGACCAAGCAGTTGGCCCAGGACAGGGATCTGCAGCCCTTCAAAGCAGACAGGGCTGCCCGTGGATCTAGATCCTTCATTTGGGACCTGTGTGAGGGAGGCAGAAGAGGAGAAGGGTTGAGGGCTGCATCCCTGGAGAGTCAAGGCTTTGCCGGGCGGTGCCGGCCCCGGCTCTCAGAGCAGCCAGCTGGGCAGGAGCTCCACGCAGGGAGACCTTTGGTCACTCTGCTGGGCAGGGAGGGACGTGGTCTGGCTGGAGGGTTCCTCGCTCCTCACCTGCAGCGTGGGGTTGGTCAGCAGATGAATCAGCTTCCCAATCCTGTCCAGGGCCCTCCCGCGCACAGCTGGTCTCTCAGAGCTGGTGAAGTTCAGAAGGGTCTGGGAAGAGAGAAGGTCCCGGTGAGCCCTGGCAGCAGATTTTTCCTCCAGCAGAAGCAGCGCTGCTGAGCTCCTGGGCTGGACTCATCCAGGCCGTGAAGGCTTCCTCCGCTCTCCAGAGAAGCCTGCAGTAGGGGCCCTGCCCTAGGAGACCTGCAGCTGGCAGCCCCTGCTTCCCCGAGGAGCTGGGCACCCTCCCGGCAGTGCTCTCTCCGCCTGGCACTGAGGTGGGGACCGTCGGCTCCGGAGTGGACGCCCCCTCCTTCCAGGGAGAGGAGCAGCCCCTCAGAACCCAACTCCTTGCAGACCTGGAAGATGTCCGGCAGCTCCTGATTGAGCCTGGTGACCGGGATGATGCCCACCAACTTCTCCATCATCGCGTCCAGGACATTCAGGGTCTGCAAAGAAGACAGAGAGTTGTGGCAGGGTTTCCCGCTGTCCCCCTCAGCACCAGGATCCCATCTCCCAGTGCCGGGGCAGCACTGCCACCCGTCCCAGAACGCGGAGCACCCTGGGGAGGTGACAGGAACATGAGAAGAGGACGAAGGCACGAGGGTGGGCGAGCAAAGCTGAGCCCCTGCCTTGGACCCCTGGTGGCGTCGCAGCACGGGGAGCAGCTCGGAGGGCGTGGGGGCTCCTGTAGCTCGTTCAGCACTTACCGGGCTGCACAGGGCACAGATGGATTGAATCTTATAGAAGTCTGAGGCTTCCACAGAGAACGGCAAGACCACTGTCAGGCAGGTTTGGAGCAGGAGCGTCTCCTTGCCCTCCAGCGCTCCCTGCAAGGAGCTGTGGAGAGAGACAGGGACCAGTCAGCCACTGGTGCTGGGAGCGGCGCCTCGAGGCCTCGTGCGTATGGACGTGGTCCCCAGGGGTGACCGTGAGGGATGTGGAGGTACCTCAGTTTGGTGATAGCAGACATGGCTTTCTGCCACAGCTTCATCTGGAGCTGCTGGTGAGCACATCTCTCTTCCATCAGCTCCTGCAAAGGCCAATTGATGTGAGACCTGGCAACCAGCGGCACCCAGGGACACCAGAGCCTCGACACCCACGGACACCAGAGCCTCACCACCCAGGGACACCAGAGCCTCGACACCCAGGGGCACCAGAGCCTCACCACCGAGGGACACCAGAGCCTCGACACCCAGGAACACCAGAGCCTCGACACCCAGGAACACCAGAGCCTCACCACCCAGGAACACCAGAGCCTCGACATCCAGGGACACCAGAGCCTCACCACCCAGGGACACCAGAGCCTCGACACCCAGGGACACCAGAGCCTCACCACCCAGGAACATCAGAGCCTCGACATCCAGGGACACCAGAGCCTCACCACCCAGGAACACCAGAGCCTCGACACCCAGGAACACCAGAGCCTCACCACCCAGGAACACCAGAGCCTCGACATCCAGGGACACCAGAGCCTCACCACCCAGGGACACCAGAGCCTCGACACCCAGGGACACCAGAGCCTCGACACCCAGGGACACCAGAGCCTCATCACCCAGGGACACCAGAGCCTCACCACCAAGTGACACCAGAGCCTTGACACCCAGGGACACCAGAGCCTCACCACCCAGGGACACCAGAGCCTCGACACCCAGGGCCTCCAGCCCCTCATAGCATTGTACAGTCATTAGGGTTGGAGAAGACCTCTAAGCTCATCCAGCCCAAACCTCAGTCCAACCCCACCGCACCTACTAATCCACATCTGAAGCGTCACATCTCCACATGTTTTGAACCCCTCCATGGACGGAGACTCCACCGCTTCCCTGGGCAACCTCTTCCGATGCTTCTCCACTCTTTCCATAACAACGTAGTTCCAATATCCAATCGGAACCTCCCCTGGTGCCCCTTGAGGTCATTTCCCCTCGCCCTGCCCTAGCGTTGGCCTCTTCCTCCTCTCACCTTGATCTTCTCCACCACATCGTAGTTGCAGCAGAACAGGTCCAGGCCTCTTAATGAGCTGTTGTTTATGGCGGCCTGGCACAGGGATTCAACGCACTCAAGGAACATCAGCTTCTCGATGGTTTCCTGGAACAGAGACCAAACAGGGAGAGGGGGTCACCCGTGGCCAGCAGGACCGGAGCTGCAGAGATGGTGACCTGGGAGAAGCCGCTCTGCCCAGGCAGCGAGGGGCAGGGTTACCTCATCTGTGCGGTGGAGGAATGCATAGATGAAGTCCACTATATCCTCCTCCTTTTCATAGGTGGGCAACGACTCGGCGTCTAAGAGAGGAGGAGAGCAGGGAGGGCTGTGAGAGGGGGTGGTGGAAGGAGACAGGAGACTTTGCTGGGGACAGAACTGGCTGCCGGGCCGGGTCCTGCTCTTGGGTCAGAACAAACCCCTGCAATGCTCCACGTGCAGTTGGGCTGCTGTGCTGGACAGGACATGTCCGGGAAAGCCCTCGTGAAGATCCCTGTCCCCCAGCATCACTGCCTCTGCCCCAGAGCAGGAGCTGGGTCCCCTCTGTTTGCTCCACCCCGGGAGAAGTTGGAAGGGACCCACAAGGGTCCTCGATTCCTGTCCCTGCATAGGACAACCCCAAATCATGGAATGATGGAATGGTTTGGGTTGGAAGGGACCTTAAAGATGACCCAGTTCCAACCCCCCGCCATGGGGACACCTCCCAGTGGATCAGGTTGCACCATGTCCCGCCCAACCTGGCCTTGAACACCTCCAGGGATGGGGCAGCAACAACATCTCCAGGCAGCCTTGGCCAGGTCCTCACCAACCTCACAGGAGAACATTTCTCCACAAGATCTCATCTCAATCTACCCTCTTCCAGCTCAAAACCCTCCTACCTCATCCTGTCCCTGAACTCCCACATCAATAGCCCCTCCCCAGCTTTCTGGGAGCCCCTTTCCATATTGGAAGCTGCTCTAAGGTCTCCCCAGAGCCTTCTCCTGGATGGACAACCCCAACTCTCATAGCCTGTCCTCATACAGGAGGTTCTCCAGCCCCCAGATCATCCTCGTGGCCTCCTCTGGACTTGGTCTCACAGATCTGTGTCCTTCCTGTGCTGAGACCTCCAGAGCTGGACGTACGACTCCAGTTGAGGTCTCACCAGAGCAGGCAGAATCCCCTCCCTGACCCTGGTGTCCAGCCCTGCCCAGCCCACCAGGACCCTTCACTCACAGATCATCATGGGCATGATTGAGGTCGCTTCACTGAGTTGTGGAGCAGACCTGCTCCTCTGGGGAAACTTATTCTTCTGCCAGGCCAGCCTGGGTCTGTGAGGAGATCTCCTTGCCATCGTTAGGGATGGAGGTAAACGTGTAAGCAAAGAGAACGAAGAAGCTTCGCCAAACGCCTCAGCACCACGGGGTAAGACGCGAGCTCTGCTGCCTCTCCGGTTACTGCCCAGGGACATTGAGAGCCTGGGGGCTGCGTCTCCTGTGTCCCATTGTGATGTCACAACGGGTCCCACCACAACCTTTCACACTGTCTCCAAGAGCTTCTACAATTCCAGAGCCTTCACATTGTGATGTGTGGGAGTGGGAGTCGGACCCCGAGTAACGATGAAATCTCAATGTGAGTATAGTCGTTCTCCTTTATTCATAAACACAACACTCCTTATATCCTTTTCTAGCAGAGCACAAGCTAATAAAACAACTTACAATTGGTCCTACTGTACTGTCCATGCACCTTAAGTAGTTACAAGATTGGTTAAAAAATGTTAAGCACTCAAAGGGGGCTGGTACAATACTCCGGACGTTTCAGGGACTTTCAGGCGCTGAGTTCTGTGCTTTTGTTATGCACTCTCTTCTATCAACATACCAAGGTCAGTTTTAAGGAGGAACTGCCAGGCCTAGTCACAAGTGTTAGCCCTGGATTGTTCATTGCTATCAAATCACATCCTCGGTTGTCGAGCCTTCCTTCCACAATTCCCCCTTTTTGTTTTTGAACAAGCCAGGGTTCATTAGTTATGTGCAACAGCATTTTTCTTACACATGACATTACACAACTAAAAAGTGCTATCCCTATAACTACCATTATCAACAACTTTAGTCCTATCTTTAACACGCTTCTTACAAGACCTATAAAGAGGCAATATTTAGCGTTTAAAGAGTCCACAAGCTCAAGTTCTTGTGGCTCAGGTCCAATTGGAAGTTTATCATCCCACAGGTCATATGAGTTAAATACGTGACTCATGTTACTCCAACTAAAAGGGATTGTGCTAGTAATGTTAAATTATGATTTTAACATTTGCATCGATTGATTAAAGTGTAAAATATTTCTCATGGGGACTCCTATGAGACAGGTCACAAATGGTGCCAAGCTAGCACAAAGGCTAGTGGTATTTAATGCCCATGCAAGAGTAACCCAAACATTTTGTCAAATGTCGAATAAACTAGGATGATAAACCGCAATGACCAAGTTTAAAAATCCCAAGTACAGCCAAAATTGCCTCATTTTCGTTGTTGCGTCCAGTTATATTATTTCTGTTATACCCTATTACCTTCACCACCCCCCCCCCTTTTTTTTTATAAAATAATTAACAGATTAGTATTTCACTAATGATACTCCTCGCTACAACTACTACAAGTACACAAAACCCACAGGTCGCAGTTACTGTGATCGGGACAACAGACTTCTGATCTGTTCATTTATTCACTCACATTGTCTTCTTGTGTTGACAATCGGTCACGTGCCAAAGATGATTCTTGATAGGGTCGAATACTTCTAGCTGGTATCCATTTAGGACCACCCTCTTGCGGATGCTGTGAATGTATTTTCCCTTCAAATCCTAATAAGGCTTCCTGTATTGTTGTTGCATTTCGTAACCACCATTCCAGGTCTATAGCATTAACTGGAATTCTAGTATCTGCAGGCTCTTATCCACTGAGCTCAATGATTTGAGATCTACCTTTTCATACCAATTCTGCTACAGCATCAGGTCAGGTTTGAGTACTCGTTTTTGGTTGTACTCTTAGAAATACCCATTCCAAGATGATAAATCCATCAAGCTCGTCTTTGTCAGTGGCATTACTGTCTAGTAAGTGCGATGATTCTATAGATAAAGTAGAGAGTGTCTCCCCCTTTTTGTTTTGCCACTGACAAATGACAGCATACGGTGATTCTAAAACGTTACACACTATAAGTGAAATAGGTATATCCACGATTCGCCGAGATGACCAAGACGTTTGCAATTTGCAAACAATTTTTTGCAACAGGTTATGGTGTTCTGCAGTAAGTTCAATCTCAACTGTGATCCGCGTTGCGTAATAGTGCAGTCAGCGGGGCAATTTCGGTGTTTGAAATCCCCACACAGTTACGTATGCATTGTATATCACTTAACAATGTCTGTACATCTTTTACTGTTTTTAAACAAGTTTTGAACTCTATCTTTTGAGGCCGAATTTGAGCATCAGTGATATGCCAACCCAAATACTTGCAAGGGCTTGATCTTTGCACTTTGTCAGGTGCAACAACAAGTCCTTTTGCTGTTAACATATTCATTAACGTTTTTAATGCTATATCATCAAAAGGGGCCTCCTGACAACAAAGTATATCATCCATATAGTGATAAATGATTGGTTTTGACCATTGTTGACGAATTGGTCACAAGGCCCATGCAACGTATAGTTGACACAAGGTGGGTGAATTTTTCATACCCTGCAGTAAGACCACCCATAGGATTAAGAGCATCCATAATGTTAGCGTCCTCCTCATTCTTGTCGACTGCTTTCATGGTTAGGGCTTAACAGTTGTTACACAGCAACGTGGGCTTGATCCACCTCTCAGGTGCCCAAACTGGTCCTTTATCTGTTAAAACACAAGCAGAACCTCGTCCCCATGTTAGTAGCTTATACAGACCTGTCCATTGTCCATAATAACTGTTTTTCCAATAGCACTTTCAAACTGTCTTATACTTGCTCTAATTTTGATGACATGGTTTGTATATGCTTCAACTTTGGCACAATTTGATTATCTCTTACTAATCGCAAAAAACTCATTACATATTGCACCTTTATCAATCTGTTTTTCTGTTTTGCAGTGTCTCTCCTGATTTCCTCCCTTTTTTTTTTTTTTAATTTTTTGCTTTGTTTTGCTAACAATGTTTTTACTACTTGATGGGTACATTCAATAATGACATGACTTGGTAAATGGATATCAATACTGCCTGGATAATCTATTATATCTACTTGTAAATTCAAAATATTTGCCATGCAGCACGTAGCATATGCTTTTGTCATTGGGATGTAAATGATTGTCGAGCCTTGGCCTAATAACTGAACACTTCCTTTTTCTTCCCGCAGTGATTATCATTGTAATCATTTCAAATCTAGTGACTATGCTTTTTTGGGGGTTAGTATGGCAAAATATCTACTCGATAATTCATAATGAATCACTTAAATTTTCCTCTATCATTGCCTCAATTATCCCTAAAGGTTGTCTGCACTAGGACCCGGCAGTTGCTGACAAGTGAGACTGGAATGCACAGTGTTCTCACAAATTGGCATTCCCCTAGAGAGATAACACCGTTAACTCCTCTGGACTTCTTCAAGGCTGAAAGAAAAAAAAACTTAGAAAGGAAGAGAAGGGTGGGAGGGCGGGGGGTGGGGGGGCACTCACACACATACAGCTGCATGTTTTGCTAGGTATTTTAAAACTTTTCCTTTTACTAGGTATTTTAAAACTTTTCCTTCTGAAGCCCTTCATTCCAAAGATCCCCAGGTAAATCTACCTGTTTGCCGGCTTAGTGGACATTTGAGATTGAAAGGTCCCAGAGATATATTTTCAAGGTTAATCAAAACCAATTTCTGAGTCTTACAAATGTTTGAAGCGCTTCAAACACACACACACACACACACACACGACCACTCATTTCTCAGCTAGCCGAATACATTCATAAGATGTTCGTTATCACTATTGGATCCACAATTTTTCCATGCTACGGATATTTAAACTACACACGGTACTGGGAACATATAACACTTAAAATACGTAGATGCATTGTCTAGAAAAGTCACATGAATAATGCCATTTTCCAGATTTCTTTTTTATCACAAATACAGGTGTGTTCCAAGGACTATTAAATAAGGCTGTATGCCCATGATCTATTTGCTCTTCCACTAAATTTTTTTTTTTCAATGTACCCAATTTTTCAGTCGTTCATAATTCCAATGCCTATTCCCATTGCATTTAGCACATCTCTCCCCCACTAGATTAGTGGAATGTGCACAACTAAGGGTTACACTACACTTCAAGATAAGAGGCTGAGTTTGTAGGGACTAAGCCAAATGTATTTCAGGGATTCTTATGGACTCAAATCCTTGTGAGCCATGCTCTACAGAGTCAGCTTGGAACACAGCTGCCTTGGTACGTGCCTCTGAACCATGCTTTACTCCTGGTTTTCTGACAATACTGCCCCGTTCTTATCCCATTTTGATTTACACCAACTAGTAAAATGTTTGCCCTTTCCACACTGAGCGCAGATTTTAAGCCCTCTCTTCTGGTGTTGTGTGTGGCAGTCTCTTTTAAAATGTCTCTCCTTGCCGCATCTCTAACAAAACGTATTTCTGCCCCAGATTACAGTCAGGGCAGCAGCTACCAGCTGTGCTTGACAGGTAAATGATCCCAGCTGTTGTTGTAGGTAATTGAGCCACTTCTTATCGTATCTGTTAACAGGCCCTTCTGTAATGCTGAAACGGCTTGGTTTTCACAACGGCAGTGGTGATGGCGAGCGGCACCCCCCCTCAGCCCAGGGCAGAGGCCCCCCCGCAGCGAGCCGCTCCACAGGAGCTCCAGAGCCTTCACATCCAGGAACAAGGGGCGTCTTGGGAGGGTTGTCAATATTCCCCTGTTGCACCATCAAATCAAATCAAATCAAAGGCACTAAAGGGGTCCCAGAGGGCTCCAGAGGAGTCCTGGGGGTCCTAGAAAGACCATAGGGTGTTCTAGAGTGATGCTGGGGGGCTCTAGAGGGGTCCTGGGCATCCTAGAAGGCTTGTAGGAGGCCCTAAAGGGGTCCTAGGGGGTTCTAGAGGATTCCCAGGGTCTCAAAAGAGGTCCTGTGGGAAAAAGTGCTGTCCCAGAGGGCTCTGGAGGGGTCCTGACAGTCCAAGAACATTCCTAGGGGGCTCTAGAAGGCTGCTAGGGTCCCTGCAGGGGAATTGAAGGCCATAGATAAGTACTCAGGAGCTCTAGATAGGTCTGGGTGCCTTTAGAAGAGTCCTGAGGGTCTCTATAGTGGTCCTGGGTGTCCTAGAAGGCTCCTGGAAGGCCTTAAAGGGGTACCAGGGCGGGTCTAGAGGCTTCCCGGGGGCCCTAGAAGGGTCCTAGAAGGTTTTAAAGATGTCCCAAGGGGTTCTAGAATGGTCATGGGAGTCACTAGATGGGTCCTGGGGGTCCTAGAGGGGTCCTAGAAGGCCTTTAAGGAGTCCCGGTGGGTTCAAGAGGGGTCCTGAGGGTCTCTAGAGGGGTCCTGGTGGTCCTAGGAGGTATGTAGAAGGTCTTAAAGGGGTCACAGGGGCCTCTAGGGTATTCCTGAGGGTCCTAGAGAGGTCCTAGAAGGCTCTAAAGAGGTCCCAGGGGGTCTAGATGGGTCCCGAGGGTCTCTAGATGGGTTCTGAGGTTCCTAAAATGGTCCTAGAAGGACTTTAAAGGTCCCACTGGGCTCTAGAGAGGTTCTTTTCATCCTAGAAAGGAACTAGAAGGTCTTAAAGGGGATCCAGGAAGCTCTAGAGGGTTCCTGGGGTTCCTAGAGGGGCCCTAGAAGGCCCCTAAGGAGTCCCAGGGCACTCTAGAGGGGTCCTGGGTTCCTAGAAGGGTGCTAGAAGGCCTTAAAGGTGTTCCAGGGGGCTCAAGAGGGGTCCTTGGCATTCTTGAAGTGCTCTAGATAGATTTAAAGGGGTCTCAGGATGCTCTAGAGGGTTTCTGGGGTTCCTAGAAGGCTCTAATGGGGACCCAGGGAGATCTAGAATGGTTCTGGGCGACTCTAGATGTGTCCTGGGAGTCCTAGAAGGCCCTAAAGTGGTCCCAGGAGACTGTAGATGGTTCCTGGGGGTCCCAGAAGGCCTTAAAGGGGTCCCAGGGGGCTCTGGAGGGGTCCTGGGGGTCTCTAGATGAGTCCTGCGGGTCCTAGAATCATGGAATCACTAGGTTGGAAAAGACCCACAGGATCATCGAGTCCAACCATTCCTACCAATCACTAAGCCACGTCCCTCAGATCCTCATCCACCCACGAGGATTAATTGATAAGTTTTGCTGCAGCTGATTTGTATGTTTAAGTATCTTGTCATATAAATCTGTCTTGTATCGAGAGATAATACGCAGACAATCTGCAGACACGATGTTTAATTCTCTAGCAAGATGTTGTTGTCTTCGGTCAAATGATAACCTGAAGGGAGCCTCCGGACGTGGTGGAAAACTCCAAAAATATAATCTTGGAGAGATTTCTATGGATCTTTGTCTAAAACTAGTATATGTACCCACTGCTTTTGTAAGAGGTTCTGCCTTTTTTAGAAGGGCAACCAATTCAGCGCTGAATTGGGAAATAAAAATATTATTATCTGTGCTTCAAAGCCTTTGTCCTCATTCACCCCACCCCATTATCAGCGTCATCCTCCAAAGATTTTCCTCCTCCGTGAGTAAGTAAGTGGTTCTGTTTATGCACGAGGACTCGTACCACTGAACCCCAAAGCTGCTAGAGAAGGCAGACGTGGGCAGACACCTCGGGAGGGAGCAGGAGTGTCACAAAGAATAGGTGACCAACCCTCTTAGCCCCTACAGGAAAGCCCCACAAGCTCACAGACTCCAGCATCGCTGCAATTCCTCCATGCTTGGAGAAGACATTCCGCGGCAACTCCTGGAACCAGCCCTCATTATTTTAGATGATGTCGCTAAAGGTTTGGTGGCACTTGGGGCTCGAGTTTCCTTCGAGCTTTCGCTAAAGCTCGCTCTAAAATCAGATTAATACAAGAACTACGATTTTAGTTGCCACCATCGTAGAGCAGGTACCTCAGTCTCCAAGTCACCGTCCCCAGCTGGAACATCAAGCTCTTCAGACGGCGATTTCCTCAGCCTTTCTTGAGGACCAAGAGAAACGTGCATCCCCAGTGTTTTACAGATGGTTTTACTGCACTGAGAGACACTCAGACGGCTTCATCTCACACACGAAACCATCCTTCAGAGGACTGAAATTCGAGGGGTTTGTAATCCTCCCTTCTATTCAACACGGGATGTAGGCAAAACACCAGAAAATTCGCCTACCTGCTGTCGAGCTCCATTACTGACATTGAGCATCTTCCACTGCACAAGGAGAACCTACAAACTGTTAGCAAAGCAAGCAGCTGGGCCTCATGGCTGCCCGTGTGCCCAGGGGGCCAAGAAGGCCAAGGGCATCTTGGCTTGGATCAGACACGGCACGGCCAGCAGGGCCAGGGAGGTTCTTCTCCCTCTGGACTCAGCCCTGGTGAGACCACTCCTCGAATCCTGGGGTCAGTTCTGGGCCCCTCGCCACGAGAAGGATGTTGAGGCTCTGGAACGAGTCCAGAGAAGAGCAACGAAGCTGGGGAGGGGGCTGGAGAACAAGTTTTATGAGGAGGAACTGGAGTTGATTAGCCTGGAGGAGGCTGAGGGGAGACCTCATTGCTCTCTCCAACTCCCTGAAAGGAGATTGTGGAGAGGAGGGAGCTGGGCTCTTCTCCCAAGGGACAGGGGACAGGACGACAGGGAATGGCCTCAAGCTCCACCAGGGGAGGGTCAGGCTGGACAGCAGGACAAAATCTTTCACGGAAAGGGTCACTCGGCGCTGGAACAGGGAGGGGGTTGAGTCCCCTGCCCTGGAGGGGTTTGAGGGACGGGTGGACGAGGTGCTGAGGGACACGGGTTAGTGATTGATGGGAATGGTTGGACTCGATGATCCGGTGGGTCTCTTCCAACCTGGTGGTTCCATGATTCTACAATTCTGGGGAGTCACATATGGGGCAGGAGGAGTCACTTTTTGGCCTCACATTGGACGTTGATCATGGAGATCCAGGAGGACCTGGAGAACCCCCCATGTTGGACACAGACCATGTTGATTCCATGAAAATGGGGTCAGGGCAGGGAATAAACGGGATTCGCTGCTTCTCAAGGAGCTGAAGCCACTCAAGGAGCTCCTGGTAGGATGAGAAGAGGACTTGGAGCATTGAGACGAAGCCTGTAACCTCCAGCCTGGAGGCCCCAGAGGGGGTGGAGAACTTCCCACCTCCTATGAGAAGCTCCAAACCCTCCCTGGAGGAACCAAAACCACCTGGTTTGGCCCCAAATTGTCCTTGGGGTCACTCTGAGGTGGAGATTCTGACTTTATCTTCTAGAGGTTGAACTTCATGTCCAGGATGGCCTGGTGGAGGTCGGAGTCCAGGGGGACGTAGGACTTCTGGGAGTCGTGGCGGAAGAACAAGGGGTCGGAGATGGCCTTGGGGTCGAAACCTTCACGGACCAGCTTGGCCTTGAGCTGCTTGAAGGTCCCGGTGATCTCCAGGGCGTCCTGGGGAGATGGGGATGGGGAGAACATGGGGATGGATGGAGGAGGATCCATGGATCTAAGGGCTGAGGTTCTGCTGAGGGACATGGATCCATGGGCTGAGGTTCTGCTGAGGGACATGGATCCAAGGGCTGAGGTTCTGCTGGGGGACATGGATCCAAGGGCTGAGGTTCTGCTGAGGGACATGGATCCATGGGCTGAGGTTCTGCTGAGGGACATGGATCCATGAATTCCTCAAGTTGAGCTGGGAGAGGTTTAAATTGGGTTCTGGGGATGCTTCCTTCACTGAAAGGGTCATCAAGGACCTGGAAGAGGATTTCTGGGGCCGTGGTGGAACCTTGATCCCTTCTGAAAGCCCTGGAGATGTGGTGGGGTCGAGAGTTTTGGGTTTAGGGTTGGACTTATGACCTTCAACATCTTCCAACCTCAACATTTCCATGATGGACAAAGCTCCTCGGCCTTGGGAGCTTCATCCCAAGGATCCTTTGGACGAGGAAGCCCACAAACTCCAGGAGAACCCAGGGCCACCAACCTGGATGCGGATGAAGCGAGGGGCGGCGTAGCCGGGCAGCATCTCCTGGGTGAAGGCAAAGAGCTTCTCACCCTGGAAGGTTGTCCCGGGCCTCAGGCAGATGGCGGCCATCCCGCACTTGCCCTCACACCCTGCAAGGAGGCCACAGGGGGCTGGGGGCCACCACGATCCACTTCTACTCGTCCTGGTGGCCACAGGGACCATCACCAAGACCTGGTGGTTGCCCAGAACCCCACCAGCTGCTCCTTTTCTCCAACCAGTCCCAGTTTTACTCTTTCTGGAGGCCACATGGACCTTGATGAAGGCACCAGGTGGACCCAAAACCATCTTGGATGACTGCGTTGACCATTTTGGCCTCCTTGGTGGCCACTTGGACCACGATGGGACCTCCCAGTGAGTCCCAAACAGCACCAGGTGCTTCTTTTGGGCATCTGAGGCTCTTTTTGCTCTTCCTCGTGGCCACATGGACCATCACCAAGACCTGGTGGTTGCCTAGAACCCCACCAGCTGCTCCTTTTCTACAACCAACCCCAGTTTTACTCTTCCTGAAAGCCACTGGGAGCATCTCAAGGCTTCTTGGTGGCCACTGGGAGCATCTCAAGGCTTCTTGGTGGCCACTGGGAGCATCTCAAGGCTTCTCGGTGGCCACTGGGAGCATCTCAAGGCTTCTCGGTGGCCACTGGGAGCATCTCAAGGCTTCTCGGTGGCCACTGGGAGCATCTCAAGGCTTCTCGGTGGCCACTGGGACCATCTCAAGGCTTCTCGGTGGCCACTGGGACCATCTCAAGGCTTCTCGGTGGCCACTGGGAGCATCTCAAGGCTTCTCGGTGGCCACTGGGACCATCTCAAGGCTTCTCGGTGGCCACTGGGACCATCTCAAGGCTTCTCGGTGGCCACTGGGACCATCTCAAGGCTTCTCAGTGGCCACTGGGACCATCTCAAGGCTTCTTGGTGGCCACTAGGAGCATCTCAAGCCTCCGTGGTGGCTCCTTATGTGGATAAAACATGAGCAGGTTCTTCTTTTGATGCGATTGACTCACCTGGCACGGCCACCCCGTAGACGTTGACCTCCTGGATGAAGTCGACCATGGCCAGAGCAGCTTCCACCTCGGTCGTGGCCATGTTCTCCCCTTTCCACCTGGAGAAGACACGAGGTGAAGCCGTGAGGGTGGGATTTGGCTCAGAGGAAGGTCTCGTGAGAGCCACCAACTCACCGGAAAGTGTCCCCCACGCAGTCCTGGAAGTAGATGAACCTTTCGTGGTCGATCCAGAGGAGGTCGCCGCTGTTGAAGTAGGAGTCACCCCGGACCAAGACGTCCCTCAAGATCTTCTTCTCGGTCTTCTCAGAGTCCCTCGCGTAGCCGTGGAACGGGGTGTTCTGGGTGATCTTGACGACCAGCAGCCCCGTCTCCCCTGGGAAAGAAGGATGGAAGCTCGTCAGAAACCTCCTTCCGTGGTGGGGAAGGTCCTCTCCATGCCCACCAGGGATGATTTTCCTGGTTCTTTGAGCGATCTCTGGTGGCTTCCACCATGAATCACGTTCCTGATTCTGTCATTGAGGGATCTCTGGTGGCTTCCACCATGGTTTATGTTCCTGTTTCTTTCTTTAAGGGTTTTCTCACCAGGGTTTTGAGGACCAGGAGATGTTTTTGATGGATCTCAACGCCCCGCCTTCCCCAAAACACCCTTGGAAACTCTTCTTACCGGGCTGGACTTTGATGCAGAGACCTCGCTGGTCCCACTGGGGCTCGTCCTCCTCCACATTGTACTTGATCAGCCTGAAGGGTGTGAAGGGCTGGGGGACAGAAGAAGGAGACAGACGCCTTTCTCAGGGCTCTGGGGGGACGTCCAGGTCTCCACAGACGCCCCCAAATGAGCCTTTGAGTCAACGGAGGCCAATGAGGTAGAAGGGGCGGCTCGGGGGGTCTTGGAGACCCTCCTTGGTTCATCAACCCCACCTTAAGGAACCTTCTGGATGCCCCCAAACCATCATCACCACCTTGAGGCTCCATCATCATCACCTTGAGGCTCCATCATCATCACCCTGAGGCCTCCATCATCACCCCCTTGAGGCTCCATCATCACCCCCTTGAGGCTCCATCATCACCACCCTGAGGCTAATTTATCCTGCTGTGCTTCTGATTGCCCTCGCCCCGTTCACTTCTAGATCAGCTCCCCACTCACCGGCAGGCTAGAAGGCCTGGACTGAAGAGTCAAGTTCATATCTTCTTGCCCTTTACTGGAAGCCACTGAGGGAGCAGACGACGCCTGGGACCCAAACGAGTCTTGAGATAACTCCTGAAACAGCAAGAAACACCAAAAAAAACCCCACAAATGGGAATAAAATCAAGGCTCTGCTGGAATCTCTCTGGTATATTCTTGTGTTGTGGAGGAATTTGCCCAAAACAGGAAATAAGACAGCAAAGAGTTGAAGCCAGCAACGCCTACAGTTCGACAGGAGGATAAGCGTCGCCAGACTGCTACCGCGACGGTCAGGAGCAGAACCCTAAAACGTGACAGAAGGGTAATGCTCTGGATTTCCCTTCTTAAAGATCCTGAAAGGCACGGACTCTCCTGGGAGACCGTCCACGTAGCTTCTTGATCTTCTAAGGTCTTACAGCAGCTCTGAGCACTTCAGGGCACAAACAAGGCAAGTCGATTAAAACCTCCATTTTAATCGTGCGTTACAACATCTGCTGAAAGGTCCCAGCTAGGTTTTCACACAACCAGTAACAACTATTAAACCAGTACTAAGCCTTGTTGAAAATAAGTGCCATTTACATATATACAAAGAAATTCGATTCATTATTTTCTCCTCAATTCCCTGAATTTGCTTTAGGGAGGAGAAAGAAAGCAGCAGAGTTTTACATTTCAGAGCAAAGTCTTCCATCACCATCTCTTTGTTGCTCTGCTGTTGTGCTAATCCAAGCACTTCTGTAGACCACTTGGAGAACTTTCACAGGCCACAACCGTGCCAGTACAAAAATCCTTTAGACTGGTACTGCCAACCGGCAAAATTTACACCACACCAGTCCTCAAAACCGCTGCATCAGCAGGGCTTAACTTGTTACAACCACCACATCTTGGAGATGGAGATCTAGACACAACAGAGAAGGCAGCACGGTCATTAACATAATCCTTCCAAGCAGCTTGCTGACCCGTAATTCAACTGACTTGAGCGTGCAACGAAAAGGATTTGCCCAAGTTTCTTTAAGAACCCCTTACGGCTCGAAATAAAGCAGAGCGGCCCTACCTGAGGAGGGGGGAAGCGCTGCTGGGAGTAGGCAGACTGCTGCTGCTGCGGCTGCCATGGAGGGTATGAGGACGACTGCTGAGAAAGAACCGAGGAAGCCGTCTGCTGAGTTTGCTGCTGCTGCTGGTAGGGCGACTGCGACTGCTGCTGCGAGGAGGGAGGCTGGCTCTGAGGATGCTGCTGGGCTGCGGGTTGCTGCTGGGGATACGGAGTGGGAGACTGCTGATGGGACGGCTGGGACTGCTGCTGGGAGCAGGCAGGCTGCGATGTCTGCAGCTGCGGAGGCTGAGACTGAGGCTGCTGCTGCAGCTGCTGATATGAAGGCTGAGAGTGAGGGGTCTGGGATGGAGGCTGCTGGGAATATGGAGGCTGCTGCTGCGGATGAGGGCTTTGCTGGTTGTAGTAAGGAGTCTGGCTTTGCTGCCCATACGCACTGGGGCCCTGCTGTCCATAAGGAGGAATCTGCAGAAGAGGAGGGAAGAATTAGATCAGTTATGAAGATATCTTATGTACACACAAGATTACGCTCAAGAAGTGAAACATTCAGATACTGGAGCACAACAGTTAACTGGCAATGCCACCTCCTACACAAGGAAACCTCCTAGATAACAGCAAAAGCCACCATTGTTCTTGGCAGTAACAGAACCTCAATAGGCACCCTAACTAAGTTCTTAGTGATCCTTATCTGACCACCCTTCAGTGACAGTCAAAAGGCATCAAAAGGCAAGGCTGCTTGCTCCAAAAAACAAGGCAGCCTTTTGAATCCTGCCCACGCTACAGCAGGAGCCACTTGGATCCAACCTGGAAGTGATTTATTCAGTAAAGTACAGCTCTGTCTTATACAGAACACAGAGGGAAGAGTATCTTGCTACCCTCACTGTTTGTTTTTCCCTTGTTAGATTCACTGCTCTGCTGCTTTTGGAAGCAAGGATTCCACAGGTCCTCATACATCCATTAGCCCTGGATCCAGATGAGGTGCTGTAAAGAAATGTCATTTAACCCAAGGAGCCAACTCCAACCTGGCTGATGCTGGTCCCTTGGAGCACTTTGCTGCTCTCCCACCCGCCCCTGCTGTGAACAGAGAGTACAGAAGCTCAGGTCTTCTACCTGCTGTGCACATGAGAGGCTGCCCATTGTACTTTGTGCCCTGCTTTGCATTCCCATGGGGTATCTCTGAGGAGTCTGTGGCCCGTAGGGCTGTCCTGGATAGCCGTGTCCTTGCTGTGGCCCCGCCTGAGGTCCCTGCTGTTGTGTGTAGGGGTTGGTTCCTCCGTACGGCTGAGGCCTCATCTTCCCCATCTGATCCATCGGGCTTGAAGCCTGCAAGGCAAGTTGTGACACGTGATGTACATCCAGCTACACACAGGAATCATTCACAATCTCCCAAAACCCCAGAAGAGAACTTTATAGAATCACAGAATCATCGAATGATTTGGCTTGGAACTAGAGGAGCTTTGAGGTCCCTTCCAACCCAAACCATTCAATGATTCTGTGATTCTATGAATTCTTTTTCACTGCATCGGGTTGCTCAAAGCCCCATCAGCTTAAAACCCTTCCCTCTCACTCCTATCCCTGTACTCCCTGATGAAAAGCCCCTCCCCAGCTTTCCTGAAGCCCCTTTCCATACTTGAAGGCACCTACAGCTTCACAGCAGGTTGGTGCAGAGCAGAAGCTCATCTGCCTCGTTTCAGGAACTGAACCCCACAGCCACGTGCTGAATTACAGGATTCCCACTGCCCTTCTAAACCTACAGACCTTTCACAAAACATGAACGAGAAGTCATTTAATGCTGACATTTCTCCCATGGCCGCAGGACACGCAAGAAGCCGGGAAGGATCATTAAGAAAGATGGATTATTGGTGTGAGTGGCCATTCCCCGTAGCAGGCAGTAGTTTAGTGTCCAGATATTCCACAACAAGGTAAATGTAAGACTGAAAATTTAAATATTCACGAGAAACGCTGCTTCTTTCACGTATAACAAGGTCTCCCAAAACACTACAGGCGGTTAATTTACACTTACACATTTCAATTAACTCATATTGATGCAGTAACACTGGGCAGAGCCACTAACATCCACAGCATTCCAGGCTCCAGTTCCATTTTTGCCTTTTTTAATATGTGCTTTGTGTCTGCTGCCTTTTGTAGAATAAAGATTTCTAAATCAAATTTCTCCAGATCCAGGAAACAGTAATTTGTCAGCCTTGAAAGCCAGGTCCCTGGGGTTTAGAGCAGGCAGGATGGGATGAGTGAATGAATGCAACTTCCAAGGACCTCCTGACCCCCACTACCACTGCCTGGAGCCAGGACACGAAATGAATCCATCAGAATTCCCGAAAATGCTATAAACCTCCAAATGGCAGTTTTCCACCTAAAGCAAGGACTGGTTTTGGCATAGTGACCTCTAAATGACTCCCAGGCACAGTCTTTAACCTCCATCTGGGACTGAACACAGATTGCTGATCTCGGGATGACCTAACTAACACCAATTAGATGCCTTCCAGCAGATCTCCATGACAATGGACTCTTACCCCACTCCTTCCTGCAACCAGCCCCGGGGTGGTATTTGTACAGATCCACCCTCCCTCGCCCAGCTCAGGTGCTTGAGGAGTGACACTGCAGGTCTACACAGGCAAGTATGGCACAAAGCCAGCTCCTGCTGCAAACCCTAAAGAATCCCAGAGACCACAACAGTTTCTCAGCTGTGTTCGCAGCATCCACCCTCCTGGAGGGGCTGGATGGAAAAAAGTCCACGCAGTATGTGAAACTTTGGAAAATCCAACTCAATTGCCAAGCCAGAACAGCTTGAAGTCCCAACGCACAGACCCTGAAAACATTTGTTTGACCAGCTGGCTGCTGCGCCTCGGCTGCCAGGAAAACCTCCCCGTGCCAACCGGAGGGAGCAGGGGCACCACGGGGAGCTAACGGGGCACTGCTGGGGCAACAGGAGCGGGAGCACAGGAGGGAATGGAGAGAGTGGGAAAAGCACCTCGCTTTTGGCAAGGGGGGCTACTCATGCAAATGAAAGCAGGTTTCCTTAAGTGAATATGCACAAATACGGCACAAATCAAGGAAGAACCAAGTCCAAGTCCTCTCCTTCCACTCCACTTCAGCCTTGACACACCTGGAAACAGCGTTTGCCGCCCTACAGAAGCTGTTCACACACAACCACAGTACGATTCTCCATTGAGGAGGGTCGGAGACACCCAGCTCACACTCAGCTGGGCTGGCCGTTTCCATTTTGGTCCATACCAGTACTAAAACCAGTTCTGGGAAAGTTACATTCAAGTTACCACAGACGCTGCTGCTGAGGAGTAACGTGGAGAGAGGCTGCAGCACCTCTGAGGAAGGAGCCCGGAGGGGCTCTTGATCCCTGCCACATCCCACAGCGCAGAACATGTGCCCACAGGGTTTTGTGCCACGCTCCGAAGAGGAGCTTCCACTCAAAGGGTCAGGAAGAAAAGACGTCTTTGATGGGGGCAGCCTGAATCCCAGAACTACAGTGACTTTCCTCCTGAATGGGAGCACCCATGCGGAGCTTCCATATCCCAGTAGATGCAAATTGTGTTTACATCTTCCAAACAACTGTCCCTCAGCCTTGCCTTGTGGGTATCACCTGAGATTATTGACGTTATCTCCCTCCCCACCTTATCCTCTTTGGTATGCAAAAGTGGTGCCACCAGGAGTGCTTCCCAGCTTTTGGCAAGTCAAACTTCTCCTGCACCCCCCCCGCTAAACAGACTTCAAAAACCCCTGGAACTGTTTATACAGCCATAAAAAATAAAGATAAAAGAAAAAAAAAACCCAAACATATTTCCAGGAGGTGACCAAGCCATCACCTTGACTGCTCAACGTAGGAGCGCGCCACATGCTTTCCAACAGCGCTGCTTTGAGCGCTTCCACGAGGCCCTAGCACACAAAGGATGCTAAAAACCAACACAAAGAGCATCGCTCCAAATCACAGCCTGATAAAAGTTCCATGAACAGAAGAAATTATCCTCTAACGAAGGAATTATTTCATACACACGCTCTGGACTTGCTGCAAACCAACAGGCTCATTTGTGCTTTGTGTACATTGCAAATGCTGCAATACATCGATTCTTCCTTCAACTTTTCCTACCTAAGACATCCACCTCTCTTGCTGACGGGGCTTTCACTGCTCTCCTCTTCACAGTGCTGCTCCAGCTTAAGGAACTTACCACCAGGAAGCCTTCTTGAATCCACTATCCCAATCCTTTTAGGTAATTACACTATGCGTGCCTCCAGGAAAGAGCAGTCAAAGATGAACCGCAGCAAAGTGTGGATCAATCCAAGAGCTCACGTGAAGACTCTGGGGGAAGCAGAGGTGCCAGGCTGCTCCTTTGTCCTCCCACGTTAAGGGAGATGGGTAACCCGAGAGGAGGAGACGCCTGTTGGCTTGCGAGAACACTTCAGGATAAATAAGGAAATACCAAACTCCCGACTGCAAAAGGCTGGAGATTCTTCTCGGGACTGATACATGGGGAATCCTTTCAAGAGGAAACCGCAGGAGTAGATGACTGCGATTACACTTCAAAAGCAAAGGCCTTGCCACAGAGAGACATAATTGAGAGCAAGTGTTGCTCCTTGATCACTGAAGTCCAGACCCCCTGCTTGCACCTCCTTGCATTCACAGAAATTGCTTCTATTCTCTCTCCAACCTCGCCATCTCCGCTGTTTTCTAACGCTGCTCAGTACTAAAACCTGGCAAAACGGAGACCTACCACCAGTGAAACTTCCAAAAGCAAAAGTTGTTTGGTACCATTTGTAAACCATACACCGGCGCTCCGGAGAGATGGCCAAGCTCCCGGGAAAATAACATATTTCTCATGGCAGGGGGTTGGAACGGGATGGGCTTTAAGGTCCCTTCCAACCCAAACCATTTTATGATTCCATGATTTCTATAGAAAAAGCCTCTAACAGCAACCCCAAAGCCAGCATGAAGTTCAAAAGCTCTCAAATCTGTGTGATGTAAGGGGTCAGGCCTCCAAAACCAAAACAGCACCCTGAAAACCAGCTGTTCTTCAAAACACCGGGCTTTTCCCTACAGAAAAAAAGCTTCCAAGTGGAGCATATCCAGCTGAAGAGAAATTTGGCCTCTTGGAAGAGCAGTTTGGTTCAGTTGGAGGGGACTGGTTTACTGGTCCCAGCAGGAAGATAAGTAAAGGGAAGCAGCAAATTCCACTTTAGAAGCAAGAATCAACCACCACGGTAAGAAAAATGCAATTCCGATTTTCACCCATCATCTTATCACCTATTTGTATTTATCAGGTCAGAAAAAGAAAACGAAAAAAGCCCTTTACGGAACTCACAGGTTTCAAATCAGCATCATTTAATTACTGGCAATTGTGGGCATCGGCCACAACTGCCCCAGAAACTGAGAGGCCAAGAATTTATACATAATAAAAAAGCCCTAAGCTCTCACCTTGGGCCTGAAATCTTCTCCTGACCAGATTTGTTGTCCATTTTTTTCTGATTAAAGAATAATACAAAGCATTCCTGGCTGTTTAAGCTCGAGAAGCCCTAATTGATTCCCACAGTAACTAACCTGCATTTTACCTCAGAGAGTGGTAGTTAAGGAAGTCGGCACTGCTATTTATAACTCATCTCAAACTGAGGGCAGACTGCCTGAAATCTAACACATCCCAGCTGTACTCCTGTTTGAACTGGGGCCAAGGGAATTTTTTAAAGCAATCTTGGCCCTGAATGAATGACACCAACAGTACGAGCGCGTGTGTGGTTGTGTTGTGGTGACGGAGCGGTGGAGGTGGAAGGCAAAGCGGCGGGCAGCGTGCCGGAATCCCTCTCCGGAGCCTTGAGAGCAGGCTCGGCCACGGATGCATCATCGGAGCCGCCCACCAAGAAGCAAACACAGGAAACGTCTTTTCCTGTGGAACGCCTTGGAGTGAGAAGCACACGGCTAATCTGCATAAAAGCAAAGCCACGCCGCTCCTGCCAGGAAGGTTACTGCTCGTAATCTCTGGCCGTGGAGCCCGGCTGCCTGCGAGGACTTGGACCCGCGCCCGATAACCCAGAAAGAGCTGGGAACAGATGGGCAAGGACCCCGGCAGAAACAGCACCGCGCACGTGATGCGCCACACGGCCCCGCCAGCGCAAACTGTTGTTGGAGTGCAGGTACAAAGGCGAGCAAAGCTGAGCCCTGTGAATCCGGCAGCTGCTTCCCTCCCATCATCAGCCTGGCCAGAGGATGGCGAGCACCAAACCCCAGGGGCCTGGAAGTCAGCAAGCGGAGAAGATGCTGACCAGTGGCCATGCTGGTTAACAGCATCCTGCAGACTCAGGGAACCAACCGCTCAACCCCCGAGGCCGAATCTGGATGAGACCTCACTGAAGTAAAGAAATGAGGTCTTGGTAGAAGAGAGTGCTCTGCCCTTGTGTCTTCAAACAGCCCCCACAGCCAGGGAGTTACGTAATCATTAAGGTTGGAAAAGACCTCCAAGTTCATCCAGTCCAACTGTCAGCACAACACCGCCGTGCCTGCTAAACCCAGAGTGCCGTGTCCACATGTGCTTTGAACCCCTCGAGGGATGGAGACTCCACCACTGCCCTGGGCAGCCCCTGTCAGTAAAGAAGTTTTTCCTAATACCCGATCTAAACCTCCCTTGGACCAACCTGAGGCCATGTCCTCTCATCCTATCATTGCTGCAAAGGAACCATTCAGCTAGGATCATGGTCATATTGGATTTAAATCATTGCAAACATGGCAGAGAATAAAACCACCCACGCTTCCCCGATCCCTCTGCGCCCTTTCTATCAAGATCAACAAACTAGAAATCGGTTACAGCAGCAGCAGTTGAACAGGCTGGTGACACCAACAGCAGGTGAGGAAGAGGACCCGGGTGCCAAATCAGCAGCTTTCCCAGCGTCTTTCAACCCGCTGGGAAACACCAACCATGTCGAGGGCAGGGAACCTCTACAGAGGAGTCGTGGCAAACAGAAAACGACACACAAAAAAGACGGTGTCTTGACTGCAAGAGGCGTTATCAACAAAACATTAATGCTTCCAAAAAGCAATCCTCAAAGTGGAGACGCTGTGCTGACCTTTGCTGTTTCTAGTACCTTCCACATCCTCTGGAGCTACCAAGAGCTCAGGCTGGGTCAGATCCTGGCAGTCCCAACATCCAGCACCACTACCACATCGCATCCACACTATCTCCAGGGGCACAAGGTTCAACCTCCCACCTCTCAGCCCTCCCCTAGACTAAACCTCTGCCACCTCTTCAAACGGCTCGACTGGAGTTACGCTGCCTGCGCTATCATGGTACCAGTACCTTGACCCAGAAAATCATCAGGCGACGAGCTCTCGGGGTACGAGCTCTCGGGGTACGAGCTCTCGGGGTACGAGCTCTCAGAGCATCTGGCCGCACTTGTTTGGTCGGCCCATGGCGGCGCTGCTTACAGATGCACCACGGGTACATGCAGCCAAACTTGGTGCGCCTACGAGCCATGGCTTCAACTGGCACCAAACCTCGCAGACGCACCAAAACCAGCCTGGCTGTCACGAGCACACCAACTGAGACTGTCTCTAACTGTCAGACTGTCTCCAACTGTCACTCTCCTCGTGTGCTACCTCGGGGTAGCACGGCAACGCCGTTACGTAACGGGCACTGGTACTCGGGGGGCGGGCACAGAACCCAACAACACCCAACAGGCATCGCAGGAGGCTCCACAGAGCCTACCTCACACCTCAAGTTTGCATTTCAGACACTCGCCATGCCCGTCTCCATCTCCCAAAACTCAACGCACAAGTGGTTCCAATTCCTCCGCCACCAGTCTAGAGAGTTCAAGCTGAGAAACAAGCACAGACTAACAACCATCCTCATTCACGAGGAAACACTGCTCATCCTCCAGCGACGAACATTTTCATCTGATCTATTTAAGGTGCAACTGGCTGTGCTGAGGTCAACACCCCAGCCTGAGCCCGCTGCCTTTTACAGCCCTCCAAAGGGCCAGCTCCAGGTCATACTCTATGGCCTCTCTTCCCATGGTGGTTTGGTTCTAAGGAGGTGGAAGAGGCTGAGAGGAAATTAAAGTTAAGATAAAACAAAAAATTCCTCCTGTACTGGATGAAGATGCTCCCAAAAGACAGACAGCAAACACCACACCGATGCACACAAAGGATTTCACCAGGGCAGTTTCAACAAGCGTGACTGACAACATCACCATTGAGATGCGTGCTTCCTTTTTGCCTTTTCCCCTTCCTTTTCTAAACTTGAGAAATCCACCAGCCTCCTTTGGTCCCTCAGCACATGCAAGACAATACACTGAGCCTGCAGTGGGACCACTCAGCACCCCTCAGTCACCTTCCTCGCGCTCATCCCTGTAGAAAACTAGCACCCCAGCACAGATACAGGCCAGGCTGCTCTGCCCTGCCACCATGAGCTCAAGATTCCAAAACCTGACTTTTGGAATATGGTACAGGTTTGGTTTCAGGGTTACAAACACCTTCTGGAAACTCGGAGGACAAATCAATTTTGATATAAGCTACACGAAAGCAAAATTCCCTCCCTCAACTCCCCAAATCCTAAAATTGAACTTAGATCTGGCTTCACAACCAAGAGGCGATGCCTCATCGTCATTTCATTATCCATGGCCAGTACAGATGAAATTCTTGGTTGCCCAACTCTTCAGATAACTGCCCTCTGCTCAACAGTTTCAGTTCTGCACTGAGCGGGAGCCTCGCTGTTCTGACTTTTTCCAGTGGGTCAGAGTTTGACCAAAGACACTTTCTATTCCTCTAATCTCCTGTTAACACCCAGACCTCAGAAAGACCTGACAGTATCAATGCCGCATACAAAAGGAATACAGGAAATTTTCTAATGGCTTCAGCCACCACCTTCTAACTACCTGGTATTCCTGTAAACTTAAAGTCAGCCCTGTTAAACATTGCTCCTTTCCTCCACCAGACATTTACCCCACCAGTGCCTTTGGGGAGACCTTCTGTAAACCCAAGCTACCGAGTTTTACTAGTGGAAACATGATGAAAAGCTTTCTCCCAGCAGCCATCCAGGGAATGGGAATCCCCCTGGCCAAGCACAGCTCTGTAATTACACTATTAACACCTCAGGTCCCAGGACTTCCCCAAACTCCACTCTTGGGGATGCTCTTCAAACCAATTAACACTGACCTGTGCTTTGCTTGCAGGATGTGCCCTTACAGCACATTTTGTTCCCAACTTCTGATGATGGAGATCTGGTGGGGAGGGAAATGACACCCCCACCTTGATTGCCCCTTAGGAACAACGTGATAGGAGCATGTCCAGGCAGGATCTGCTTGAGCCGACCTCGGCTCTGGTCAGAGGGGGCTCCTATAAAGAAGCCCCAGGAGTTCAGATGCAAATTTAAGCACCTGAGAATAACCAAAACCTTATCAGTGAATTTTGGCCAAGACCTCATTTGCCATTTCCCAGCAGCCTGAGCAGAAATGCTTTGTGGCTATGAGCAGCCCTTGCAGGAAGCCATGGGGGCAATCAGTGACTCACCTGGCTCTGTTCCTCCGCACCCAGATCATGACACCGCACACCAGGATCACAATCACGAGGGAATGCAGGGCTCCTACTGCACCCATCGTCAAGTGCAGTTGCTCATCTCGGGGCCCTCTGACACTCTTGGTCCTCTGCGACTTCAGAACACTTGGGGTTGTCTCGCCGAGCACACCTGGAGGAGCAATTGGGAATGTCAGTCCATCCTGTGCCCCTCTGGAGAGCTCACAGGGCGTTTGCCATGGCCAAGACGTTCTCTGTTCCTCTCCAGCGCTGGTGCCTGGAAGTTCGCTCCCAGCCTTTCGGACAGGTTGTCCCACCCAACAAAACTCAGGGGGCCAGGAGAGCACATGGGGAGCGCTGATCCTTGTCCAGTTTTCCTTTCAGCTACATGGACAAATCCCATCCCTGCAGCAGGGAGGGCCACCCCAACGCTCCCTCCTCCCTGATGGGTGACACCGGGTCACTACGGGACAGCAGCTACCGGGTGTGCCAGTGGCCGGCATCGCCTCTGCTCCTTTGGCAGGGACGGGCAGTTACAATTAGTCACGTAACTTAGCAAGTTTGTACTCAGCCTCCAGTGCTTCAATTTTTTTGTCTTTCTCTATTATCTGTTTTCTAAGCAACATAATTTCTGCCGATGCTGGATTTAGCTTGGGGTCTAAGGTTTTTACTCCCTTTTCGAAAGACAACCTTCTGAACAGCCTCTGTGTCCATCTCTAGAGAAAGAAAGCAGGAGTTGGATCAGATGGAACTGTTCCCCTCAGGGAGGTGGCATCTTCTGCAGGCGATGTATCTCAGGACAGACACCAGGCTCCACACCTCCAGTTTGCAGGACTTGTCTTCAACTTACGCTCCCCTGTAAGACTGCTCAGGACCTGGATTCTCTTGGAAAGAATAATATGATCAGTATGGTGGGCTTCCCCGGGCTGGGACAGCACTGCCAGGAGTCCGAGAAAGGCAAAGCCTCAGCACAGCTCCAGCACAAGGCGACAGTAAACACCTTCCTTCAAAGGGGACACGGAGACACTGCAGCCACTTCTGCTGCAAAAGAGCCCTTCGCAGAAGCACATCCCATCCTGCCACCTCCATCCCACGGAGGGGTCACAAACACACGCAGTGGACAGAACCCCACCTCTGTCACCATGTCCTGGGCACTTTCACCATCAAGAGCCCACAGATCCCCAAGCCAGAGGGAAACCAGTTCTGTAAAACACATCCAGGAACAGAGAGAAAAGCCACCTGAGACCAAATCCACAGCCCTTCATGGTCGCTGCCCTCAAGGCAGCTGTGCGGCCTCAAGCTGGGTGTCCAGCTTCCATCCGTCCCTGACCCTGAGGTGTCACCCAGAGTTCTCAGCCACCAAGGAGAAGAGGGGCTGGACCCGTTGGTGAAGCTGGGGCTGCTCCGATCCTGGCCAGCTCTGGCCAACCCTGCCAGACTCAGTACCCTCAAGCTGCCTGCGCGTCCTCTCGGCGGCCCAGGGCTGCTCTCCCCTCCGCTGACCTGCAGCAAGGGCTGAGCACCCACAGCTCCTGCCGGTCGGGTGCCAACGTCTGCCAGAACGGCTCTGGCCAGAAACGGCACCGCTGGGGATGCGGCTGTGCTGGGGGCTCAGCTGGGACCACAACTGGTGGCAGCAGAGACTCTGCACCATCCCTGTGGCTCAGCAGCTCCTACAAGGCCTGACAGCGCGTGTCAGTGCAATGAGGCTCTGAACGATCCCTTCCTGCTGGAGGAGGCTCTGGCGTGTCCAGACGGGTCCCTATACCCTCCGCTTCCCGAGCCCTGGGCTTACAAGGGCTGCATACTCACCGATTGCTTTCTCCAGGTTTTGCCTTGTTATCCACATGCGGCAACACCCCAGACACACTCCAGCAAGGAAGACATCCTGCAGGAAAATGTAACAAAGACTGCTCTTCATGCAAATCCAAACAAAGACAATTAGATCTTTTAGTTCTGCATTAATTCGTTACCCGTCAAACACAAAAGATACTGCCACTCCGTCTTCTGCATTGTGACAACAGCAGTTTCAAAATTTCTTACTCTTAAATAAAGCTTAACTTATTGTTCATCCAAATAAAAGCAGTGTTCAGGGTTTTCTTTTTAAATCTTAAATATTTATCTTTTTTTTTCCAGAAAAAAATAAGTGTTTCACAGAATAAGTTGTGGATTTCCCATGTTGCTCAAACTGATACTAATTAGTATTTCAAGAATTAGAATTTCAAGAATTACAAAACAGAAGTAAGCAGAGCATCTCTAGGTGGGTATGGGAAGAAAGAAACGTCTCCATCCCATCTGGAGGCAGATTCTGCCAGGCATCATTCCAAATGACTGCACGTGCAGGGGAGTGAAAATAAAATATTGTCCGATTAAGATCTGTGCTTCGGGCCAGACCGAGATACAGAGATCTGATGGAAAGGTGGCAGAATCCCATGACGCTATTGAACTCTTTTGGTTTTTCTCAAACTAGCACCTTAAACATATGTGGTTGCTGGACAGCAGGACATGGCATTCAACTTCTTCTCTACAACCCTACCTCCCAAATCAGAGCCAAAAAGCCTAGAACCAGGGCAATAAAGCGTTACAACATAAAAAGCAATTTTCTACTCATTTTGTTTTCTAATTCAGTTTTGTCCTTTTCCAGCTAAGTTAGATTCCTAGGAGCAAAACCAGTAACGTTCTAAGGATAATCAGAAGAGAGTCCTGTAGTCCTGGCCATAGAGCTGTGTCAGTACACGAACAGGAGCCCAAGCGCTGCAAGTCCCCCAGCAGGCAGAGTGCTAACCCACGGTCCTAGGGTGGGAACAAGCATGTGTCGGGGTAGGGGCAGAGTTCAGGGCTAGTTTGTTTTCTTGTCAATATCTACACGGCTAAAATAACAGAAAAAACAACCCCAAGCACAAACAAACAAACAAACAAACAAAGAACCAAACAAAAGCCCACAAAAAGAATACCTGGAAACAGAACATCTGTTCCAGATTGAAATGTTCAAACC
This sequence comes from Phaenicophaeus curvirostris, assembly GCF_032191515.1. Lineage (NCBI taxonomy): Eukaryota > Metazoa > Chordata > Aves > Cuculiformes > Cuculidae > Phaenicophaeus > Phaenicophaeus curvirostris. The sequence continues at coordinate 161,117 of NW_027206798.1, read as the reverse complement.
TGCGGTCATGTCCTAAAGTTATTGACAGGCCAGCCGTACAACACAGGTAGATCTTTACTGCCTTTTTGGCAGATGCTGCACTTACGTTCTTCTTAATTTGCACTTGTTACATAGTTCTGACAGCTAAATGCCATTGAAATCTTAAGAGACGTGCACCTTTACATTCTTTTCGCAAGCTTCAGCACAAGGCATAAAACCACCTTCTGCACATGTCCAAACAGCTGGGAACATCCACCCTGAGGAAGACTTTGCTAGCATAGATCCATGTTTAGTTTGAACGATCACAACCTCGAACATGGTTCAAGAAGATAAAAAGCCATTCCTGCCTCAACCTGCTTTCAGTGCAGTTCAGGTCACATTCAGGTTCATCGTGATGGCACCTGAAATCCTGCAGCTACTAAATATCGACAGAAGATGCTGCTGCCCTAAGTGTTCCATCAGAGGAGCAGATGAGTCCCAAGTCCTGACAGGACGTTACTGAAAGCAGACCGTATCAAAATACCCTCTAACCACCCGCATGCTCAAGCTCAGGAATGTCTGTGTGGCAGAAAAGATAAGCCAAGACAAACATCCCTTTTTGCGTCATATTTTAAGGCACATCTGATTATAAAAAAGCATACATTATTTAAGAAAAGGGAAAAAATACATGTGTATGCATACCTGCTGTCAAATACACAAACACAAGTAGAAATACATGCTATGAGATATTTAGATCCAAATCACCCCTTTCCACTCACACTTTTTAAGCAATCGTGTTTTTCCCTCAGTTTGTACCCAATGCAACAGAATCAGAAGTAAAATGTCATGATTGCCGTAACGTGGGTTTTGAAATACTGGAGCCAGCTCCTAACCTTTCTCTGAGGAAATCCTTCCAGCGCCCTGGAGGTCCCAACTGGAAGCTGTGGATACTTTTGAAGATGACAGGATGCCAGGCAATGGATAAAACACTGACATCTGTTCATCTAATTAATCCAACCCCCCTGACAGTAATCCAGATGGGCAGAACACAGAGTGATTTTGGGGGACAGGAGAATAAAAACCCTAGTACTCCTGAACCACAGATTTCAAACGGCTTTTAGCTTTGCTGCTTTTATACGAGTAAGCTGTTTCCTTATGAACCAGCTCGTTAGCAGGTCCCAGCTGCTCCATTAACCAGTACGGGGAGATTTGGTATCACCCTAAGAAAACAGTAAACTGCTACAGAAAGAGCTTTCTGGACCAACGGAGCAGCCTCACTGGCCTCTTCCAGAAGGAAACCTACCTCTCAGACTTCTCCGCAGGAAGGTTTAAAGCATTACAAAGTTCACAGCAGAGTTGAATATGTACATAAATACACGTTCAGATGTATTCACTAAAGCAAGAAGGACTAAAAATAAGCTTACTACACAGTTGAGGCTGCAGTGGTCAGGCTCTGTTCTAAAAAGCAAAAAACCAGTTCCATCTGCAATGCCTTTGATAGTTCACTAATTAATGATCAAAACGCATGTGCTTCAGCATCATTTTATGCTTTTATATGGATATCTTATTCCATTATAATTATCACAGACCATAGAAGTCTATCAGGGCCAATCATTTCTTAATGCAATTAAATTCCCAGGGGAACAATATGAAGTAGTTTATATTGGGGAAATCTAGGAGAGCTTATAACCAAATGGGAGCCTGCTAGTCTACTGCAATTATTCCAAACTAGAAAAGTAAAACAAACTGCATGAATTTTTAACAGATTTTCTGGAATACTTGAATTAAAACAATCAGTAGGTGTCAGAAGTTGCAATATGAGCTCATCTTCAGACTCCTCCTACATCCTCTAGCACTCACCTCTTCGGGGAAAGGATTATGCAGCCGCCTTCTCCTCCTGGATGAAATCCCCCACTCTCAAAAGAGCTCTCTGGGCTATTCGTCTGCTTCCCAGTCCTGTTAACACAACACCTTTAACTCTTGCTCTTTCACAACGCCATGACAATTCCTATTAAAACAAGCCTTGAAAACCACTCCTCTACAACGCAAATAATTATTAGTTCTTTCACCCAAAGGTATTAACATGAAGATTGGAGCAGAGAAACAATAAGAAGTCTCTAGGGATGGATTCTATCTACATACATCTTACCCTGTTCTTTTAGTCATTTTTAGAATACCTCCATCCCGGAGCTGGTAAAACAAATTATTCTCTTTCCCATTCTTTCACTCCCTCTCTGCTGACATCCTGACGGTGATGCTTTTCTTCCTCTGCCCACACAAGAACCTTTCAGGCTTTAGTATGCTCTTTACCCCAAGACCTGCTTAAGAAAAGCGATACACAGCACGCTGATGGGGGCCAGAACGTGATTTATTTCCCATTTCATGGTTTCCCCCGAGGACCCAAGTAATCACTGTGAGAACATCTCGTCGCTGCCACTGTTTTAGTTCCATTTGCTCCCCCTCGTAAGAGCCATGTTTGATTTAACATCTTGCATTTATCCAAGATAATACTGAGGTGTTCTAAAAAATGTTGAATTTTGAGAAATAAATCTTCAGCACATCAATCTACATTGGGCAGCAGTTTGCACAGCTCTTTCCAAACAACACACAGTTCCACTATTCCTTACATCATTTGCTTGTCTAAGCATTTTGTAGTTCCATTGAATAAAGCCCAGTACCTGTTATGACGTACAAGGCTAACTTCATAAAGGAACTTCAAAGACAACTTAGTCCTAAAGAAGATATCTTACCTCTTCTTAACAAACACAGACCTAAGAAAATTGTCTGTAGAAGAAGAAAAGGCAGATTAAGAAAACACCAGCCAGCATTAGCTGAAGTGAATAGCCTCTTTCTCCAGGCACCTACGCCAAGTGCAGAAAGCAGCACACCTCTGCTGGGATATTTTCACCAGGGAAGATTTTATAGCAGGAGTTCAGGAGAGCAGGGGCAGACAGTGGGCACTTGGAGCCAGGAGAGCTTCGCTGCTGTCAGCTGCCAAGCGGGAACAGAGTAGGAGAATCACCAGAGAGGCGGAGCAGAAAAAGGTTGGCTTCAATAGAACTCAGCCTTCTCTGATTGTTCCTATGAATTACAGAAGAGAAATATCATAACAGTAAATCATGACTGGCAGTGAACTATTTTCCTAAGTACACTGAAGAGCACAGAATATAAGAATTTCTTCTTGCGTCAATATTCCACGGCAATAGCTTTTCTCCCGAGGCTTAGAGAAATCCTTCCTCCTCTAATCCTGTTTTCCAGTGACAACTTAACAACCGAAATGGCAACAATTACCCCTTTCTAGTGCTAATTAACAAATTGCAAAGATTTCGTGAGTGGCCCCCCCCCCCGCCCCACAGACCCCCCCTGCCCCATAGATCCCCAGCCCCACGGATGCCCCCTAAGTGACCGCCCCCCCCCTTCTTAGACCTTCAGCCTCCTTCTCGCCTTCGTCTTCGCCTTCGATGCCTTCGTCACCTGCCGAGCCAAGATGGCACCCGCCGGGGGGCAGGGTGGGTGTGGGGGGGGATCTATGGGGCAGGGAGGGGTCTATGGGGCAGAGGGAGGGGTCTATGGGGCAGAGGGAGGGGTCTATGGGGCAGAGGGAGGGATCTATGGGGCACAGAGAGGGATCTATGGGGCACACCACCCCCTTTCTCCCCCCAGATGCCGACTCCTCCTGAGGCGACGGCCCTGCCCCACGGCGCTGCCCCATAACCAGCCACCCCCCACCCCCCCGCCCAGCCCCATAAGTGTGGGGCGAGCGTCAAGATCTCAAAGCTTCTCCGCGGTTGTGGTCTGTGTGGGGATCTATGGGGCTGGGGAGGGATCTATGGGGCAGAGGGAGGGATCTATGGGGCAGGGGGCTCGCAGGCCGCCGTCTGCCCCCCAATTAAGAGCCCGGGAGCCACTTGTGGGGCAGAGGCCTTTATTGGGGGGCGCCTTCCTCCTCCTCCTCCTCCTCCTCGTCCTCTTCTGCTTGGGGGCTGCGGTAGCCCCAGAGGCGCACGGTGCCGTCCCACTGTGGGCAGAGCCAGAGGGCCTGCCCCACACATCCCAGCCCTGCCCCATAGATCCTCCCCCTGCCCCATAGGGACCCATAGAACCCAATAGAACCCAATGGGGACCCATAGAACTCAATAGGGACCCATAGAACCCAATGGGGACCCCAATAGGGACCCATAGAACCCAATAGGGACCCAATATAACCCAATGGGGCCCCCATAGAACCCAATGGGGCCCCCATAGAACCCAATGGCGACCCTAATAGGGACCCATAGAACCCAATGGGGCCCCCATAGAACCCAATGGGGACCCACAGAACCCAATGGGGACCCCACAGAACCCAATGGGGACCCCAATAGGGACCCATAGAACCCAATGGGGACCCATAGAGACCCCAATGGGGACCCTATAGAGCCCAATGAGGACACTATAGAGCACAATGGGGACCCACAGAACCCAATGGGGACCCTATAGAGCCCAATGGGGACCCCATAGAACCCAATGGGGACCCACAGAAACCAATGGGGACCCTATACAGCCCAATGGGGACCCATAGAAACCAATGGGGACCCATAGAAACCAATGGGGACCCAATAGAAACCAATAAGAACCAATAGAACCTAATGGGGAACCCATAGAACCCAATGGGGACTCAATGGGGACCCATAGAACCCAATGGGGACCCATAGAACCCAATGGGGACCCCATAGAGACCCCAATAGGAACCCCATAGAACCCAACGGGGACCCATAGAACACTATAGAACCCAATGGGGACCCACAGAAACCAATGGGGACCCTATAGAGCCCAATGGGGACCCTATAGAACCCAATGGGGACCCATAGAAACCAATGAGGACCCCATAGAAACCAATGGGGACCCCATAGAAACCAATGGGGACCCATAGAAGCCAATGGGGACCCAATAGAAACCAATGGGGACCCAATAGAAACCAATGGGGACCCATAGAACCCAATAAGAACCAATAGAACCTAATGGGGAACCCATAGAACCCAATGGGGACTCAATGGGGACCCATAGAACCCAATGGGGACCCCATAGAGACCCCAATAGGAACCCCATAGAACCCAACGGGGACCCATAGAACCCTATAGAACCCAATGGGGACCCAATAAAGACCCATAGAACCCAATGGGGACCCAATACAACCCAATGGGGACCTATAGAACCCAATGGGGACCTATAGAACCCAATGGGGACCTATAGAACCCAACGGAAAGCACCGGAAGCTGACGGGGCCCCCTGGCTGCCCCATAGCTGCCCCATGGCGGCCCCCCAGGTGCGCACCGAGGCGCTGGCGAGGCGCCAGGGCTGGGGTCCCCAGCAGACGTCGCGCACGCAGCCGCGGTGCCGGCTGAGCCGCCGCAGCACCCGCCCCGTCAGCACGTCGTACACTGCGGGGGGGGGGGACGGGGGGGGAACGAGGGGGTCAGGGGGTGCCCTCTGCCCTATAGATCCACCCCCCGGACCCATAGAGACCCACCCGGACCCATAGACTCCTCTTCTGCCCCATAGATCCCTCCCTCTGCCCCACAGATCCCTCTTCTGCCCCATAGATCCCTCCCTCTGCCCCACAGACCCCTCTCTGACCCATAGATCCAATCTGTGACCCATAGACCCCTCTCTCTGCCCCGTAGATCCCTCTCTCTGCCCCGTAGATCCCTCTCTCTGCCCCGTAGACCCCTCTCTCTGCCCCGTAGACCCCTCTCTCTGCCCCGTAGACCCCTCCCTGCCCCATAGACCCCTCCCTGCCCCATAGACCCCTCTCTCTGCCCCATAGACCCCTCTCTCTGCCCCATAGATCCCTCCCTCTGCCCCACAGACCCCTCCCTCTGCCCCACAGACCACTCCCTCTGCCCCACAGACCCCTCTCTCTGCCCCACAGACCCCTCCCTCTGCCCCATAGACCCCTCTCTGACCCATAGATTCCTCCCTCTGCCCCACAGACCCCTCCCTCTGCCCCACAGACCCCTCCCTCTGCCCCATAGATCCCCCCTCAGCCCCTTTTCCCACGCTTTCCCCTTCCCGTCCCCGTCGCTCCCCGATGACGTCAAACCCCCCGCGTCGCTCACCGATGACGCCTCCCGAGGCGCACCCCGCCCCCAGCGCGCGCCCCCCGGCGGGCGCCAGGCGGCAGCGCAGCAGCGTGTGCAGCACCACGTGACCCCGGAACGTCTGCAGCGACGGGTCCCCCGGAAGCAGCGCCGCCGCCGCTGGGGGGGTGACGTCATCACGTAAAAAAGGGGGCGTGGCCACGCGCGCGCGCGCGCGCCCCCCCCCCCCGCGCGCGGCCGCCATGGCAACAAAAAGGGCGGGAAAGGCGAGGCGGGAAATGGAGCGTGAGGAGAGGGGGCGTTAATTAAAGGTAATTAAAGGTAATTAAAGGGGAATGGGGCGGTTGTTGAGGTAATTAAAGGGGTAAATAGGGGGATAGAGGCGGGATATGGGGTAATTAGGGGTGATTAAGGGCGAATTGAGAGGTTATGGGGGTAATTGGGGGGGAAAGGGGTAGTGAAGGTTTAATGAAGGGCTAATTACTGGGAAATTGAGAGGTTATTGGGGTAATTAAGGGGTTAGGAGACTCATTAAGGGATTAGGGGAGTCATTAAGGGTAATTAACGGCGGATTAAGGGCGAATTCAGAGGTTATGGGGGTAATTAAGGTGTCATCGGGGTAAATAGGGGTGAATCCCAGTCCCCCCTTTCCCCCTCCCAGTTCATCCCAGTTCCCCCTTTCCCCTCCCCAGTGACTCCTTTCCCCCTCCCAGTGCCTCCCAATCCCCCCTTTCCCCTCCCATTCCATCCCAGTGCCTCCCAGTCCCTTCCCAGTGCCTCCCAGTCCCCCCCATTCCCCCTCCCAGTTCATCCCAGTCCCCCTCATTCCCCCCCAGTCCACCCTTTCCCCCTCCCAGTGCCTCCCAATCCCCTCTCAGTGCCTCCCAATCCCCTCCCAGTCCCTCCCAGTGCCCCCCCTCACCGGGCTGTGGATGAAGGTGACCCCCCCACGGTGCCCGGCCAGGCGGCAGACGGGGCGGTGGCCGCGGTGGCCAAGGCTCCGTCGGTCCCAGAGCCGCACCAGCCCGTCGTCCCCCCTGCTCAGCACCAGCTGCCCCCCCGCGTCTGCCAGCGCCACCGCGTTCACGTCCGCCTCGTGCACCTCCACCTGACCCCCCCAGTAAACACCAGTTCACCCCAGTCCCCCATAACTACCTCCCAGTCACCCCCAGTCCCCCTCCCAGTGCTCCCAGTAGCTCCTACAGCATCTCCCAGGCTTCTGAAGACCATCCCGCCGCGGGTTCCTCCTCCCTCTCCCCCTCCCAGTAGCTCCCAGTTGCTCCCAGTTCACTCCAGTTAACCCCAGCGCCCCGTAACTACCTCCCAGTCACCCCCAGTCCCCCTCCCAGTGCTCCCAGTAGCTCCTACAGCATCTCCCAAGCTTCTGAAGACCATCCCACCACGGGTTCCTCCTCCCTATTTCCCTCCCAGTAGCTCCCAGTTGCTCCCAGTTCACCCCAGTCCACCCCAGTGCCCCATAACTACCTCCCAGTCCCCCTCCCAGTGCTCCCAGTTCCCCCCCCCGGCATCTCCAGACCTTCTGGCCACCATCCCAGTTCCACCACCTCCACCTTCTTTGCGTCTTCTCCCCCCCCGAATTCCCAGATTTTGCTTCAAAATTCACCGTTTTCTCCCCAAATTCCCCATTTTCCCCCCAATTCCCTGATTTTCCCCCCAAATTTCCCCATTTTCCCCCCAAATTTCCCCATTTTCCCCCCAAATTTCCCATTTTTCTCCCCAAATCTCCCCATTTTCTCCCCCAAATCCCCATTTTCCTCGCAAATTTCCCCATTTTCTCCCCAAAATTTCCCCATTTTCCCCCCAAATTTCCCCATTTTCCCCCCAAATTTCCCCATTTTCCCCCCAAATTTCCCCATTTTCCCCCCAAATTTTCCCCAATTTCATCCCAAATTCCCAAATTTTCCCCCTCAAATATCCCCATTTTCCCCCCAAATTCCCCATTTTCCACCCAACTTCCCATTTTCATCCCAAACTCCCCAAATTTCCCCCAAATTCCTCAATTTCCCCCCCAAAACTCCCCAAATTTCCCCCCAATTTCGCAATTTCCCCCCAAATTTCCCCCAAGGTTCCCCCCAAATTTTGCAATTTCCCCCAAATTTTCACAATTTCCCCAAAATTCCCCAAATTTTTCCCCAAAATTTGCGAAATTTCCCCAAAATTTGCCAAATTTTCCCCAAAATATGCCAAATTTTCCCCAAACTTCCCCCCAAATTCCCCAAATTTCTCCCTAATTCCCCAAATTTCTCCCTAATTCCCCAAATTTCTCCCTAATTCCCCACATTTCCCCTAAAATTTCACAATTTCCCCCAAATTCCCCAAATTTTCACCCAAGTTTGCCAAATTTTCCCTGAAATTTGCCAAATTTCCCCCAAAATTCACCAAATTGTCTCTGAAATTCCCCAAATTTTCCCCAAAATTCCCAAATTTCCCCCTAAATTTCACGATTTCCCTCAAATTTTCCCCAAATTCGCCAAATTTTCCCCAAAATTCCCCAAATTTTCCTCGCAATTCCCAATTTCGCTGACCCGGAGGACGCGGCGCTGGCCCCCTCGGTCGTAGACGTAGACGCAGCCGTTGTTGGCGCCGCCCCAAACCTCCTGCCCCCCCGGCCCCACGGCCAGAGAGAAGAGCGCGAAGCGCCGATCCGGGGGGCTGGGGGGGGACACAGGGGGGGCTGCCCCATAGAAAGGGGACCCTGCCCCATAGCGAGGAGATCCTGCCCCATAGCGAGGAGATGGGGCCCCGTAGAGGGGGTCCTGCCCCATAGAGGGGTCCTGCCCCATAGAGGGGGTTCTGCCCCATAGAAGAGGGGTCCTGCCCCATAACTCACCGCAGATCCATGGCCATGTGGGTCTCGTCCTCCCCGTGGATGTTGAATGCGTGAACTGGGCGGGGGGAGAGACCCATAGGGACCCCCCGGGACCCATAGAGCCCATAGGGACCCGTAGAGACCCCATAGAGACCCCATAGGGACCCGTAGAGACCCCGTAGAGACCCCGTAGACCCCATGGAGACCCCCTTGAGCCCCGTTCCCGCCCCCCTGGCTGACCGTAGGGGGACCAGCTGCAGTAGAGGCCGTGGCGGCCGTCGGGGGTGAAGGCCACATCCAGGATGCTCCAGCCCACGTCGCGGCCCCGCGTGGAGCGCAGCAGCCGCAGCCCCCGCCCCGCCGCCCCGTACACACGCAGGGAGTGGTCTCGGGGGGGGACAGGGGAGCCCCCCGGCGGTCAGCGGGGACCCACAGGGGCCCGCAGGGATCATAGGGACACACAGGGATCAATAGGGAGTCAAAAGGATCAATAGGGAGTCATAGGGATCAATAGGGAGTCAAAGGGATGAATGGAGACCCATAGGGATCAATGGGGACCCATAGGGATCAATGGGAACGCCATAGGGATCAATGGGAACGCCATAGGGATCAATGGGGACCCCATAGGGATCAATGGGGACCCATAGGGACCCACAGAGACCCCATAGGGATCAATATGGACCCATAGGGACCCCATAGAAGCCAATGGGGACCCACAGAGATCACTAGAGACCCATAGGGAACCAACAGGGACCTATAGAGACCCTGTAGGGATCAATGGGGACCTATAGAGACCCCATAGAGCCCCATAGGGATCAATGGGGACCCATAGAGGCCCATAGAGACCAATGGGGACCCATAGAGGCCCATGGAAACCAATGGAAACCAATGGAATCAATGGAATCAATGGGACCAATAGGAATCAATAGGGATCAATGGAACCAATAGGGATCAATAGGGATCAATGGGAGCCCCATAGTGCCCCATAGAGACCCATAGAAGCCAATGGGGACCCACAGAGCCCATAGAAGCCAATGGGGACCCATAGGGACCACGGAAACCAATGGGATCAATGGAACCAATAGCGATCAATACCGATCAATAGGGACCAAGGGAGCCCCCCAGGTACCTTGGCAGGCGGAGACGAAGAGGGAGCCGTTGCCGTTGAAGACGCCGCAGAAAGCCTTGTGGGGGTAGGCGGCCGCGAACACCTCGGCGTTGGGCAGGAATCTTTGGGGGGGGCGGGGATCGATCACCCCCTGCCCCACGGATCAATAACCCGCCCCCCACCCCCACCCCCGGCCCCAGAGATCCCCTCACCGAGAGCTCAGGCGGTTCTGCTCCACGGCCGAGAAGCTGCGGCCCCACTCGCGCTGCGGGGAGAGAGAGACCCCCAGGGACCCATAGAATCCATAGGGGCCCATAGGGACCCCATAGGGACCCATAGAAACCAATGGGAACCAATAGAATCAATAGGGATCAATAGAGACCCATAGGGACCCATAGAAACTAATGGGAACCAATAGAATCAATGGGAACCAATGGGAACCAATAGGGATCAATAAGGACCAATAGGGATCAATAAGGACCAATAGGGATCAATGGGAGCCCCATAGTGCTCCTAGAGACCCCTAGAGACCCCCTAGAGACCCCATAGGGACCCATAGGGACCCAGAGAGACCCCATAGAGACCCATAGGGACCCATAGGGACCAATAGAGACCCCATGGAGACCCCATGGAGACCCCATGGAGACCCCATAGAGACCCCATAGGGACCCATAGGGACCCATAGAGCCCATAGAGACCCATAGGGACCTATAGAGACCCCATGGAGACCCCATAGAGACCCATAGGGACCCATAGGGACCCCACGGAGACCTATAGGGACCGCACGGAGACCCATAGAGACCCACAGGGCACCATAGAGCCATAGGGACCCCATAGAGACCTATAGGTACCCATAGAGACCCCATAGGGACCCATAGAGCCCATAGGGACCCATAGGGACCCATAGGGGCCCCATAGAGACCCCATAGAGACCCATAGAAACCCCATAGAGACCCACAGAGACCCCATAGGGACCCACAGGGACCCATAGAGACCCCATAGGGACCCATAGGGCGCCATAGAGACCCATAGGGACCCCATAGGGACCCCATAGGGACCCCATAGGGACCCCATAGAGACCCTAGAGACCCCATAGAGGCCCCGCCCACCTGTTGCAGCCTCCGGGTCACGTGATCGGGGTGGGGGCCCGCCCCCCCGCAGCTCCAGCAGGAAGGGGGAGGGGCCTGTGGGAGGGAGTAACATGGTTAGAAGAGGGGGCGGGGCTTGCAGAGGCCACGCCCCCCCATCAGCCCCCCCACCCCACCCACCCCCCCTCACCTGGATCGGCCCTTCCCCCCTTGGCTTCCAGCTCCGGGGGATCCACCGGGACCTATAGAGAACAGAGACCTATAGGGGCTATAGAGACCCATAGGGACCCCATAGAGACCCCACAGAGACCCAATAGGGACCCATAGAGACCCCATAGGGACTCTATAGGGGCCCATAGAGCCTATAGGGACTCATAGAGACCCCATAGAGCCCATAGAGACCCCATAGACTCTATAGGGACCCCATAGAGACCCCACAGAGACCCCATAGAGGCCATAGTGACCCTATAGAGCCCATAGGGACCCATAGAGACCCCATAGAGCCCATAGAGACCCCATAGACCCCATAAAGCCCATAGTGACCCCATAGAGCCCATAGTGACCCATAGGGACCCTATAGAGCCCCCATAGAGCCCCCATAGACCCCATAGAGACCCCATAGAGACCCCATAGAGCCTATAGGGACCCATAGTGATGGGAGTCTGTTACAGACCACCCAACCAAGGAGAAGCAGCTGATGAGCTCTTCTATAAACAGCTGCGGTCAATCTCTAGATCGATGCCTCTCATTCTGGTGGGAGACTTCAATCTGCCTGATATCTGCTGGGTGTACAATAGAGCAGAAAGGAAGCAGTCTAGGAGGTTCCTGGAGGGCGTGGGAGACAACTTCCTCGCACAGTTGGTGAATGAACCAACGAGGGAGGGTGCCCTCCTGGACCTGCTGTTGGTGAACAGAGAAGGCCTTGTGGGGGATGTGGCGGTAGGTGGACGCCTAGGACTAAGCGACCATGAGATGATAAAATTTTCTGTTGTAGGTGAAGTGCAGAGGGTGGTTAGCAAGACGGTAGCATTAAATTTCCAGAGGGCAGACTTTGATCTCTTCAGCAGGCTGGTTGGTGAAGTCTCATGGGAGACAGTACTCAAGGGCAAGGGAGCCCAGGAGGGCTGGGAGCTCTTCAAAAGGGTGGTCCTAGCAGCTCAGGAGAAAGCCATCCCCGTGGTCCGGAAAAAAAGCCGGCAGGGGAGAAAGCCAGCTTGGTTGAACAGAGAGATCTTGAGGGATATCAAGAAGAAGAGAAATGTTTATGGGCTCTGGAAGAGGGGATGGGCCTCTTGGGTGGACTACAGGAGGGAAGTGAGACTGTGTAGGGAAAAATCAGAAGGGCTAAGGCTCAACTAGAGATTGGATTGGCCAAGTCAGTGAAAGATAACAAAAAATCCTTCTGTAAATATATAAATAATAAAAAGAGGACTAGGGAGACCATACAGTCCCTATTGGACACAGAAGGAACAACAGTAACAGGGGATGAGGAAAAGGCTGAGGTACTTAATGCCTTCTTTGCCTCAGTCTTTAGTTGTAAGGAGGGTCGTTCCGTCTGTGTACAAACCCAGGAGCTAGAGGAGCATAATGAGGCTCCCGTGATCCAAGAGGAGGTGGTCAGAGCCTTGCTAGCCCGACTAGACACCCACAAGTCTATGGGGCCGGACGGGATTCACCCTAGGGTACTGAAGGAGCTGGCGGGTGTGCTGGCCAAACCCCTTTCCATCATCTTCCAACAGTCCTGGAAGACTGGGGAAGTCCCACTGGACTGGAGGCTGATGTTGTGCCCGTCTACAAGAAGGGTCACAGGGAGGATCCAGGAAACTACAGGCCGACTGACAGCCGACTGAATATGAGCCAGCAGTGTGCCCAGGCGGCCAAGAAGGCCAATGGCATCTTGGCTTGGATCAGAAACGGCGTGACCAGCAGGTCCAGGGAGGTTATCCTCCCTCTGGACTCGGCACTGGTGAGACCGCTCCTCGAATCCTGTGTTCAGTTCTGGGCCCCTCCCCACAAGAAGGATGTTGAGGATCTGGAATGAGTCCAGAGAAGAGCAACAAAGCTGGTGAGGGGGCTGGAGAACAGGCCTGATGAGGAGCGGCTGAGAGAGCTGGGGTTGTTTAGCCTGGAGAAGAGGAGGCTGAGGGGAGACCTCATTGCTCTCTCCAACTACCTGAAAAGACGTTGTAGAGAGGAGGGAGCTGGCCTCTTCTCCCAAGTGACAGGGGAGAGGACAAGAGGGAATGGCCTCAAGCTCCGCCAGGGGAGGTTTAGGCTGGACGTTAGGAAAAAATTCTTTACAGAAAGGGTCATTGGGCAGTGGCAGAGGCTGCCCAGGGAATTGGTTAAGGCACCTTCCCTGGAGGTGTTTAAGGCATGGGTGGATAAGGTGCTGAGGGATATGGTTTAGTGTTTGATAGGAACGGTTGGAGTCGATGATCCAGTGGGTCTCTTCCAACCTGGTTATTCTGTGATTCTGTGATTATTTCCTGTTTTGGGCAAATTCCTCCACCACACAAGAATATACCAGAGAGATTCCAGCAGAGCCTTGATTTTATTCCCATTTGTGGGGTTTTTTTTGGTGTTTCTTGCTGTTTCAGGAGTTATCTCAAGACTCGTTTGGGTCCCAGGCGTCGTCTGCTCCCTCAGTGGCTTCCAGTAAAGGGCAAGAAGATATGAACTTGACTCTTCAGTCCAGGCCTTCTAGCCTGCCGGTGAGTGGGGAGCTGATCTAGAAGTGAACGGGGCGAGGGCAATCAGAAGCACAGCAGGATAAATTAGCACTGGTAGTATTCTACATGGAGATGGGAATGATGGAGGCTGCCTGTGCTTTTTACTAAGTCATTAGCTTCTGGCTCCCCACTGGAGATGAAATGTAATTTACAGAAGTAATGGATTTGCGAGTAACGTTTAACCCTGAATGGTCTGGTCTGCGTGTTGGAGCTAAGAGGGTGTCTGAGCTTTGTTTGCAGTGTCTGAAGTACCTGACTGCTGTTGGAATAGGCCCTGACCTGTGGTGATGGCATCTCGTTTATGTCCCACTTGGGTTCCTTGCCCGGTGTCGCAACGGTGGGTAGCGAGTGGCCGTGTGCTTCCCTGTCGGTGTTGTTGGATCCTTGAACTGCTGGTTTCAGCTGCTTTGGCCCAATCTAACGGAACAATTGTTGAAAAAGACAAGTTTCTTAGTACCCAGGGTGAGGAAGATCAGCGCCAGGTAGAACCTTCCTTGGCGGAAGGAGAATTAAGTTGTCTTTTCTGTACTAAATCTGCTTGCTGTGTGTATGGTGAACAGCTGGGTGTGAGGTTGGTGCCTGATGTCCTAGCAGGTTTGGGACTTGGGTGGCTTGAAACTTCACCAAGAAAACAGAGCAGGATTCAGAGTTGGATTGATTTGCACAGGCTAGTCTGTGCCTCTGCCTCAGAGGATGAGTTTTGAGCTGTCGAGTTCCGATTTTGCTGCTTTCTTTCATAGTAACCCATAGAAAGTGAGTGAGCTTTTATTTTTGTGTTTCAGCGCTGGCTGAGGTTTCAGAGCTGCAGTTGGATTGGGCAGAGGAGAGCGAGCTGTGTACATAGCAAAGTTATTTTTGCTCACGGCAGCAAGAATGGCTTTGTTGTGAGCCCCTTCAAATAACTCCTTCAGAGTGTGGGTACAAATTGTCACCCCAAATACAAAGTGATTCTGGTTCTGACCACCTAATGGGACTAGTTGTGGGTTGTTTCTTTCTTTCTTTTTCCTTTTTTTTTCTTCCTCCTTTTGGACCCTGATTACAAAGATTTAATTTGTTCTGAGGCCTAGGGAAAAAAAAAATCCTTTTAAATAGCTTTTCTTTCCACTCTGCCTCTGCACAAGTTCTTCCATGTGACCCATCTTCTGGTGAAGAACGTAGGAAAAGCGAAGCTGCTGAAGTAATTGAAGCAATTGCTCTAGCTCAGAACGGTGGGAAGTCCTGTTCAGCAGCATTGTTGATGGAGCCTTCCTGAATCCTACCAATCAGCGCCCTCTGACTCAGATTGTAGGAGTTAGTTGCTCTGCTTAGCAGAAGTGGCTCCTTCTAAGTACCAAGTGGGAGTTTGTTTTATACCTTGTGGTTTAATATATTTGGCCCCTTTCAAGTTTTCCCAAGCAGTTTAAGAAAAGAGCCATCTGCGCTGTAAAGGTGAAGGAACCTGGAAGTAAGGGAATCTGATCCAGTTTAAATGTTTGAAATGTCCACCAGTTTTTAATAATGCGCTAAAGAGGTTTGCAAAAAAATCAGTGCAGCTTTTAGACTAGCTTGGCTGTAAAGCTTATTTATGTTTCAAACAGGCTTTCTTTCCAGTTATCTTCTTTTCTTGGCTTTATCACCAAATAATTTGCATTTGAGGGTCATAGAATCATGGAATGGTTTGGGTTGGAAGTCCCTCAAAGTTCCAACCAGTTCCAACCCCCTGCCATGGGCAAGGACACTTCCCACCAGATCAGGTTTTCAGCTTACAACTGCTTGCCCTTGTTTTATCCCTGCCCTCCCCAGCTTTACTGGAGCCCCTTTCAGTACTGGAAGCTGCTCTAAGGTTTCCCCGGAGCCTTCTCTTCTCCAGGCTGAACAACCTCAATGCTCTCAGCCTGTCCTTGTACAGGAGGTGCTCCAGCCCTTCAGGTCATCTCCGTGACCGTAAAGACAGAAGCCAGATGCTCTTTAGCTCACCCTGCCCCGTTGTGCTTTTGGGCCTTCTCTTCCACACTAAGTCAAAAATGGGAAAAAAAAGGAGCCCCTGTGCAGAAACTCCCCCTTATTCTTGCACGTGTTTCGTCGTTCCTTGTCCTCCAGCTGTGATCTGGTAGAACAAGACCAACACTGTGTGTGTAAATGGAGAAATGGATCAGAGGGCGATGTCGTGGAAGGGGTGACCACCGAGGTGTGTGTCAGCCAGCTCTGTTTCAGGCATCGATCTCTTCACAAAGTTTGGCTTGTGGGTGCTTAGAAACAAAAGAGCGGTGGGGAAGGGTGCTATCAATTTCTTTTTATCTTCCTTATATTGCTCAGACTGTCTGGTTTAGAAAGTTTTATCCTACTCAGGAGGCTTCCTTCATCCCTGTTCTGCTGTTATGTCTGACTTACAGAAGCACAGTTCATTTGTGGGCTTTTAATTTTTTTTTGTGGTGTTCTTAGGCCTTTTCTAAGCCTCGGAATAGCTCGTTGGATATCTTGGAATCGGGGTGAGTTGTGCCATCCATCATCTTTAATTAAACATGGATCAGCTGCAGCAGGGGAAGGAGATTGCTGCTTTTTAGGTACTTAGGAAGCGTTAAATTAATGTGCCTGGTGCCTTTGCGAGTCTTTGGCCTTAGTCTTTTGGCCTCTGTCAGGATTGCAGCTCAGCTGCACTGAGATTGCTGTTGTGTATGGGAGAAGTGTGTTCTTTGGTGTCTGGCTGTAACCGAGGAACAGTAATCCTTAGTATAGAATCTTTCTCCCAAGGGATTCCCTAGTCTCTTCTCTTTCGCAAAGAATTCTTCCTGGTGAGTCGTATCCGGTTTCTTTGGTGCCTTTATGTTTCGAGGCTTGGATTCTGCGTCTGTAGGAGTCAGATATTTCCAGCTGTTAATTGCCTTCTGCTTAGACGTGGAAGGCGCTGGCAGAAGATAGAGGGGAAGCAAACAGGGTGCTAGGACATCCATTTGGGCTTGGCAACAGAACTGATTTACAGTCCAAGTTCTCTGGAGTTCTAGGCTTGTTGGGAGGAATTCTGTGTCTCGTGATGGAAGAGGCGACAGGTTGGTATCTTACCCCAGTCTCCTTGTCTTTTATGGACTGCCTGGAAGGAAGTGAATGTGAGAATTCCTGATGTCTTTGAGGGGGATGTGGAGCAGAGCATCAAGGCAGTGGTTGCCCTGCCAGGCTGTTTCCATCCACCTTCCCCACCGCAGAGGTTGCTGGCTGTGGCATTAGGACATCCAGGCTGGCCCCAGAAGCCGTTTATAATGCAAAGCCAATTTGATACCAGCGAATACTGGATCGTGTTTGCTTTTTGCTGCATCTTCTGGGATTCCTCTGAAGTTTCCCTTGTGGGGGCTGTGGAAAAAAAACATTAGTAAGAGGTGTTCTCTTAAAGGTGGGTCTCTTCCAACCTGGTTATTCTGTGATTCTGTGATTCTGTGTTGTTTTCAGCAATGTTTCAATGGGAAAGGTTCTGCATGGGATGGGATTTCTTGCCAAACCAGAAGGATGGATGCTGACAGGGTTATGGGGGGTCCTGAAAGAGCAAGGTTGTCTTTGAGTTTTTGTTGCGGCAAATGAAGCAAACTGGGGCAACTTGTATGAAAGTTTTGGAATTCCCACCCCAGAAAGTCCTTAGTTTGTTTTGGCCTGAAGGAGAAACCTCATCCCTTCTCTGGGCAACTTCTTTTCATCTGGCTGTGGAATGGGAATTGTTTTACTCTTGGTATTTTGCACTCTTTGGAAAACGCTTTTGCTTCTCCAGCTGTGTTTCACTTGGGTTCCTCTCTGCTTTCAAGCCTTAAAGTGTCTTGGCAATGGCAGGAAGGGGTATAACCGACTGCAGCCAAATTCCTGATCCAGGTTTAACTTCCAAAGGTGTTCTCGTCTTGGATCTAAACCCATCTAAAATGGGTTTAACGAAACTGGATTTTGTGGGGAGGGGAGAAGGGTGAGGCTGCAGGGTTTGGCTGGTGCAGAAGGAGCCCTCCTGTGCATATCCCCAGCAGCGTGGGGTATTTCTGTGTTTGCTTGCCTCTTCCTTTCTTAAGCCAGGTAGGTTCTGAATTTGGGTACTCAGGAGGCTGTTGGGGGAGCACCGTTTGGATCCTCCATTCTTCCCAAGTGGTCACTTCAGCTTGTGTGCTCTTGGAGTGGAATAAAGTTGAGCTCTGTCAGCTGCGTGCCCTGACCTGGAAATAATCGCTGCAACAGGCAGAAACACAGCAGAGAGCTGAGAGTGCTGCCGAGGGAGGGGCAGCCCAGGAAAGGAACCCTTTCTTGATATTATTTGAGCTCAAAACTGATCATTCTGGCTATCTGTTTTGGGAGAGGGGAAAAGAACCTTTTCGAGTTGAACTTGCTGGTCACTTCAGGCTCCTTATAACTATTTTTTATTTCCTTTTTCCATGTCGGAATGCTTCTGTTTGGTTTGCATTTTGCCTTTTGAGCTTGTCTTATTGCTTGCCTGGAGAGGGAGTAGAGCTGTGTGCATTTCAGAGCAGGGTGGCTGCACGCTGGGTGCCCGGGCATCACCAGGGATGTGCAGAGAAATGCCCTGGGGAGCCCAGGACCTGGAACACTGGGATTAGCAGGATCAGTGAATGGTGTTTTATGCTGATAGGAAGGTGTTTATCCCAAATTATGCCAATATTGGGAGTTGGAAATATTTTCTTCCTGGCCAAGGCTTCTCTGCCAGCGCTTTTCATTGTATGTGCAATACTGACCATCACTTCTGTGTGGTTGCTTGGGAAGGCTGTGTGTGTGTTTGTTTTAATTCTTAATTTTATTAATAATTTCTCCAGTGGTGAAGGGCTCGGATTGCCGCTTGCAAAATGACCCTCACCTTCCAGCCACCCCATTGACGTGTTTCACACTGCAACCTGTTTCTCTGGGTTGCGCAGCTATTTGTCCATGTGGCAATTTTCTCTCCTCCCGCCCCTTCGTCTGGGTTTGAACGGAGCTTAATCCGCCCCGGTGCTCCAGGAGGAAACTCCCCAGCCCGTGCTGCAGCTCCTGAGCCCAATCCAGGCTGCGCGGAGCCCTCTGCCTCCGATCAGCATCCCTTTCGAGATGATGCCGCGTGGAGCTGCCGATGCAGCCTCGCAGGAGCCTGTGCCGGCAGCGCGTTGCGCTGCGCTCGATGCCGGGCTCGATTCCTGTTTCTATTCTGGTCTCGAGCTGCTCAGCTCTGCTTCCTGCCTGCACGCCTCGCACAGATTCCCCTAACCCCCAGCCTTTCGTTTCCTTAGGAGCGATGTCTGATACGGAGACTACTGAAAAAGAAGACGGCGACCTCCGTATGGAGGTGGGCAGCAGGGACGCCTGGCAGCTTGCTCGGGAGCGGACGGGCTCGTTTTCTTTTGAGCCTGGCCGGCGTGAGAAGGCGGGTCAGTGTTTAATCAGGGAATTGCTGTAGGGTGACCAGTTCTGGTCTGGGATCCTGAACAATAGCCGTGTGCCCCGTCACACGCATCCCCTGCGCTGCCGCAGCCTGGGAATACGGAGCCACTCCCTGCGCCGTGGCTGCTGAAGCACGCACCTCACTGGTGACCCTCGCTCTTGAGCAGCTCGTTGTTGTAGAGCAGGGAAATCAGTTTGGCCCTTCCTTTTTGCTGCGGACTTGGTGTCATTGGAGACACTTGAAATGGTGCGGAAGCCTCTTGTCAGTCTGTCGGGCACACTAACCTCGACCTCTTCCCTTTCCATTCAAACTTAACCTGCCAGAGGTCCTGCACCATGTGAGGGAGGGAAAGCCCGTGGTGGTGTGACCTTCAGCTACTGCGTGGGGCAGTCGCAGGGGAAAACAAAGGTGTTTAACTTCAGCTGACAGCACTTCATGTGTGTTAAACGCTGCCACACCTGAGCTTTTGGTTTATGGGAATCATTTTCCTTTTGGCGGGCGGATTGACTCGTCTTGGAGACGTGCACGATCATAAATGCCCTGGAGAAAACTGCTTCCACATGAAGCTCAAATGTGGGACAGGACAGGGGCCCAGGGCTTGGCTGCTCTGCTCCGTCCTGCAGCGGCTGCGCGGCTCGGATGGGCCGGTGCCTGCGCCCTTGTGGGTCCAAAGTTCATGCCGTGATTTCAAATAAGGCCGCGTAATTGGAGGAGGAGCTGTGTCACTGGGTTTGGTTATGGTTTTGAATAGGATTTTACATGAGAAAATAGAAATGTGTATTGAAAGGAGAAGGGAGCAAGCGGGGCGAAAAAGGAGAAGGGGGAGAAGGGGGCGAAAAAGGAGAAGGGGGAGAAGGGGGCAACTTTTAGGAATTGACTGTTCTGGCACCCTGGCCCAAGGGGTAGCACTGGGCATACATCAATGTCTGGCATGGGCCAGGTTCCCATGGTTGTGCTACCCCTTCCTCTGCGCTGAGGAAGGGTGAAAGGAGAATTCCCTTAGTTCTTTCCTAATGTGTTTGCAGTTTCTCCATGCTCCCTGGGTCAGCAGGTGCATTTTTGCAAGCAGATCCTTGCACACAAACGTTTTTTTCCAGAGCCACCCCAGCTGGCAGTGTCCAGGGTCTCAGCTGTAGCCCCTCAGCTTGCTCCATCGCTGCATCCCTGCTTTGGGAGGACTTTGGAAAGGAGCTGCCAGCTTTCAGCTCTCTCCCTAGCAGCTTTTTCCAGCGAAAGGACTGCCAGATCCATCAGGCTGCAGCACTTGGGCCCAGTCTGGGCTGTGCAGAGCCCTCTGCCACTGCCACCAGTTAATTTCTGGTACCTTCGAAACCTTATTCTCTCCTAAAATCTTTCCTCCTTCTGCTTATTTCAGGAATTCTGTCACTCGGTTGTTTCAAAGAGGCAGGTAACAATACCAAAAGCTGAATTGTCTCAAAATCCCAAGCGTTGCACTGAGCAGACGCCTGTCTAAGTTTGTGATTATTCAGCCTCTTGCCTTTGCTCCGGTACTTTGCCCACCCAAGCTGCTGTGGTTGGCATGGTGGCACCATCACATGCCGAGATAACTCAACGCTTTGGAGTCTAAATTGAACATGTTGGAGATGAAAGTGCCTTCCAGAGGAAGCACTGCTGGGGAGTTGGAAGATCCTTATGGCTGGCAGAAAGAGGGGAGCTTCCTGCCTCTTGGGTGATGTAGCATTGCGAAGGGGCTGGAGTTTGTCCTCAGAGTGAAGCGGGGTACTTAAAAACCTTTAGAAGGAAGAGAAAAGCTCTTTAATAAATAAGTGACTGTAGTCTGTCGTCTCCGACCCACGCTAGTCCCTCACAGGCACTTTCCTTTCCAAGGCCTGATACCTGAGCAGCCTTCCTGATGGATGCGATCGACTCTTTGATCCTGTTCTCCTCAGGTGTCCCTACCACGCTCCCAAAAAGTGGTGCTACTGAGGGCACCCAGAGAGTGCAGGGATAGGACAAGGGGGAATGGTTTTCAGCTGGACGAGGGAAAACTGAGGTGAGATCTTAGGAAGAAATATTTTCCTGTGAGGGTGGGGAGGCCCTGGCCCAGGTTATCTGGATAAGTGGTTGCTGCCCCATCCCTGGAGGGGTTCGAGGCCAGGCTGGATGGGGCTTGGAGCCCCTAATCCAGTGGGAGGTGTCCTTGTCCATGGCAGGGGTGGAACTGGATGGGCTTTGAAGTCCCTTCCAACTCGAAGCATTCCATGATCTGTGGAAATGTCAGGTCAGCTTTGCCAGGTGCTGCCTTGGATGAGAAGTTTGGTGCGGACAGAGCATGGCAAGATCTCCAGGTCTCTTTGTGTTTATCTCTAAAGTGTTTTGTGAAGCATGAGATGCAAGATTCTGTTTTCTGTGCCTTAGAAGGAGAAACAGGTCTACCCGTTTCCCCAAAATTGCTGCCAGTCAGCTGTGTAATTTGTGATAGAGGAGATTGAGGTATTTTGGGTGTGGAAATAAAGGGGAAGGAAAGGACAAGCTTGTGATTTCCAAGTGTTGATAGTTCTTGAATTAAGTGGAAAAGAAACTGCAGTGAAAATGAAATTGTAATAGAAAGTAGGTGTTTCGATTAGTCAGAGGCAATGAAGCAGCTTTTTTCCCTTTCAGAAAGAATGAGGGAATAAATTTAGCTATTGTTCTCTGGTTTTGCTTGTGAGCGCCTGTATGGAAACAACCGGCCTTATGGAATTTCTAAGCTCTGCCGCATGCTCGTCTCCTGATCATCATTTCCTTGAGTGCTATCTAGTGATCTGACAGCGTCGTCCGGCTCCTTCCCTCGCCATCCACTCTTAGGCTGGAGATCATAGAATCCTAGAATCTACAGGTTGGAAGAGACCCACCGGATGATGGAGTCCAACCATTCCCATCAATCACTAAACCATGTCCCTCAGCACCTTGTCCACCCGTCCCTTAAACCCCTCCAGGGAAGGTGACTCAACCCCCTCCCTGGGCAGCCTCTGCCAGTGCCCAGTGACCCTTTCTGTGAAAATGTCCAGCCTGACCCTCCCCTGGTGGAGCTTGAGGCCATTCCCTCTCATCCTGTCCCCTGTCTCTTGGGAGAAGAGCCCAGCTCCCTCCTCTCCACAACCTCCTTTCAGGTAGTTGGAGAGAGCAATGAGGTCTCCCCTCAGCCTCCTCTTCTCCAATGAGCAGGGAAGGCTGCAAACCCCAGCGAGGAGATCCCTTTGCTTTCTGGTCAGTCTTCCCACTGTTGAGGCTCGGTGGGCTGGGCTGGAGCGGAGCCTTCAATCCCTTCTCCTCGAAGGTTTTGATGTGAAGTATTTCTTGTTGTTTCATCCCTGTTTAACAAACCAGCTGCTATCACATAGCAAACTGGTGGTTCCTCTTTTCATAGAAAAGAAACGTGGCGGTTTCCAGCATCAGGCTCCCTTGGGCTGGTCATGCCAGGACTTGCAACCCTTTCCCTGAGGCGGAAGAACTCCCTGCCTCCTCCGTTGGGTACCGGATTGTGTGATTCCAGGCATGGTTTTTGTTGTGGTGTGAACAGGAGGCGTTAGCTGCTGAGTCCCTGTTTGTCAGCAGCACTGACAAACCCGTGCTGGCATCAGCCAGCGCTGGGCAACCAATCGCAGCTGGAACGATTATCGTTTCAGGGTCCCCGTGGGCTTCCGCTATCAGGTCACATCCCAAAGTAACACTGGGCAGTATTTCAAGGGAAGAAACTCAGGCTTTGGGGCTGCAGCCAGCCGGGAGTGTGAGATTCTGTGTGAAATAGTTGGAATCCCTCCAGCATTTTTGATCTGCAAATGAGCAATAAAATGCATAGAAACCACATTGGAAACACGTGAGGAAATTCTCCAGCCCCTGACGTTTCCTTCAAGTTGGCAGAGTTACGGCTGTGGAGCCTCACCTCCCGGCTCGGCTCGATTGGCTGCGCTGGCGGGAGGAGGGGAGAGGAGAGCCCTTCTCCTGGGGCCACCGTCTAGTTCCAGGTCCCCTCCTGATGCTCTGTGGGAGGCAAATAAAACCTTGCTGGCCCTCTCCTCTTGGGCTCGATCCAGAACCTGCTGCCGGCAGCGGGACTCCATGACTTCAATGAGATTTGCTCTATTTGAAAGGCTTCTCTGTTTCTCTACAGACCATTTTATGGGTAGCCTTGAGTTCTATTTCCCCTCTTGAGTAGATGGGAGCTGGATGGCACCCGTCAGGTTTGGTTAAAAACTCTACTCTGTGCCTTGACGGTCGGCATCCTGGGAAAATTACTTGATAGATGGGGAAAAAAATGATAGGTTGAAAAGAGTCCCTTATGGATGTGCTGGTTGCTTTTAGGCGTTCCAGTCCTGGCTTCTCACCTTCCCCTTGCATCAGTCTCGCTTCCAAGAAACTTAGTCCTGCTGGATAACACTTGGTAAACGCTGCTGTGCTGGCATCTTAGCTGGGAAATGGCTTTATTGTTTGAATGTGTAAAACTTACTGATCTTTAGAGGTGAAAGTCACTTCACCAGTTGATTTTGATGGTCCTGTTTGTGATCTCAGAGCTGAAAGGCTGGTGTCTTCCTGGGTACGAGGTCCATGATGGTGCGCTAGCAAGGCAGGGATCCCTCGCTTACACGTCTAAAGCAACCCTATATTAACCTGCTTAATTAAACCAGCGTTTTTAAATGACTCGCAGTACTTAGGTTAAGCCTTGATGCATAGGTGAAGTTGACGAGATCAGCTTTAAAGGTCGTTAGCTGGTGGGTTAGGAGGTAATTTTCAAACTGTTTTTAACATTGTTTGGCTTCACATCTTGCAGATCTTTTCCTGGCTGGCGTTACTAAGCTGTATCCCCTCGTTCTGCCTGGTTCATGTATGAATATTCCTGGTTCCAGTGACCCCTCTCAGATCCTGGAGGCAAACCTTCTCCTTTGCCTCTCGGAGAAGCAGGCTGCTCACTCCTGCTAATGGAAGGGGATATTCACGTTTCACCTTGCACCGTTGCTGTGTATCTGTCCTTTCAGGCTTATATTTTCTTTGGTGTACATTTATATTGTGTTTTTTCCTCTGAGCATAGAAATAGCTCATCTCTGTAGCTTTGGGCTCTGCCCCTCTGGGCTTGAGGATTTGATAGCTCTGAAATGCCACGAGCTCTTGGGGCAGGGATTTTAAAATCTCCTGCAAAGGGGTTTGGCCTCCAGCTTTGTTTCAGTGATGATGAAAACCGCATTTGGTGATTCAGACTAAAAATACCTTAATGTGTTTAAGGGAAATACTGTTTTTTACCGTCTCATCTTAGCTTGGACTGAATTGGCTTCTGGACATTCTGATCCCTTCACTACTCAGAGGGGAGCTGAGAGGTGGATCTCACACCGGAGGCAGAATTAGGTGCAGCGAGTCCCAGGGAGAGGAGCGTTTTGCTCTCGGTTGTTTGTGTTGGTTGATGCTTTTTAATGCAAAATGTTGAAAATACTGTCTTTTTACTCCCACTTCCAGTGGTTTCCACGGGAGGAATGTGGGTTTTGTCAAAGTTGACCAGGAGGAAAAGAAAACAAGGAGCTGCGTAAATGAGCAACGTTTTTGATGTTACAATGGAAGGCAGTGAAAATTGCAAGAGATCTTAGACGCTATTTTTAGGCTTTTTAGGCATTTTTTTAGCCTTCATTGAAATAAAACAAAGGGGTTTTTTCCAGGAAGGTAATGTTTGAACAAATCTACCTCCAAGATAGCTGTGCAGGAAGTGATCTCTAACAGAGGCAGTAATGGAGAGGAGGAAGGACGGGCGATGTGCTAAGTCACCCCACTGACAGACTGGCATTTTCAGCTCAAACGTAGCATTTGCCAGTGTTTGTAGAAGCATTTTGATCAAATTTCACTGTTAAAATAGACAAGATGGTTCTGCTGCAGCCAACAACGGAATGTGATGCAGCTGGTACCCCCCGTTTGTCCTTCCCAATGTCACTGTCCAACCTCCCCTCTCCACCAGGGGAGATTTAGGCTGGACATTAGGAAAAAATTCTTCACAGAAAGGGTCATTGGGCACTGGCAGAGGCTGCCCAGGAAGGGGGTTGATTCACCTTCCCTGGAGGTGCAATAACCTCTGTCCAGTTCTTATAAAATCAATTGTGCACGCATTTAGAAATGGTACTTGTCACGTGAATTAATTATGCTATCTGTTGCCAGGGAATTGTTATCATCGGTGTTCTCCATCTCTGCTGAAATATTAATTAGTATCAGTTTGAGCAACATGGGAAATCCACAACTTATTCTGTGAAACACCTATTTTTTTCTGGAAAAAAAATATAAATATTTAAGATTTAAAAAGAAAACCCCGAACACTGCTTTTATTTTGATGAACAATAAGTTAAGCTTTATTTAAGAGTAAGAAATTTTGAAACTGCTGTTGTCACAATGTGGAAGACGGAGTGGCAGTATCTTTTGTGTTTGACGGGTAACGAATTAACGCAGAACTAAAAGATCTAATTGTCTTTGTTTGAATTTGCATGAAGAGCAGTCTTTGTTACATTTTCCTGCAGGATGTCTTCCTTGCTGGAGTGTGTCTGGGGTGTTGCCGCATGTGGATAACAAGGCAAAACCTGGAGAAAGCAATCGGTGAGTATGCAGCCCTTGTAAGCCCAGGGCTCGGGAAGCGGAGGGTATAGGGACCCGTCTGGACACGCCAGAGCCTCCTCCAGCAGGAAGGGATCGTTCAGAGCCTCATTGCACTGACACGCGCTGTCAGGCCTTGTAGGAGCTGCTGAGCCACAGGGATGGTGCAGAGTCTCTGCTGCCACCAGTTGTGGTCCCAGCTGAGCCCCCAGCACAGCCGCATCCCCAGCGGTGCCGTTTCTGGCCAGAGCCGTTCTGGCAGACGTTGGCACCCGACCGGCAGGAGCTGTGGGTGCTCAGCCCTTGCTGCAGGTCAGCGGAGGGGAGAGCAGCCCTGGGTGGCCGAGAGGACGCGCAGGCAGCTTGAGGGTACTGAGTCTGGCAGGGTTGGCCAGAGCTGGCCAGGATCGGAGCAGCCCCAGCTTCACCAACGGGTCCAGCCCCTCTTCTCCTTGGTGGCTGAGAACTCTGGGTGACACCTCAGGGTCAGGGACGGATGGAAGCTGGACACCCAGCTTGAGGCCGCACAGCTGCCTTGAGGGCAGCGACCATGAAGGGCTGTGGATTTGGTCTCAGGTGGCTTTTCTCTCTGTTCCTGGATGTGTTTTACAGAACTGGTTTCCCTCTGGCTTGGGGATCAGTGGGCTCTTGATGGTGAAAGTGCCCAGGACATGGTGACAGAGATGGGGTTCTGTCCACTGCGTGTGTTTGTGACCCCTCCGTGGGATGGAGGTGGCAGGATGGGATGTGCTTCTGCGAAGGGCTCTTCCGCAGTAGAAGTGGCTGCAGTGTCTCCGTGTCCCCTTTGAAGGAAGGTGTTTACTGTCGCCTTGTGCTGGAGCTGTGCTGAGGCTTTGCCTTTCTCGGACTCCTGGCAGTGCTGTCCCAGCCCGGGGAAGCCCACCCTACTGATCAGATTATTCTTTCCAAGAGAATCCAGGTCCTGAGCAGTCTTTACAGACTGTCCCTCTTGCTCTCTCCAGAGATGGACAGAGAAGCTGAGCAGAAGGACGTGTTCTCGGAAGGGAGCAGTGGCTCAGTGCCCGTCCCTGCCAAAGGAGCAGAGGCGATGCCGGCCACTGGCACGCCCGGTAGCTGCTGTCCCGTAGTGACCCGGTGTCACCCATCAGGGAGGAGGGAGCGTTGGGGTGGCCCTCCCTGCTGCAGGGACAGCTTTTGTCCATGTAGCTGAAAGGAAAACTGGACAAGGATCGGTGCTCCCCATGTGCTCTCCTGGCCACCTGAGTTTTGTTGGGTGAGCTCTCCAGAGGGTCACAGCACGGACTGACATTCCCAATGGCTCCTCCAGCTGTGCTCGGTGAGACAACCCCAAGTGTTGTCAAGTCCCAGACGACCAAGAGTGTCAGAGGGCCCCCAGATGTGCAACTGCACTTCATGATGGGTGCAGTAGGAGCCCTGCATTCCCTCGTGATTGTGATCCTGGTGTGCAGTGTCGTGATCTGGATGTGGAGGAAGAGAACACGGTGAGTCACTGATTGCCCCCACGGCTTCCTGCAAGGGCTGCTCGTAGCCGCAAAGCGTTTCTACTCAGGCTGCTGGGCAGCGGTGAATGACGTCTTGGCCAAAACTCTCTGCTGAGATTTCAGCCGCTGTCGGGTGCTTTAATTGGCCTCTGAACTCCTGGGCCTTCTTCCCGGGAGCCCCCTCTTACCAGAGCCGAGGTCGGCTCAAGCAGATCCTGCCTGGACATGAGTGACCGGCGTGGGCAAAGCCAGGTCAGAATGGGAAAGAGCAGGGGCTGAGCTTCCCCTGGAAAGCGAGACGCACACCAGCACCCGCTCCTGACAGGGAACCTGCCTGCAGGAATCCCCCTGCTCGGAGGTGCCATCAGGTGCCGGTGTCCCCCTCGGTCACGCTGTGCCGGCAGCTCTGAGCCTGGGGTGCGGAGCCGAGCCAGCTCCATGCCATGGAGGAGATTCCCCATCCTGCCTCTGCAGCTGAGGCCTCAGACACACCTTTTCTCTCCACAGAGCTCTCTCTGCAGATCGAGGAGCCCAGCCGGAAAGTGGTGGCCCTTCACAACCATGCAGCTACAGCCCCAGCACCCACAGGAGCCAGACCCAGCTCCAGCATCCACTGGTCGTACCCGCAACACCAGTGGCCTCGCCCTGCCCCCAGCCATCGTTCCCCAGGCAGCCGATCCTGGGTGTCCCCGCTGCGGTTGCTGCTGCCCCCACCCAGGCGCCAAGGAACCAACCCGGCAACCAGCAGCCCCTGACTTGTGCCATCTGGATCACCTCCCTGTGAGGTGGACGGGATGGACCCTGGGTCCAAGGTGGATGCTCGGGGCCGGTGCCTGCCCTGCTCAGGCTCCTCCATCGGAGCTGAGGCGTTCTCCCTACAGCCTGAGGCAAAGAAAAGCCGTGGCCAAGAAAAATGGAGAAAGACAAGATGCTGGATAATGAGATGCTAACAAGAACTCCAGTTTGCAGAGATTCCCAGGAGGCTTGCCCTGGGATCGCAGTTAAGTAACCGTTTCCTAATAAAACTTCATGTGTTTTTACAACTAAGGGCTGTTCTGCCTCTCCGGAAACAACCTTCAGGCTCAAAGGTCCCAAGAGAGAAATAGAAATTGAGTCAAAATGACCAGAAGTTATACACTCCTTGGTAAATACTAACAGTGCCACAAAGACCTTAGACTTCACTGCCTGCAGGGATCCCCCTGCTCGGAGGTGCCATCAGGTGCCGGTGTCCCCCTCGGTCACGCTGTGCCAGCACCTCTGAGCCTGGGGTGCGGAGCCGAGCCAGCTCCGTGTCGTGCAGGAGATTCGCCGTCCTCCATCTGCAGCTGAGGCCTCAGCCACAACTTTTCTCTCCACAGAGCCCTCTCTGCAGGTCCAGAACCCCAGGTGGAAAGCGGTGGCTTTCCACACAGCTGGAGCCCCGGCACCCCAAATATCCAGACTGAGCTCCAGCATCCAGCCCCCACCAGCCCTCAAGTGGCCCAGGCACCAAGGAACCAACCCGGCAACCACCAGCCCCAGACTTGTGCCATGGGAGGAGATTCCCCATCGTGACTCTGCAGCTGAGGCCTCAGACACACCTTTTCTCTCCACAGAGCTCTCTCTGCAGATCGAGGAGCCCAGCTGGAAAGCGGCAGCTGCCCTTCACACCCAGACAGCTGGAGCCTCAGCACCCTGAATATATACCAAGGGGAACAGAGAACATTCTGGCCACACCACACGTGCTGAGAGCCCTCCAGAGGGGCACAGGATTGACCGACATTCTGAATTGTTCCTCCAGGTGTGGACAGCAAGACGGCCCCAGGGGATCACGATTCCCAGAATGCTGCAGGTGTTCACGTGTCCAAAGACGGGGAAATCTACTGGACGTTGGGCATAGCAGGAATCCTGGGAATAGCAGGAATCCACAGGCACCGCTCTAGCAGAGCTGGCAGCAGAAGCATGGTGGAGGCACGGGGGGCTGTAGTCCCCATCAGCCTCATTATCTTCCTCACTTTGGTAGTTCTGGAAGCCCAGGATATGTCCAGGCTGCTCCACAGCGAGCGCGGGGATCAGGTGAGCGGGCAAGGGCCGGCACCGGCACCCAGCCTTGGTCAGCCGCTGTGAAGATTTTCCATTAACTCAGTTGCTGTGCCAGCCCACCCCCACCCTGACCCCAGCCCTGCTGCCATCCTGAGGAGCGCTGGGCACAGCCGCACACTGACCAAGGCTGGGTGACCGGCGTGGGCAAAGCCAGGTCAGGATGGGAAAGAGCAGGGGCTGAGCTTCCCCTGGAAAGCGAGACGCGCACCAGCGCCCGCTCCTGACAGGGAACCTGCCTGCAGGAATCCCCCTGCTCGGAGGTGCCATCAGGTGCCGGTGTCCCCCTCGGTCACGCTGTGCCGGCAGCTCTGAGCCTGGGGTGCGGAGCCGAGCCAGCTCCATGCCATGGAGGAGATTCCCCATCCTGCCTCTGCAGCTGAGGCCTCAGACACACCTTTTCTCTCTGCAGAGAGGGCTCTGTGGAGCCAGACCCAGCTCTTGCAGCCACTGCTCGTGGCAGGAAAACCAGAGGCCTCACCCTGCCCGCAGCCATCGTCCCGGCAACAGCAAACCTGTTTCTAGTGCCACCTGGATCACCTCCCTGTGAGGTGGACGTGCACGAGCCTGGGGTCCAAGATTGATCCTGGGGGCCGGTGCCCCTCCTGCTTCGGGTCCTCGACCAGGGCTGAGGCTTTCTACCTCATTCAGCCTCATCCTTGGCTGCTGGAGTCGGGTCTGTTCCTTGATTTGTGCGATGGTGAATGGATTTTCCCATATGGATCCCTCCCAAGCCTCCTATGGGAGCAATATATGGAGTTTGAAGGCATTAAAGAAGTTTTGGGGGGATAAACGGATAAAACACCCTTTTTAGCCCCCTAAACTCCCTTTATCACTCCCCAAACCCCCTTTTATCCCCCCAAAACCCACTTTTATACCCCCAGTCCCCTTTATCCTTCTTTATTCCCCTTTTATTTCCCCCAAATCCTCTCTTTTGACCCCAAACCCCCTTTTCTCTCCCCAAATGCCTTTATTCCCCCTAAACTCCCTTATATCACCCCAAAACCCCTTTAACCCCCTTTATCCACCCAAACCCTCTATTATCCCCCCAAACCCCCTTTTATGCCCCCCAAACTCCCTTTGTTCCCCCCAAACCCCCTTTATTCCCCCTCAAAACCCCTCTAGCACCCCCCAAACCCCCTTTCATCCCCCCTTTATAATCTTGTCATCCTGTTTTTAATTCACTGTTTTCTTCTCTTTTCTTGCTCATTGTCTGCGTAAATGAGGAGCTGTGCTCTCTGAGTGCTTAAACAAAATAAAGGGATGTTCAACGACTTCTGTTTCCTGATATATTTCCTGCGAGACATTTCTGGACTTGCAGGGACAGTTCCTGCGGTCGTGGGTGGAGGGGAAAAGAATCCCAGCACGGCAGCGCTGCCGGGCACAAGCGCTTGATCCCCCAGCGCTGTTCTCTCTCCACTTGCACACTCCCCTCCTCACCCCTTGCCTTGCTGCAGGCCTGATAGCCAACTCTACAACCATTATCAATAAAAAGAGAACCCTTTTCCTACTGAAATTTCTTATGCACCAGTCCCCAGCTCTTGCCACTGCAGGTCTCTCAGCCAAGCCCTTTCTCACACAGCTCCAAACCCATCAGGGGCTCATGGCTTTGTCTCATCAAACACCGAGAAAGTCCTTGCATTGGGATCCCCCAGCTGCCCTGGGTCCTTGCTCAGTGTTGTACCCTGAAAGGTTTCTCAGAACCCATCTCCCAAGCCTCTCCTTGTCCACGATGTGCTCCAGCCCCAGCCATCCTGCTGGCCTCAGCAGGACTCTCTCCAGGCTGGGCAGGGTCTTCCTTGTGCGGGGAGCCCCGTACTGGACACGGCAGCCCTGATGTGTCCTGTGGTGGGTTAACCTTGGCCAGCAGCCGGACCCCCCGCAGCTGCTCCCTCCAAGCCCCGAACCAACGGGACAGAGGGAGAAAATGAACCAGAACGGCTCAGGGGTCAAGAGAAAGCAAAGGAGGTTCAGAGACCAATGACTGTCACGGGCACAGAGGTGTGGACTTGCTGAAGTTCGATTTACTTTATTGACAGTTCAGAAAGCTTTGGATTGGGAGCAACAAGGACCAAATATTAAAGCCATTCTCCTCCCACTTTCTCCCAGTCTGAAATGGCTCCATGGCTCCCAATTCCTCTGCCCGCCCCAACCCCAGGAGCAGCATGGAGGGTGGTGAAGAGGGACCCAGGACCCCCCCCAACCCCCAAAAGGGATCCAGGACCCCCTCAACCCCCCAGATTGGACTCAGGAACCATCAAAACCCCCAAAACGGGACTCAGGACCCCCACAAACTCCCAAATTGGATCCAGGGCATGCCTAATCCCCCCTAAAGGGATCCAGGATTCTCCCCAAACTCCCAAAAGGGATCCAGGACACACCCCACTCCCCCCCACCCTGCACTGGATTCAGGACCTCCTCAAAAGGACCCAAGACCCCACAACCCACCCACCCCCCCAAACAGAAGGAGAACCCCTCCTAAAACACCTAATGGGACCCAAAACATCCCCCTCAAAAGGGATCCATGAAACTCCAAGCCTCCAAAAGGGACCCAGGAGTCCCCCAAAAGGGACCCAGGAGTCTCCCAAAAGGACCCAAGGCTCCCCCAACCCCCACCCAAATTTACCCAGAACCTCCCCAATCCCTGCAAATGGGTCCCAGGAGCCTCAACCTCAAAATGGGACCCAAGATCCCCCCCAAGACCCCCTAAAAGACACCCAGGACCACCCCCTAAAACTCCTGAAAGGACCTAGGACCCTCTCAACCCTCCAAAAGGGACCCAGGACCCACCAAACCTCCCAAAGGGACACAGGAACCACCCTAAATCCCCCCAAATGGAACCCAGGACCCCCCAAAACCCCCACAAAAGGGATCCAAGACATCCCTTCCCCAAACTCCCAAAGCGATCTGGGACCCTCTGAATCCCCCCAAAAGAAACCCACAGCCCCCCAAAAGGGATTCAAGACCCTCACAAACCCTGAAAAAGGATCCAAAACCCCCAGAAGTCTCCAAATGGGACCCAGGACCCACCAAAACTGCCCAAAAGGGACACAGGACCCCCCTAAATCCCCCAAATGGGACCCAGGACCCACCAAACCCACAAATGGGACCCGTGATCCCCCCTAATCCCCTAAAGGGATCCACTACTTTCCCCCAACCCCCCGAAAGGGATCTGGAACCCTCTGAATTCTCTCAAGAGAGACTCAAAATAAAGGGATGTTCCACCCCACATCGTGCCCCATATTGACCCCCCTATCCCACCCCACAACTAGCCCACGTGTACCCCCCATCTCCTCCACATCTCCCCCCCCTCTCCCCTCACACTGACCCCCCGTCCCCCCCCGTCCCCCCCCGTACCGAGCGCGGCGTGCTGGGCGGCCTGCAGCACGGTCTGGATGGCGAGGGCCTGGGCCTCCTCGCTGGCCGCCGCCGTCACCGCCAGCTCCTCGGGGGTCAGCGCCGCCGCCTCGGGGCCCGCGGGGGCCTCGGGGCTCTCGGGGGCCGGGGGGCCCTCGGCAGCGGCGGCCGGAGGGGGGGCCGGGGCCGGGGCGGGGGCAGGCCCCGCGGCGCCCGGCCCCTCGGCCATGAGCTCGGGGGGCAGCCCCAGCGCCTCGGGCCCCGCCGGCCCCGGCAGAACCACCAGCGCCAGCGGCGACGGCGGCGGGGAGGGCTCCCGCAGCGACGAGATGGGCTGGGGGGGGACACGGCGGGTGGAGACAAGGGACGGACCCACAGAGCCCCCACTGCCCCCCAACTGCCCCCCCAGAGCCCCCACTGCCCCCCAACTGCCCCCCTGAGCCCTCAGTGCCCCCCAACTGCCCCCCTGAGCCCTCAGTGCCCCACAGAGCCCCTACTGCCCCCCAACTGCCCCCCAGAGACCCACAACTGCCCCCCAGCCCCCCTTGCCTGCCCCACAGCACCCACATAACCCCCCCTTTCTGCCCCATTCACCCCCCTCCAGCCCCATTCACCCCCCTCCCAGCCCCATTCACCCCCCCTCCTGCCCCCCAGCCCCCCCTCACCGGCAGGGCGGGGGCGGGGGCCGGCGTGGCCTGGGTGACCGTGGTGAGAGCTCGGGGGGCTCCGCTGGGGCCGGGACTCGGGGGGGGCTCCGCGTCTCCCACCCCCCCGGGGGGGGCTCCTGCGGCCGGGGGCGGCTCTGGGGGGGAAAAGGGGGTGGGGGGGGGGCCTCAAAACAACCCAAAACACCCCAAATCACAGGGGGGACCCCAACCCCCCCCCAATCCATAAGGGGGGCAGAAAGGGACCCCAAACCCCCTCAAACCGTGGGGGAGGGACCCCCAAATCCCTCATAGAATAGGGAAGGGGGCAGAAAGGGGACCCCAAACCCACCCCAAACCATAAGGGGGGACAGAAAGAGACCCCAAACCCACCCAAAACCATAAGGGGGGCAGAAAGGGACCCCAAAACCCCCCAAAACCATAAGGGGATTTAGAAAGGGACCCCAAAACCCCCAAAAACCATAAGGGGGGACAGAAAGGGACCCCAAAACCATAAGAGGAGGTAGAAAGGGACCCCAAAACCCCTCAACCCATGGGGGAGGGACCCCCAAACCCCTCATAGAATGGGGAGGGGGCAGAAAGGAGACCCCAACCCCCCCCCAAACCCATAATGGGGGGAGAAGGGGTCCCCAAAACCATAAGGGGGACAGAAAGGGACCCCAAAACCATAAGAGGAGGTAGAAAGGGACCCCAAAACCCCTCAACCCATGGGGGAGGGACCCCCAAACCCCTCATAGAATGGGGAGGGGGCAGAAAGGGGACCCTGAGCCCACCCTAAACCATAAGGGGGGGCAGAAAGGGATCCCAAACCCCCTCAAACCGTGGGGGAGGGACCCCCAAACCCCTCAGAGAATGGGAAGGGGGTAGAAAGGGGACCCCAAACCCCCCAAAAACCATAAGGGGGGACAGAAAGGGACCTCAAAACCCCTCAACCCATGGGGGAGGGACCCCCAAACCCCTCACAGAATGGGGAGGGGGCAGAAAGGGGACCCCAAACCCCTCATAGAATGGGGAGGGGGCAGAAAAGGGACCCCAAAACCATAAGGGGGGTCTAGAAAGGGCCCCCAACCCCCCCCCCAGACCCCCCAAAAAGGAGGGGCCCCCCCCGACTGACCCTGGTTGGCGCCCATGGCCGCGGTGACCGTGGTGGCCGTGGGGGTGGTCCCGGTCTCGTGGGTCTCGCAGGGGGGGTTGGAGCAGCCGGGGGGGTCGCGGGGGCTCGGGGGCCCCCCCAGCGGGGACCCCAAAGCCACGGGGGCCTCCTGGCTCTGTGAGGAACACGGCCCGGTGGCCACCGGGGCGGAGACGGTAGCCACGGCCCCCCCGGCAGCCACCGAGGCAGCGTCGGCGGCCACCGAGGCGACGGTGGCCATCAAGGCGGGGGTGGCCACCGTCTCGGCCGGCCGGGAGCCCGCGGCTAGCGTGGCGGTGGCCGTGGTGGCCACGCCGGCCTCCTGGGGCTCGCAGGTTCGGGAGCCGGTGGCCACGGTGGTGGTGGCCGTGTTGGTGGTCCCCGTCTCGTGGGTCTCACAGGGAGGGTTGGAACACGGCCTGGTGGCCGCCGCGGCACTGTTGGTGGCCACCGGCTCGGCCGGCCTGGAGCTGGAGCTGGTGGCCACCACGGTGCTGCCGGTGCTGGTCGTCCCCGTCTCGGGGGGCTCGCAGGCTCGGGAGCCGGTGGCCACGGTGGAGGTGGCCGTGTTGGTCATCCCCGTCTCGTGGGTCTCGCAGGGGGGGTTGGAGCAGAACCTGCCGGTGGCCACGGTGGCCGTGTCGGTTGCCCCCAACTCCTGGGCCTCACACGAAGAGCTGGAGCAGAACCTGGCGGTAGCCACAGTGGCCATGTTGGTAGCCCCGGTCTCTTGGCTCTGGCTCGAAGAGCTTGAGAAGGTTCTGGAGCCCATGGCGGACGTGGTGGTGGCCGTGTTGGTCGTCCCCATCTCGTGGGTCTCGCAGGGGGGGTTGGAACAGAACCCGATGGTAGCCACGGTGGCCGTGCTGGTAGCCACAGTCCCCTGGGCCTCAGATGAAGACCCAGAGAAGGTTCTGGAGCCCATGGAGGTCGTCACCGTGTTGGTTGTTCCTGTCTCGTGGGTCTCGCAGAGGGGGTTGGAGCAGAACCTGCTGGTAGCCACGGTGGCCGTGCTGGTAGCCACGGTGCCCTGGGCCTCAGATGAAGACCCGGAGAAGGTTCTGGAGCCCATGGAGGTCGTCACCGTGTTGGTTGTCCCCGTCTCGTGGGTCTCGCAGGGGGGGTTGGAACAGAACCTGCCGGTGGCCACGGTGGCCGTGTCGGTTGCCCCCAACTCCTGGGCCTCACACGAAGAGCTGGAGCAGAACCTGGCGGTAGCCACAGTGACCATGTTGGTAGCCCCGGTCTCTTGGCTCTGGCTTGAAGAGCTTGAGAAGGTTCTGGAGCCCATGGCGGACGTGGTGGTGGCCGTGTTGGTCGTCCCCATCTCGTGGGTCTCGCAGGGGGGGTTGGAACAGAACCTGATGGTAGCCACGGTGGCCGTGCTGGTAGCCACAGTCCCCTGGGCCTCAGATGAAGACCCAGAGAAGGTTCTGGAGCCCATGGCAGACGTGGTGGTGGCCGTGTTGGTCGTCCCCGTCTCGTGGGTCTCACAAGGGGGGTTGGAGCAGAACCTGCTGGTAGCCACAGTGGCCGTGCTGGTAGCCATGGTCTCTTGGCTCTGACTTGAAGACCTGGAGAAGGTTCTGGAGCCCATGGAGGTCGTCACCGTGTTGGTCGTCCCCGTCTCGTGGGTCTCGCGGGGGGGGTTAGAGCAGAACCTGCTGGTAGCCACGGTGGCCACATTGGTAGCCGCCATCTCCTGGCTCTCACACGAAGAGCTGGGGGACAAGTTCGAGCCGGTGGCCACCGTGGTGGTGGCCGTGTTGGTCGTCCCCGTCTCGTGCGTCTCGCATGGAGGGTTGGAGCAGAACCTGGCGGTGGCCATGCTGGCCACGCCGGTAGCCACGGTGGCCTGGGCCTCACCCGACGAGCCGGAGCAGAACCTGGCAGTGGCCATGGCAGCGGCCGCGGCGGCCTCGTGGAGCTCTCCAGGTTGCCCGGAGCTCTCCAGGTTGCCCGGAGCCCCCGCGGCTCCCGAGGCCGGGCCCGGGCGAGCCCTCGGCCAGCAGCTGGAGCTGGGGGGCTAGCGCGGCGCCCACGTTGGCCACCAGGCTGGTGGTGGCCG
Organism: Phaenicophaeus curvirostris; assembly: GCF_032191515.1. Lineage (NCBI taxonomy): Eukaryota > Metazoa > Chordata > Aves > Cuculiformes > Cuculidae > Phaenicophaeus > Phaenicophaeus curvirostris. Next base: position 124,607 of record NW_027206798.1, on the reverse strand, counting down.
TGTTGGTGGTCCCCGTCTCGTGGGTCTCGCAGGGCGGGTTGGAGCAGAGCAGGGTGACGGTGGCCGCCTCGCTGGCCGCCTCGGGGGCCCCGGCAGCCGCCGACTCCGAGGTGGGAGAAGCCAAGATGGAGACGGGCAGCTCCTGCATGGGCGGCGCCCCCACCCCGCTCGGCGTCGTGATCAGCGTCACCTGCGCCGGCGCCGCCACCGGCTGGGGGCCAACCCGCAGTCAGAGGTAGCCCAGGGCCGCCCCAAGCCACAGGCAGGGCCCCGCGGCCACCGACCGCGCGGGGCGGCCACCGCGCCAGCCCACAGGTGGCCACCGGGCCCTGCCGCACGGCCCATGGTAGGGGGCCTCGAGGTGCTACTGGGGGCCCTCAAGGTCCCACTGGTGGCCCTCAAGGTCAACCAGGTAGCCCACAAGGTCCTATTGGTGGCCCTCAAGGTCCCTCTGGTGGCCCACAAGGTTCCACTGGTGGCCCTCAAGGTCCTATTTGTGGCCTTCAAGGTCCAATTTGCGGTCCTCAAGGTCCCACTGGTGGCCCTCAAGGTCCCTCTGGTGGCCCACGAGCTCCCACTGGTGGCCCTCAAGGTCCCACTTGTGTCCTATAAGGTCCTATTGGTGGCCCACGAGGTCCTACTGGTGGCCCTCAAGGTCCCACTGGTGGCCTTCAAAGTCCTACTTGTGCCCTATAAGGTCCTATTGGTGGCCCACAAGGTCCTACTGGTGGCCCTCAAGGTCGCACTGGTGGCCCACGACCTCCTATTGGTGGCCTATAAGGTCCTACTGGTGGCCTATAAGGTCCCACCGGTGGCCCTCAAGGACCCATTGGTGGTTCTCAAGGTCCTACTGGTGGCTCTCAAAGTCCTATCTGTGGCCTGTAAGGTCCCCCTGGTGGCCCTCAAGGTCTTATTTGTGGCCCTCAGGTCCTATTGGTGGGCCATGAAGTCCTATTGGTGGCCCTCAAGGTCCCACTGGTGGCCCACAACGTCCCACTGGTGGCTCTCAAGGTCCTATTAGTGGCCCTTAAGGTCCCAGTGGTGGCCCTCAAGGTCCCATCAGTGGTCCACGACCACAACCTCCCTCTAATCTATGGATCCTCCCATCTGGTGGCCCCTGGAGCCCAACTAGTGGCCCTTAAGCTCCTATTTGTGGCCCACAAGGTCCCACTGGTGTCCTATAAGGTCCCACTGGTGGCCCTCAAGGTCCTACTTGTGGCCCTCAAGGTCCCACTGGTGGCCCTCAAGGTCCTAGTAGTGGCCCTCAAGGTCCTATTGGTGGTCCTCAAGGTCCTATTGGTGGCCCTTAAGGTCCCACTGGTGGCCTATAAGGTCCTACTGGTGGCCTATAAGGTCCCACTGGTGGCCCTCAAGGTCCTACTTGTGGCCCTCAAGGTCCCACTGGTGGCCCTCAAGGTCCTATTGGTGGCCTATAATGTCCCACTGGTGGCCCTCAAGGTCCTGTTGGTGGTCCTCAAGGTCCTACTGGTGGCCCACAGGGTCCTACTGGTGGCCTATAATGTCCCACTGGTAGCCCACAAGGTCCTACTGGTGGCCCTCAAGGTCCCACTGGTGGCCCCCAACCCCCTGCTGGCCTCCCACATCGGTAGCCACGTGATCCTACAGGTAGCCCCCAAGCTCTCGCTGGTAGCCCCGGCCCCGCCGCACCCCCTCCCGGCCCCGTAGCCGCAGTAGCCCCCTCAGTAGCCGCAGTAGCCCCCCCGGTAGCCCACCTGGACAGCGATGGCGGCGGTGGCCAAGGCGGTGGTGGCGGCGGCCGAGACGGTGGTGGGGGAGGGGCTGAGGACCTGGCTGGAGAGGGTGGTGATGGCCCCCAGCGTCGTGATGGGGGTGGCTAGTGAGGCCGAGGCTCCGTGGCCACCCGCCCCGGCCAGGCTGTTGGACACGGTGCCCGTCACCGTCCCCAGCGTCGTCACCCCTGCACTGTAACAAAGGAGACACTCGTTAGGCTGAGAAGCACGGGGAACAGGGTAATTAGCCCCGGGAACCACGCGGCTACTGACGTCCAGGGCTAAGTAGCCACTCTAATGGCAGGAGAGCAGGTGAATTAGCCCCTTGAACAACGTGGCTACTGACACTGGGGACCAAGTAGCCACTCAAATAGCACAGGAACGTGTTAATTAGCCACGTTAATTATGTGGCTACTGATATTCAAGGCCAAGTAGCCACTCGAAGGGCCTCCAAATGTGTTAATTAGCAGATTTAATGATGGGGCTACCGACATCCAGGGCCAAGTAGCCACTTGAATGGCCTCCAAATGTGTTAATTAGCTGCTTTAATGATGTGGCTACTGACACAGAGGACCAAGTAGCCACTCAAATAGCACAGGAACGTGTTAATTAGCCACGTTAATTATGTGGCTACTGATATTCCAGGCCAAGTAGCCACTCGAAGGGCCTCCAAATGTGTTAATTAGCAGCTTTAATGATGTGGCTACTGACATCCAGGGCCAAGTAGCCACTCGAATGGCCTCCAAATGTGTTAATTAGCAGCTTTAATGATGTGGCTACTGACATCCAGGGCCAAGTAGCCAATCTAATGGCCTCCAAATGTGTTAATTAGCTGCTTTAATGATGTGGCTACTGACAATGGGGACCAAGTAGCCACTCTAATAGCACAGGAACATGCTAATTAGCCACTTTAATGATGTGGCTACTGATATCTAGGGTCTAGTAGCCACTCGAATGGTGTGAGAAAGTGTTAATTAGCCACATTAATGATGTGGCTACTGACACGCAGGGCTAAGTAGCCACCCAAATGGCCTCGGAATGTGTTAATTAGCTGCTTTAATGATGTGGCTACTGACACTCAGGGCTAATTAGCCACTCGAACGGCACGAGGTGCACTAATTAGCCACGCTAATGGCTTGGCGATGTGCTAATTAGCCGCTCTAACGATGTGGCTACCGACACCAAGGGCCAAGTAGCCACTCGAATGGGCTGGCAGGGAATGTCAGGGACTAATTAGCCACTCTAATGGGGGGGGAACTTGTTAATTAGCCACTCTAGGGGGTGGGGGAGGCTAATTAGCCACCCTAATGACACGGGGCATGGTAATTAGCCACTCTAATGACACAGGGGGTGGTAATTAGCCATTCTAATGACATCGAACATTTCAGCAAAGCCTTTGACACAGTTTCTCCCAGCGTTCTGCTTGAGAAACTGTCACCTCTGGCCTGGACAGGCTCACGCTCTCCTGGGCGGAAAACTGGTTGTATGGCCGGGCCCAGAGAGTGGTGGGAAATGGTGTGAAATCCAGCTGGAGGCCAGTGACAAGTGGGGTTCCCCAGGGCTCAGTGCTGGGTCCAGCCCTGTTCAATGTCTTCATCAATGACCTGGATGAAGGCATCGAGTGCACCCTTAGCAAGTTTGCGGACGACACTAAGCTGGGTGGAAGTGTCGATCTGCTGGAGGGTCGGGAGGCTCTGCAAAGGGATCTGAACAGGCTGGACCGCTGGGCAGAGTCCAATGGCATGAGGTTTAACAAGGCCAAATGCCGGGTCCTGCACTTGGGGCACAACAACCCTGTGCAGTGCTACAGACTAGGAGAAGCCTGTCTAGAAAGCTGCCTGGAGGAGAGGGACCTGGGGGTGTTGGTTGACAGCTGACTGAATATGGGCCAGCAGTGGCCCAGGTGGCCAAGAAGGCCAATGGCATCTTGGCTTGGATCAGAAACGGCGTGACCAGCAGGTCCAGGGAGGTTCTTCTCCCTCTGTACTCGGCACTGGTGAGACCGCTCCTCGAATCCTGTGTTCAGTTCTGGGCCCCTCACCACAAGAAGGATGTTGAGGCTCTGGAGCGAGTCCAGAGAAGAGCAACAAAGCTGGTGAGGGGGCTGGAGAACAGGCCTTATGACGAGCGGCTGAGAGAGCTGGGGGTGTTTAGCCTGGAGAAGAGGAGGCTGAGGGGAGACCTCATTGCTCTCTACAACTACCTGAAAGGACGTTGTAGAGAGGAGGGTGCTGGCCTCTTCTCCCAAGTGACAGGGGACAGGACAAGAGGGAATGGCCTCAAGCTCCGCCAGGGGAGGTTTAGGCTGGACATTAGGAAAAAATTTTTCACAGAGAGGGTCATTGGGCAGTGGCAGAGGCTGCCCAGGGAGGTGGTTGATTCACCTTCCCTGGAGGTGTTTAAGGCACGGGTGGATGAGGTGTTAAGGGACATGGTTTAGTGTTTGATAGGAACGGTTGGACTCGATGATCCGGTGGGTCTCTTCCAACCTGGTTATTCTGTGATTCTGTGATAATGCTTTTCCCAGGAACAGAACCATACCACTGTACCCCACAGACTCTACTATCAGCCAAACCGTTTGCAGGTGAAACGCTGCTTGCACAGCTGAGGCAGAGGCTCCAGTGGGCCAGGATCAGCCGGAGGCACTGTGCTTCTCACTGCCTGTTGCAGTAGCTCATGCGACATTGGGCCACCTCCTACACAGCAGCTTTTGAAATAAAGATTTTGGCATTCCCGATCATTTCTCTCTTCCCTCAGAAGCCAGATTTTCACTTCAGTTACATATTTGCTTGAAAACACAGCAACTGTAACCTGTCTGACTGATGCTGTCCCCGCCAGTCTGAAACTTCCTAAATGCTTAGGACATCCTTGCAATGGGTAGGGCAACCCCACACAGTGAAGCTATTTCCTCTCCAACAGAGAAACTGCCTGAAATTATGCGCTGTTATAGTGTTGCAAGTTTCAGAGTAAACTAGGTCCTTAAAGATCATTGAATGGTTTGGATTGGAAGGGACTATGAAGGTCACCCAGTCCAAACCCCGTGCAGCGAGCAGGGATATCTTCAACTGGATCAGGTTGCTCAGAGCCCCATTCAACCTGGCCTTGAATGTTTCCAGGGACATGGCATCTACCACTTCTCTGGGCAACCTGTGCCAGTGTTTCACCACCCTCAGTGAAAAAAAAAAACCAAAATCCACACAATTGTCCTTATACCTAGTCTAAACTTCTCTTTTTGTTTAAACCCATTACCTCTTGTCCTATTGTTACAGACCCTGCTAAAAAGCTTTTCCCCATCTTTTTATCAGCCCCCTTTAAGTACTGAAAGGCCACAATAAGTTTCCTCTTCTCCAAGTTCAACAACCCCAACTCTCTGACTCTCGTCACAGGAGAAGTGTCTCCTTGGGACTCACTCCATGTCTTTCCCATCCTGAGGGCTCCAGAGCTGGACACAGGACTCCAGGTGGGCTCCCACTAGCGAAGAGTAGAGGAGCAGAATCCCCTCCCTCGCCTCACTGACCACACTAGTTTTGATGCAGTCCAGGACACAGACGGCCTTTGGGGCTGCAAGTGCACATTGCCAATTCATGTCTGGCTTCTCATCCACCAGGACCCCCAGGTCCTTCTCCACTGGGCTGCTCTCAGTCTTCAGCCCCAGCCTGTAACAATATTGAGGGTTGCCCCAAGCCGGTTGCAGGTTAGTAATTAGCTTGTTAATTTGTTCTTAAGGCCTTTCTGGTTGAAAAAAAGGGAGGCTGCCAGCTTCCTAAAACACCAAATCGTGTGACCGTGCCAGGTCTTCAGAGCAGAGCAGCCACAAGTCCATCTGACAACGAGACCCCCAGGGAGTTCCACCACCAGGACCGGAGGCTGGGTGAGACCAGCCCACTGCCCTCACGGGATCGGAGGAGCCTTGGGCACAGATCCATGCTGTTTCACAGGTGCTCAGAGGCAGGTGGCTCTTCAGAGGCCACACATAGGCTGCTCCCCTGCTGCTGGGCAAGGAAGCGTGGAACTGTGTGGGAGGCATGGTCCGCTTGTTATTCCAGGTGATGGAAGCAGAAAAGCCAAGAGCCTTCTCTGGGGAAGTAACTGGAAGTGGTAGAATCCTTGTTTAGCTGCAGGTGCTGGAGGTTCTTCCTGATCCCCCTCATTTAAGTAAATAGACTTCATTTTTTCAGAACGAGATCCTTAATATCTCTTGGCAGGAAGAATGTGTGACACTGAGCTGTGGTTTTTGCAGGCATTTCTTAGTCCTAAATTCTTCATGGATGCAAGGAAAACTCAGTAGCTCTTCTCCTCCTCTTCCTCTGGAAAGTTACAATAGAACAAAAACATCAAGACAAGAGCATCTACTAAACAAAGTTAGTTACTTTGGGAGCCGTTCCTTGGCCCTGCTAAATATCCACAAGTTCTTTCCACTGTGTGATGATGTGTTGCCGTAGAAGGAAGAGCAGTATCCATGCCAAGCCATCTTTGGCTGTGATCATGAAGGTGGTAAGCCAAAAGAGAAACTGGTCACAAATCAGTTTTCAGAAGCTGGGCTTCTCAGTTTTTTTCATCGTGCCTTCACCCAAAAGAGAGCTTACTTAATTTACCTTGCACATCATTCATTTGACCTCCTCCACTTTTACAATACCCCAAAAATCTGTTGCAGTGGGAGTGAGGAGAACTATTAGACATTCTGGGGGCCTGAAAGGGTCAAAGACAGAATAATGAAAGCCAAGAGCCTGGAGAGCAATATTCTGTCTGGCCTGAAAGGGTCAGGAACAGAATATCATGCCAACAACAAAGCTGCTCCTCCTGAAAGGGAGGATGTGGACTATCAGGGCTCTTGGCAACATGCTTAGTTTCTCATCATTCCAGGGCCCGAGTTAAATATATTTCAAGAACACCTGCAGGTCTAAGATAAGACCACCACAAACAGAAGAATGTGTGAATCCTTGAACAGACACGTAGTCCCTCACTTGTAGAACTTGCAGAACTTGTATTCTCACGGTAAGAACAGTCGTAATGTAAACAGTGCACTCAAGCTTGGTAGAAACTGACAAGCTCTCCCAGGAGAGTATAAAAACTCTGGTTGAGGAATAAAGAATTGCTACTTGCCACCAGAGCAGTAGTCCGTCTAGTCTCTCTAAGACGTCCCTGTGAGCTGGTCTCCGTCAATCAGGCTCTGTGCCATCTAAAAACATCCAAGCATTTCCTTCCCTTTTGAATGACCACTGGAATTGTATCAATAGCAGTGGTGACAGTTTTTCCAAAGTTATAGGATAAAAATATCCATTCTAAAATTACTAATGGATCTGCATCCTGTGGTATCCATTGTGCTAACAGGCAATAAAGTTGAAAGCTTGAATAAAAACCAAAAAGATTAATAGGATGATTCAATTTTCATCTTTGAACAGCCTGAGTGGTTAATTTTTCAACAACTGTTTAAGGGCAGCTTGTGTGGGAAGAGTAAGTGTCCTTGGGGATGTTAAGCCTGTAATCCCCCTCTAAAAGTTTAAAAAGGGGATGTAAATCTTCTGTAGATATCCCTGAGAAAAGGTGAACCTAGTTGATGATCCCTACAAGTTTTTGAAGATGAAAGTTTTTATGTCCATTCGCAGAGTCAGTGGTGGTCATTGATTCAGGTGGTCAGAGATTTTCCATCCTAAATATCTCCAAGGTGAAGTTTCTTGTATTTTGTCTTCTGCAATTTTTAATCCTGCAGCTGATGCTGCTTGCACAATTTGATGTTTGGCTTCTTGTGCCGTTTCCCTTTGTTCTGCAGCAGTCAATCCTGGTAAAACAAACAACCCTTGCTTTGTGTCTGATGATCATCCAATTAACTGTGCACTGAGTCTCAGTTACTAAGGCGCCCTCAGCTGCCCTAGGGATGAGCTGAATTGCAGTGTGATGGGTTTCTATTCTTTAAAGACAGTCAAACTTCCTGACGGTCTGCGTTTGCATTCTGTATGGCTAATTGTTTAAGCAAAATTTCTCTAGCGGTGGTATCGTCTGCCTGCTTAATGTTTGTGTAAATATAAATATTGTGTAAATAAATCACAGGAAAAACTTTTAGTATTCCTATGTCTCCTGCTTGTCTAGCACCTTTCTTCATGAATGCCAGTTTATCATGCAGGTCTGGGAGATATAAATCAGGTTCTTTTCCTGGATCAATAGGACCTGGATCGAAAGGATCATCCAGATCCTCATCGAAATTATTGGGCTGTAATACTGCAGAGGTATTAGGTGCAAGATGTGCTTTTGGCTTCACTACAGAGTTCAGTAAGGGCAACTGAGTCAATAGAGGAGCTGACGGGACTGTAGGAGCCATTGCCCCATCCTCTGTATTTTCCTGCAGTCCCTTGTGCTATTTTAAAGTCTCAAATACGACTTGCCAACATGGCAATAAATTGGCAGCTGCATTGTCACTGCAAGTAGCACTTCCCCATAGTCAGACCCTTATTTGATCTCACTTCTCTGGGTCATAAGCATTTTTAATATTTATAGACAGATCATTCCTAGGTGCCCAGGCAAGAGTTTTTTGTAAGTCTTCCTGACCTACTTTCTTCCTATGTTGTTTCAGGATTTTATAAAAAAACTACTAAGGCACCTTTTTGTTCCTTTGTCAGATGTGACCCCATAGTTCCCAGCTGCTTATCTCTCTCCTTTCAAAAGGTATTGATGTTCGTGCACAAAATCCGCTTCCTCTGAGCAGTGAATCCCTAGAGTCCAACTGGACAATGCAACCGGATCAGCAGCCAGCCTACGGGCCTCACATAGAGGGCACCATTTGTTGCATATTGCAATTGCATGGACTAATTCTGGGCAGCAAGACTTTATTCTCAACTCGACTCCTTTTATATTTTTCTCAATACAAATCATATAGTAACTCTAAAACTTATGTCCAATCGCAATTGTTAGCGTATACCTATAAACCAATCAACAGATCATGCACCTATTTACTGCTAACATAGTGTTTCGGTACTTTCCCACTGCTATCAACAGGCAAGGCAAAAGGTAGTGGTTAAATATTTTGAAACACTTATTGAAACAATGTCACAATTCTCTATGCACTTGGTTGTGTGTACTGAATTCTTGCCTCCTCATCCCACAGTTTTGTTCCATCAAGCTTAACAGGGTCCTTCTTCCAAAGACACTCTTGCTCCATCAACATATTTGAGCTTGCTCTGGAAATCCCTGCAGGTACCCTATGCCTTTTGCATCATGCAGCATCTGGCATTCTAAAATTAACAGGGTCCAGATGGAAAAGCAGGGCTGAAATGCCAGCAATGGGGCGAAAACCCAATACTTAACCCAAGCTGCTCTCTTTGCGTTCCTTGGGTGCAAGATCATTTTTAGAACATTTTATTTCAATAAGCTCTGCACTAAACTTAAAATTACATTGTAAATCTACAGGAATTCTCATTTTTCACATTACATTTCTATTTAAAAGAAACCAAACAACTGTTAATGCCTTATGCCCTTCCTCTCAATTCACTCTGTGTTCACGCACTCTTTCTTCACACCTGAGGGAAAAGAATTAAGTGACATTTTTCTGAGGCATATTTCTGCTCAAACACAATGACTGAACTTAGACTACTAGAGTTGAATTCTCATGTTATCAGTAATGCTTCCCTTTTTAAAAAAATCTCACTTTTCAACACCTCTACAAGATGTTACTAGAGCAAATAAATCTGTTTCATAACCCAGAACCTACCCTACCTGCTACCACAGCCAGAGCTTCTCAATGACCTCAAGACTATCTTCAACACGAGTTGTTTTTTTTTCTTTTTTTCTAAAACTTGGCAGTAACTTCCTTTCAGCAATTCCAAGTTAAAGCACTTCATTTCAATCCAACTTTTGTCATCCTCTCAGAGAAGCAAATACCCAGTAAGCCATCACGACTGTTCACTCGACTACCGCTCAGATTTTTGACTAACCCAGCACAAGCTACGGTCCAATATGCGCTCAGAACAGTGCTATTGGGTCAAACTGAGATGATCAGATAAGCAGGACAGATGGTTAGAAAGAGCTGAAGGTTCATCATGCAGCCAATACCACCCGCAGCTTGCTGCCTCCTGCAGCCATTACCTGCAGCTTACCCAAAAAGCTTTTGAAGCAGGTCCAACAGTAGCTGGGCTGCTGAGACCTTCCTGGTGTGACAGAGGGGAAACCCACACCGTGACAGAGAAAGTAGCCGCCCTCCCCTCTCACTGCCAGCCTCTGCAGCTCCCTCTTGTTCTTGAGTTTGACCAGCAGGTCTTGACTCAGCCACGCTGCTCTCTTCCCCTTCCTGCCTCATTTCCTACATGTGGGGACTGAGTGCTCTTGTGCTTCATGGAAAGCATTCCTAAATATTTGCCAGCTCTGTTCCACTCCCTTGTCCCCGAGGATCATGTCCCAGGGGGTCCTACTGAGCAACTCTTCGAAGAGCTGGAAGTCTGCTTTCCTGAAATTTAGGGTCCTGATTGTGCTCCTCGCCTGTCCCCAGTGCTTGATCACTGCAGCCCAGGCTGCCTCCAATCCTAATGTCACTGATAAGTTCACTCATATTAGTCACCATGAGGTCCAGCGTTGCGTCCCCTGTGGTTGGGGGTCTCTTAGCTGGATTAAGAAATTATTTTCAATGCACCCCAGGAGTCTCCTGGACTGCCTACAGCTTGCTGTGCTACTTTTCCAGCATATGTCAGGGTAGTTGAAGTCCCCAAGCAGGACTTCAACCTGCAAGTGTAAAGCCTCCTGTAGCTGGAGGAAGAAGGCTTCATGAGTTGGCTCTCTCCATCAGGTGGCCTGTAGTATACACCAACCACAAGGCTCCTGTGTAAGAAAAGGTATTCATATAAGAAAAGACTTATATGACTGTGGCTGGCAGGCAGGCAGCAGGGCACGTCCTCTTCTCCAGACAAAAGAGCCCAGACCAGCCAGTGACCTTGGGGAACACAAATTCCCTGGCTGGACTGTCTTTTTTATAACTGAGCTGCAGAGGCATTATATGGGCTTGTTAACCAAACATTACACCCCACCTCTGCTCCCATTCTGTGCCAGCTCTGTCCTTGAGGTACCTGGGGCAGGCCAGGGAATCCTTGACAAGGAAACACATTCCTTTATGGGCAGGGCCCTGCATCTATCATATAAAGGCAATACAAGCCTCACAGCTCCACTGTACCCACCGTCTCCAGAAATACTCTTACAATGACCCAGTTAGTCTTCCAAAGGCAAAACCAACCATCATGGAATTATAAAATCACTAGGTTGGAAAGGACCCGCTGGATCATCGAGTCCAACCATTCCCATCAATCACTAAACCATATCCCTGAGCACCTCCCTGGGCAGCCTCTGCCAGTGCCCAATAACCGTTTCCATGAAATATTTTTTTCCTGATGTCAAGCCTGAACCTCCCCTGGTGGAGCTTGAGGCCATTCCCTCTTGTCCTGTCCCCTGTCAGCATCCTTCTCTCCACAACCTCCTTTCAGGTAGTTGTAGAGAGCAATGAGGTCTCCCCTAAGCTTCCCCTTCTCCAGGCTAAACAATCCCAGTTCTCTCAGCCACTCCTTGTAAGTCCAGTTCTCCAGGCCCTTCACCAGCTTCGTTGCTCTTCTCTGGACTCGCTCCAGAGCCTCAACATCCTTCTTGTGGCGAGGGGCCCAGAACTGAACAGAGGATTCAAGGAGCAGTCTCACCAGTGCTGAATAGAGAGGGAGAATAACCTTCCTGGACCAGGTGGCCACGCCATTTCTGATCCAAGCCAAGATGCCAGTGGCCTTCTTGGCCACCTGGGCACACTGCTGGCTCATGTTCCGTCGCTGTCAACCAACACCCCCAGGTCCCTCTCCTCCAGGCAGCTTTCTAGACAGACATCTCCTAGTCTGTAGCTGCACAGGGTTGTTGGTCCCCAAGTGTAGGACCCAGCATTTGGCCTTGTTAAACCTCATCCCATTGGTCTCAGCCCAGCGGTCCAGCCCGTTCAGATCCCTTTGGAGCCTCCCGACCCTCCAGCAGATCAACACTTCCACCCAGCTTGGTGCCGTCTGCAAACTTGCTAAGGGTGCACTCGATGCCTTCATCCAGGTCATTGATGAAGACATTGAACAGGGCTGGACCCAGCACTGAGCCCTGGGGACACCACTTGTCACTGGCCTCCAGCTGGAGTTAACTCCATTTCCCACCACTCTCTGGGCCCTCCAGCCAACCAGTTTTCCACCCAGGAGAGTGTGCACCTGTCCAGGCCAGAGGTGACAGTTTCCGAAGCAGAATGCTGTGAGAAACTGTGTCAAAGGCTTTCCTGAAGTCCAGGAAGATACATCCACAGCCTCATCCAGCAGCCGAGTCACTTTGTCATAGAAGGCGATCAGGTTAGTTTGGCAAGACCTGCCTTTCGTGTACTCGTGTTGACTGGGCTTGATCACCCAGTTCTCTTGCATGTGCTTCATGATAGCAGTCAAGATCACCTGTTCCATGACCTTCCCTGGCACTGAGTTGTGGAAGCCTCTACACAGAATGCCATAATGAACACAGAGGGTACTGTGAACTGTGCCACTATTTTTAGCAGACATGAAAGCCATTAAGTACAGGCTCAAAAGCAGAGAAAGCTCTCGTTTTAATCTAAGAATCACAGAATAGTTTGGTTTGGAAAGGACCTTAAAGATCATCTAGTTTCAACCCTACCTGCCATGGGCAAGGACGTGTCCCACTGGATCAGGCTGCCCAAGGCCCCATCCAACCTGGCCTTGAACATCTCCAGAATAGATAGGGCATCCACATCCTCCCTGGGCAACCTGTGCCAGTGCCTCACCACTCTCTTTGTGAAGAAGTTCTTCCTTATGTCTAGTCTACACCTGCTCCTCTCCAGTTTATAGCCGTTGTCCCATGTTCTTTCACCACAAGCCTTTGTAAACAGTCCGTCCTCAGCTTTCTTGTAGCCCCTTCAGGTATTGGAAGGTTGCTATAAGATCTCCTTGGAGCCTTCTCTTCTCCAGGCTGAACAACTCTCTCAGCCTGTCCTCATATGGGAGTTGCTCCAGCCCTCTGATCCCCCTTGTAGCCCACACACAAAAGTAGTGCTGACAGTGAGCAGACTGAATTCAGACCAGCCTTATAGTACACTAAGTCAGTGACTAAGACGAAGCCTAATAGAACTTAACAACGGTACAGCAGAGAAAAGACAAATTGAAAGAAGAGGTAGAGAAAGAAAGCACGGAGACTACATTGAAAGATGATGGAAGTTGCACTGGCAATTTTTATTTTTCTTGAAAGAAAAAAAGAACCTGTAACAATGCTCAAGTTAACGAACCATTAGAGTACCATTTGGCAACAGGCCTCTGCTGCACAGCATCGCTAACATCTTCAGGAGTTTGTTGCACCACCTTCTTCTTTGTATTTATATCGTAGGCACTCTGCTGGTTGAAGTGGTTATAGCTGATGTTTCAATGACCACAGCTAAAAAAAAATAATCAAAGGAAGAGAATATTTATTACTAAGCATACCTATTCTTACACAAATTACAAAGGAAAGCCAGTACTGTAATGATACGACATATATAGGTAGCTTTTCCTCCATCATAAAAAGATGAAGTAATGCATGAAATAAATACCTCTATCGCATTACTCAACATGCTCAATCAATTCATTTTTTCGCTGCCAAAGGAATACGGTCCCATAGCTGCAACAACTGCTCTCCAACTTGTGGTTCCAGCTCCTAGAAATGAGCAGGAAAAAATATTTACACTGCTACTACTAATCATATAGAACCATTTATAACAAAATTGTGAGAGCAAGTTCCTGGTGATTGCCTTCAGTCTTTCTGAAAGAGTTCATTTCTCTTGCTATCAGGTATACCAAAATAACTTCACATACTGGAAGTTTGTTTACTGGGGCTTGGAAGGAGACAAGAACTTTCACAAGCAACACTGGCCTACAGGTTGTTTTGGGCTTTTTTCATTCATGGTAAGATGTCCGTCTGCCCAGGGAGGTGGTTAACTCGCCTTCCCTGGAGGTGTTTAAGGTGTGGGTGGATGAGGTACTGATGGACATGGTTTAGAGATTGGTGGGAATGGTTGGACTCGATGATCCGGTGGGTCTCTTCCAACCTGGTGATTCTATGATTCTATGATAAGAAAAGAATTCTGAGCAGACACGCTGCCACCATATACAAGAACATAGGCATCATATACTTTGTACCTTCCACAGGTCATATCACTTATTAACTAAAGATTGTTCTCCACATCCTTTTAAGTTTAATTCAGTCAAGCATAGTGGTGAATGTTGAAATGCAAGTCACAGTAATACAGTGTCTCTTGGTAGAATCATGGACATTAATAGAAAAGAGTCATTTGTAAGATTGCCAAGACTGTTTGGGTATTACTAGCCACTTACAAGAGAAGCACTGTTAAGTCCATTATGTGCTATGTTCCTTTCCTCATTCTTACAAGTGGAGACATTTTAGTGAAGTAGTGAAAAAGATGACATAAAAATTTTAGCTCTAGACTCTTTTATTGGGAAGATACTTGGGGAGCAGACTGGGGAAAACAGAAACTGCCACAGAGAACTCTTGTGTCAATTCTCTTCCAGCTTTTTTGAAGTTGCATTTGGTTTTAAAAGACTGGAGCTTTATTCTACCCCAAATCTCAAGATTCTCTTCAGACTTTACAGGAAACTCAAAGGTATAATTATGAATAGTTATTTGGGTCTGACAGACTACTTCAGGGAACAAATCTGAACAGAGATAAATCTTCAGATTCAAAATTACAAACTCCAAAACCATTTATTTTTGGAAGCATCCAGCTTTAAATAATTTTAAAACACATATTAAGCAAGAAATCACTTTTATTTTATCAAAAAGCCTCCATTACTTCACAGTAATGCATTAGCAGAACGTACACCAATGAATCAAGATTCAGATTAACAGATACATGAGGACAGCTGAGACAAACATCAAGGCCAAACAAGGTATCGCATAACAAGGACTTTAGAAAAGAAAAACTTTACCTGGCCATCTCTGCTCATCTGTACTTCCTTATTGTCATTCCAAGGGTTGAGCAAATGGTGTGCAAACTGAAAAGGAATGCTCTCTTTTCGGATCCATTCCACCTTAAATACACCTCCAAAACCAGCAGAACCCCAGTCTTGACTTTTCTCACACCCTATCTCTGAAGCCATTCTAGCAAATCCCTGGAGCAAAAAATTGAAATAGGAAAGGGAATTACGGCACATCTGCTTACATTAGAAATAAGCGACTGGACTTCATACAGTACTTTCAAATTAGTTTCAAAGCAATGCACAGGCTCTCTTCCATGAAGTTGGATCTTTTATAACTTACATCTAGATAGTTCAAAGAAGCATCATTTTTTTTCCACTTCAAACACACCTTCTAGAGTTTGACCACAGAGAATGTTTCTCAATTTATCTCTCGAAATTACCATCCAAAACACTTTTAAACTGTGTAACAGAGGTTGAAAAGGTGTTGTAAAAACATCTGAAGTATAAAGAATCAACGTTCTACTACATAACAGTCCATTAGCTATTCCTTGCTAGGTGTAGTTATCTGCAGAAATCAATCCATGCTTCCCATGTTCCCTCCATGTTAACAAACTTTCACACAGAATTAAGAGTATAGCTGTTCTTCAAAGAAAGAAGTCGCTTCTGTTTCCTTTTTCAGCAGAGTGGGAAGAAATTCCAAGCAGGCATGTATTCAGAAAGAAAATGAAAGAAGCTCCAAATCTGAGATCGCTTCTAAGTTTTTTTACAGATGCTCCAACTCACACACAGGACAAACAAAACAAAGCAGAAAAAGACCCCCACTTATCACCACACCCCCAACTTATCAACTATTCAGGCAAGCTTAAGCCAGCTAAGACTTCAGGAGCCCAAGAGATGCAGTGCACTACGTAAGTCAGCAGCACACACTACTGTTGTAAGATGCGAGGCCCTATACAGCTCAAGCCAGACTTAAATGGAAATTAATAAAAGGAACAGAGGAAAAATAAAGGTGGAAAGTAAAGAGGCACTTGGTAGAAGAGAATATTAACATGAACATAATGCTCACATTCCCATGAATGTCCAGTGCACTATCAAAACTAGAAGGGCAAGGCAACATCTATCACCTACACTCCTGACTTCAGCACATCTTTCCCTCATAGTTTCCTTGTGTAAGAGCCTCAATACAACAGCCTATTCTCAGTAACAAACAGCATGCTAAAAATTACTTTCCGATATTATATCTGCATTTGCCAACTCATCATACGTATATCTCGCTGTAAACCCTCAGTGGTACCAGCAAGACAGCAGTACTTCATCTAGCTCATCACATTTTGAGTTCAGCTGACTTCCACGAATAGCTTATATATACGAAGGTACACTGTACTTTGTTTACCTGGAACAACTGAGTTTAGCCCTCTCCATAACACACCTAACCTGCAACTGAGCACTGCCAGGTCAAGTCAGTGATTGGCTATAAACTTGTCAACAAATATTGACAAATACCTTGCTAAACTTAAAGTCAAGACATAGCTATGGAAGAATCGTGGTCATGACTTTCCAGCTTCCTAACTTTCAGAAAATAGATTTCAGGCAGAACAGATTTTATTAAAATTTCTAAGAAAGACATTTCTGAGTTCCCTCTCTTTAGAGAGCTGTGACTTGATTATAACTGCTTGTTCACTTACAATATTTATTTTGGCATGCCAAGAATAGTCCAAATCCTCCATTTTGTTTGGGAGCTTTGTTTTGTTATTGTTGTTTTAAAAGGATGAAAGTGGGCATACAGAAGAGATGGGGCCTTAGGTAACCTCATCTAGTGGGATATCCCTGCCCACAGCAGGGAGGGTTGGAACTAATGATCTTTAAGGTCCCTTCCAACCAAACTATACTACGATTCTATGATTACTCTGACTAAAGATGTTTAAAGGCAATTCAGTCTTAGCCTCTGAGTGACAAACTGAGTTAGCTAAAAGGGCACATTTCAGAGAACAATGTATTCTTTCATCAGCAACTGGATACATAGGCTTGCTACTCTACTTATTAGAAGGTTAGAAGTCACAAGCAGGAACATCCATGCTACATGTGGTCATTTGCTATGGTGACCTAAACCATCAACCAAAACTACTATTAAGTATTAACTAAAGACTCACCTGGAAGTGTCCAGACCCTTGAGCAGAAAATATTAAATAAATCATACTGCTCTCCCAAAAGGCTCTGTTTAGTTTTTGTTCACTACTTGAAGTAGCAGACCATATACCTTTCTGTTGAGAAATATCAATGTTTTGCAAGTTGCTACTTTTCATTATAAAGTACCGAACTGGCAGGTTTGATCTTGGTGAAGAAGGTTTGGAACCCTGGAAAAATTAAATTAAATTAAGCTACAATAAAATATGCCAGGCTTTAGTTCTAAACTTTTACATACAAGGAAACAGAAATCTTTTGACTGTACTCCTACCCTCCTCTAAATCCTACATGGAACACAGAACCTATCAGCTGGTACCATCAGAGTTGGTTTTGAAATGTATTTCACATCTATTTTACAGTTTGTAAGCACTTTCCAAAAAAATTCTTCATTCATAAAGGGTAGCAAACAAGTATAGCAGAACAGGCCTAAACAGTCTAGTGATTAACAATTTGAAGTCTGACACACCTTCAGATGACAAAAAATTAATATCTCTAGACTGTAGCCTGAAGCACACTACTCACATTTCCACCTCCAGGAAAAGTAAGTTTTTTCCCTTTTACATTAGCTGAATGTAAAAACAGAAATACTTAGGAGGAATTATTAAATCCCTCAATGAGTCTGCCTAGAGGAACAATGGGTTTTCCTCTCAGTGATCTGCTTAATATTACTGCAGTTTTCTATTCAAGTACGTAGGGACAATTATGCCAACAGCTGCATTAAAATATGTGCTTTGTTAAAATAACTAACATAAAAAAGCAAGCAGTCACAATTTGGCAGACAACACAAAACTTAGAGAATCGCTATCAATTAATGCTGTTACAGAAACAGAGGAGGGCAGAATCCAAAGGACTCAGAAGTGCATGTACTAATTTAGAAAAAAAAAAGGACTATCATAACAAGGACTCCCAGCCTAGATTTTAAGTTCAAGAAAGAAATAACAGCTGTTAAAAATTAAAACCTAAATTAAATTATTAATCTATCAATACAATAGCTGATAGTTGCTGAAAGAGATCAGCAAATTTATTTCTAAAATTCTATTAATTTTGAAGAGTGGGGTGATTTACAAGAACTCTACCTTTCCAGATACTGGAGAACAAGGACTGGCACAGGGGCTAGGATAGCTACTGCTGTCTGTAGACTTCACTGATGACTGATCTGATCTGTCAATTGAAGTTCGTTTGGAGAGGTTTTTTTCTTCATACTTCTTTGGCTGGTGAAGTGCAGGAGGTGCAGATTTCATGAAAACTCTAAAAAGTAAGGGAGATACACGACATACCAGGATTCTCCTAAGTGGTCACAGAACAATTTATATCTATGTATCAGCCTACTACAAGACTAAATATATTACAGTAATTCCAAAACCAGACTAAACACTAACTCAGAACGTACTGACCATCTGCTGGTTTTGAATGGTAAAGTTGAACTTCTACTGCTACTTCTTCCCAGCTATCACCACTCACGTACAATATTTCTGTCTCCAACAGTAGGCAAACATATGAAATACCTCTCAAAGAAATCACAACTACAGTGCAGCATAGGGCAGTATCAATTCTTTCAACTGTATTTCTATGGTTGCTTTCTTTTTACTACTAGCAGCAATTCAAGTAATGCTTTTACAGCTTTGTAAATGACAACCTACAGTCTCTAGAAGATCTCAAAAACTTACTTTTGGGCATTAGAGGAGTCAGAGAATTCAGTATCTGTGGAGCTGTTGGCTGGCCTCCCTGGCCTCCATGTAGATGGCAGAAGTTCTTCAGGAGACATAAGTCTTGGTCTCTGACCGATTCCTGAAGGCTGCTGCAAACCTGCAGCCTGTTCTTCCACACTTAAAAGAGCTACAATTGCTCTTAGAGCTCTTTCATCAACTTGAGACCATGGTTTAGCAGGAGCTCGCACACGACGCTGAAATAAGCTATGCCACGTCTGCCTCAGTTGCAACAGTAAAGCAGAAGCCTGTAATGAATTTCAATTCTGTTAAAGGCAAGACAGGTAATATGCCTTTCCTATCAGGCAGCATCTGGCATTCTAAAATTAACAGGGTCCAGACGGAAAAGCAGGGCTGAAATGCCAGCAATGGGGCGAAAACCCAATACTTAACCCAAGCTGCTCTCTTTGCGTTCCTTGGGTGCAAGATCATTTTTAGAACATTTTATTTCAATAAGCTCTGCACTAAACTTAAAATTACATTGTAAATCTACAGGAATTCTCATTTTTCACATTACATTTCTATTTAAAAGAAACCAAACAACTGTTAATGCCTTATGCCCTTCCTCTCAATTCACTCTGTGTTCACGCACTCTTTCTTCACACCTGAGGGAAAAGAATTAAGTGACATTTTTCTGAGGCATATTTCTGCTCAAACACAATGACTGAACTTAGACTACTAGAGTTGAATTCTCATGTTATCAGTAATGCTTCCCTTTTTAAAAAAATCTCACTTTTCAACACCTCTACAAGATGTTACTAGAGCAAATAAATCTGTTTCATAACCCAGAACCTACCCTACCTGCTACCACAGCCAGAGCTTCTCAATGACCTCAAGACTATCTTCAACACGAGTTGTTTTTTTTTCTTTTTTTCTAAAACTTGGCAGTAACTTCCTTTCAGCAATTCCAAGTTAAAGCACTTCATTTCAATCCAACTTTTGTCATCCTCTCAGAGAAGCAAATACCCAGTAAGCCATCACGACTGTTCACTCGACTACCGCTCAGATTTTTGACTAACCCAGCACAAGCTACGGTCCAATATGCGCTCAGAACAGTGCTATTGGGTCAAACTGAGATGATCAGATAAGCAGGACAGATGGTTAGAAAGAGCTGAAGGTTCATCATGCAGCCAATACCACCCGCAGCTTGCTGCCTCCTGCAGCCATTACCTGCAGCTTACCCAAAAAGCTTTTGAAGCAGGTCCAACAGTA
Source organism: Phaenicophaeus curvirostris (assembly GCF_032191515.1). Classification (NCBI taxonomy): domain Eukaryota; kingdom Metazoa; phylum Chordata; class Aves; order Cuculiformes; family Cuculidae; genus Phaenicophaeus; species Phaenicophaeus curvirostris. The sequence goes on along the minus strand of NW_027206798.1, from coordinate 104,795 downwards.
GCTGGGCTGCTGAGACCTTCCTGGTGTGACAGAGGGGAAACCCACACCGTGACAGAGAAAGTAGCCGCCCTCCCCTCTCACTGCCAGCCTCTGCAGCTCCCTCTTGTTCTTGAGTTTGACCAGCAGGTCTTGACTCAGCCACGCTGCTCTCTTCCCCTTCCTGCCTCATTTCCTACATGTGGGGACTGAGTGCTCTTGTGCTTCATGGAAAGCATTCCTAAATATTTGCCAGCTCTGTTCCACTCCCTTGTCCCCGAGGATCATGTCCCAGGGGGTCCTACTGAGCAACTCTTCGAAGAGCTGGAAGTCTGCTTTCCTGAAATTTAGGGTCCTGATTGTGCTCCTCGCCTGTCCCCAGTGCTTGATCACTGCAGCCCAGGCTGCCTCCAATCCTAATGTCACTGATAAGTTCACTCATATTAGTCACCATGAGGTCCAGCGTTGCGTCCCCTGTGGTTGGGGGTCTCTTAGCTGGATTAAGAAATTATTTTCAATGCACCCCAGGAGTCTCCTGGACTGCCTACAGCTTGCTGTGCTACTTTTCCAGCATATGTCAGGGTAGTTGAAGTCCCCAAGCAGGACTTCAACCTGCAAGTGTAAAGCCTCCTGTAGCTGGAGGAAGAAGGCTTCATGAGTTGGCTCTCTCCATCAGGTGGCCTGTAGTATACACCAACCACAAGGCTCCTGTGTAAGAAAAGGTATTCATATAAGAAAAGACTTATATGACTGTGGCTGGCAGGCAGGCAGCAGGGCACGTCCTCTTCTCCAGACAAAAGAGCCCAGACCAGCCAGTGACCTTGGGGAACACAAATTCCCTGGCTGGACTGTCTTTTTTATAACTGAGCTGCAGAGGCATTATATGGGCTTGTTAACCAAACATTACACCCCACCTCTGCTCCCATTCTGTGCCAGCTCTGTCCTTGAGGTACCTGGGGCAGGCCAGGGAATCCTTGACAAGGAAACACATTCCTTTATGGGCAGGGCCCTGCATCTATCATATAAAGGCAATACAAGCCTCACAGCTCCACTGTACCCACCGTCTCCAGAAATACTCTTACAATGACCCAGTTAGTCTTCCAAAGGCAAAACCAACCATCATGGAATTATAAAATCACTAGGTTGGAAAGGACCCGCTGGATCATCGAGTCCAACCATTCCCATCAATCACTAAACCATATCCCTGAGCACTTCCCTGGGCAGCCTCTGCCAGTGCCACTCCTTGTAAATCCAGTTCTCCAGGCCCTTCACCAGCTTCGTTACTCTTCTCTGGACTCGCTCCAGAGCCTCAACATCCTTCTTATACCCAGTAAGCCATCATGACTGTTCACTCGACTACCGCTCAGATTTTTGACTAACCCAGCACAAGCTATGGTCCAATATGTGCTCGGAACAGTGCTATTGGGTCAAACTGTGTCACTTACACAGTGACGGAGAAAGAAGAAGGAGCCCTCCTCCTCTCACTGCCGGCTAGGTAAACTGGTTCTATTTTTCTGTTGGTCATAGGTGCATGAATTGAATTATAGGTTAAAAGTTACGAAACCTTATGACCTGAACGGTGAATAAATGAAATCATGCAATAGGCTAGTATGGGCAAAAGGGGATTGAGCCCCCATTTATATTTCTTAATGAGCTCAGGAAATAAAGGTTAAATGATAAGGTACATTGTCCTGTAGCTCTGAGAGACCCAAATGGACTGTGACAGCCATTCTTACAGAAAATTCTTGCTTACCCAAATGTTTCAGAAATCTTTCTAGAAGCTGCAACATAAACATCCTTCTACAAGAAACAAGCACAAGGTACTTACTTCACGGTCCAGTTTGACATGGAGCCATTCATTTAGCTCCAGTACTGCCAATTCAGCAGTTGTTTCGTCCTCATTCTCGCTATCACTGTTATCATTACAGAACACACCCTCTGAATAAAATATAAAAGGTACACGAATATTTCTATATTATTTCCACTTATATATAAAAGCCTGAATACTACTGTACTACCAGCGATAAAAGCCATTTTCCTTCTACATTTGATTTTACAAGGTGAACGCTTGTAAAAACCACTTTAATTTTCTGCAAGCATACCTCAGTGCAAATTCTTCGCTTCAGTTAGCGGAACTCAAGTATTCAAACCTTTGAGGGTCTTGCTATATAAGCACCTGTATTGATGTGATCCAACTCACTCATGTACCTTTATCAATATCAACAAGCCATTACCAAACTTATATCTAAAGCTGTTTGCAAAACCACACACTGCGCATATATATATATATATGTGTGTGTGTGTATGTATGTATATCTATATGCATATGGCAATGGAAACATTCCAAATCCAAACCCCACTGTACCTTGAACGAATGACGGCTCCTGCAAAGCATCACTTGCTAATCTAGCTGGTCCACAGAAGAGTGCTACAGTGATAGATGTTACCACAGAACAGCATCGGATACTTGCTACCCTGTGAGCTCTCATCATTTCATCATATACAAGCCAGTCTGTAGGGAGTGCCTGAATGGCTGCAGTTTGTCCGTTTGCTGGGGGAATCTGTGCAAGAGCAAATAAGACTAGGCTATTTAACCCTCTAGTTGCAATTCAAATAAACCTTAACATATTTTATATATGTAGAGATAAATATATATTTATGTAGTCAAATTAATACACACAAATTAAAAAAGCAAGACGTATTCACCCAGACTCAAATTATCCTACTATCCTGAAGCAAAATATTCTGCTTTAAAGGAAGGATCTTAAAAAAAAAAAAAAAAGAAAAGAGTAGTTTTAGAGCAGAACTATTATGAGTAGGGATTGTTATACAGAATCATGGAATCATGGAATCATCAAGTTTGGTAAAATACCTCTAAGATCATCCAGTCCAACTGTCAGACCGACACCACCATGCCTACTAAACCATGTTACCAAGTTGCACATCTATATGTTGTCTGAACACCTCCGAGGAAGGAGACTCCACCACTGCCCTGGGTAGACTGCTCCAATGCTCCACCTTCTTCTCAGAAAAGAAGTATTTCCTAATACCTACTATAAGACTCCCCTGGCACAACATGAACACATTCCCTCTCTTCCCCTCACTTGTTACTTCACAGAAGAGACCAACACCCACCTCACAACAACCTTCTTTCAGGCAGTTGCAGAAAGCCATAAGGTCTCCCCTCAGCCTTCCCTTCTCCAGGCCAAATACATCCAGTTCCCTCAGCTTATCCTCAACACTTTCCATCAGCTCCAGTGTCCTCCTTTGGACACACTCCAGCATCTGAACGTCCTTCTTGAACTGAGGTAATGCCTCACCACTGCTGAGCACAGGGGAATGATACCTTCCCTACTCCTGCTGGCCACACTATTTCTAATACAAGCCAGGATGCTGTTGGCCTTATTGGCCACCTGGGCACATTGCTGGCTTGTGTTTGTGTCCTTCTCTGCCAGGCAGCTTTCAAGCCAAATATCTTTAAAACAGTTTCATAACTGGGAGGAAAGGTTACCATTTTGTCTCATTCTGCCTAGAAGATGGACTAACTCAATTACCTTTTGATGAAATAATATTGGAAAAATGAACTGAATCAAATTATTTTATCAAGTGCCAGGAAAAATATTTTCTAAACACACAGTGATTAATGCAAATGCTACTATTAAAGTACTGACAACTATGAAGACACATTTCTGTAACATTTCATAGAGCGTAGTCCTCTTTTTTGTCAACTATAAATTCAAAGTGATTTTACCTTTTTATACTGAGGTTGACTAAGAACAGAGGTAGGATGGAATCGCACTTTCTTCGCCTTTGGTCCCGTTAAAATCATGCTTTCTCTGTCTACATGAACTAGATTGGGATACATCCCAGCCACTAAGGCAGCTTTAACTACAGCCCAGTTTTCAGAGTTAGTATTAACATATTTCATATCGGCTCCTCCTCTGGCTCCAACAAAACCTGATGAAAGAGGGCAAACGTGCTATATTTGCTTGTATTTAAGATCTACCTTTTTGCTTCTCAAAAGGAATTTGAAAAAAAAAAAAGTACATTTTTCACCACTGCCAACCATAACAGGATCAAGAAAAAATTATTATGCTTACAATCCTCCCTGATAAGGGGTTTTACACAAACATAGAACAGAATTACTTTTTAAAACACAAAAGCATTTCCTATGGAAATAATTTATTAGAACATGCTTTCAGTTATGTTAGCTGCTTCCTGGCCACACCTCACTACAATATCTGCACCATGCCCAGCATGAACATGTACCGGTCAATTGCAAATCAAAGAAGGAAAACGACATCAGTGAACACTATTGTTTTTACAGTTTGTATGCACTCATACTAGGTATACACTTGACTCCAAAACTACATTAATTTTTTTTCAAAGCTATTTACCTGAGGCTCTAAGCTGGCCAAGCAATTGTGTTCTCCTTCCTATGATGATTTCCATTGTGGCTTGACACAGGAAGTTCTTTTCACAAAAGGCTCTCTCCCAGCCATCACTGCGTGCTTTCTGCCATGCCTGGAAAGAATATTGTTTTTACATTTGCGTATTGATTTGACTAGCTAAAATTTAAAAATGCATCTTTTTTATTATATCAACAAAATGAAGGCAAAAACCATTCTGAAAGAAAGAAAATGTCCCAAACGAGACTTGTTTTTTTTTTGTTAAATACTAGATTCTCATTACCTATTCCCTAAGTTAATACAATGATTGGTATGTTAAGTTATTTTAAGATCATCATATTCAGTTATCAGTGTAACAGGATACGAAGTGGCATCTTGTTGCAACATTCAGAATTCAACCAGGTTTGAAAAAAACAAAGTATCTGACAAAAAGTGTTCACTCACAAATTTACAAGTCCAACATACAGGAAAGCCACTAGGTAAAAACAGTTTCTTATCCAGGGACAGAATTAGTCCAACTTGACTGGCACACCCAACTTGACTGGTACATCATTCACTTTGATAGGTGATCTATTGTGATTACTACTCTTTTCAAAGATGAAACAATACCTGGAAAGCCCTGAGAAGTGCCATATGGTCACTAAATGTTCCAGCAGCAAAACGTTTTCTACACAGCATGGATGCACGCTTTTGAGAGGCCAGCGCAGGTAGGATAAAAGGATCTCGATATGCAAGAGTGCAAGCAATGGTAAGAATGGGATTCAGGCACTTCAAAACAACAGCGCACAACACCATTTTACCAAGGTGCGGCTCTACTGGTAATTCTGTGAGATGATAACCAAGTTCAGTGAGATCTTCCCAAGGGTCCATGGCATCTATTGTCTATATTAAAAAAAAAATAAAATCAAAAAACAATGGGAAGGAGGAAAGGGGTGGGAAAGCTGACAAAATTCATTTACAAAAAAAACCCAGAAAGGATGTGAATACTGGGCTTGACTTGTTCCCAAACACTAAAAAAGCGAGTTACACTCTTAACAGTTTGAGATGAAACTTCTAAGCAGACTCTTCCCTTAAAAAAATACCACATTCACACACAAAATGAAAACAGACAACTCAAAGCATCCTCCAGTAACTACACAACAGTCTCAGCACAAAGAAAGCTCAGTAAGCTATGTCACTACACCACAAATACAGAATCAAATACAATTCCCATCTAAACCTGTTCCTCTGCTGACCTTAAGCATTTGCACCGCATTTCTCACAGTTAAAGCTGGTGGAGGATCAGGAGCTTTCATAAGAAAGTCAATAATTGGACAATTAATCGGAGCCAGAAGTTTTGTGTGCAAACAAAGCTCCTGCAAGTTAAAAAAAAAAAAAAAAAAGACTGTTGAGACTAGGGGGAGAAAAAAAATCAAACTAAACACTTTTTTGGTGTAAATAGTTCAGATGATATTTTTTAAAAAGTAAACGCTCACCTGCAGTGGCATTCTTAGTAGTTCTGGAGTCTGAAATTCTAACATATTCTGAAATCGGAGCCTGCTGAAGAGACGAAAACAGATTCCAGGCTGACAGCGCCCAGCCCTTGAAAATAAAATATGGAAGTTGCTTAAAATTAGAGTTTCTTCTTAAAAAAAAAAATAACCCAACAACACATACACACAAACTTAGAAAAGAAGCGCATAAGCAGGTCTAAGGAAAAGGTAATTTTGTTGTAAAGTTTAAGTCTCACAGACAATGTGAGACTTTTACAGTACATAGATTACTTTTGATAGCATGAAAATCTTATTGTCATTTTACCCCAACAGTTAAAGGTCTGGAGAAACAAAAATAAGGCCTATCTAAAAATAAAGTGATGTGGGGTTTTCTGCTAACCTAAGACGAATCCAAACCTGAACTGTCCTTTGCTGTAAGGAATATAAGTCAAACTTCCTCGCTTCCACTTCACATCCCCCAGACACTCGGAAGTAAGAGGTAGAATGAAGACCAAACAGCTTGAGTGAGAGGACAGAGACAGCAAACGCTCACATTCACACTCAAATTCTTGCAGGTTAAGGCCAATATCATATTACCAAACACAGACATTTGTTGCTATACATCCTCTTAGCCCTCACCCAATGTTAGGAAGAATATGATTCCTCTTATTAAGTCATGAATGGTTTGGAGAAGGTGTAAAAGGAATCACTGCTCAACGTCTCCTCTAAGATCAGGATGAAGATGAACTGATTAAAAACTAGCAATTGGCAGCCCTTTGGTCACAGAGAAGTTGTGAAATCCCTTATTGGACACTGTGGTTGCTGGTGCCCACATGGGAGAAAGAGAAGGGGAACAAATTGATGGGGGGAAAACAATCTAGACCTAAGGTAAGCTTTGAGAAATTCCCCAGTGCCACTTTTTATACAGCTTGGGAAATTTCTCCAAGAAAATACATGTTGACCCTTACTCTTCTGCAGAGAATTCGCGTTGGCCATGATCCACCATAATATTGGACTGGGCTAGTAGCATTACCCAGTACGGCTGCTACTACCCTGGTTACATTATCCTTAACATACAAGACAGCAGATATCTGCAAAATGAAATCCCGTATGAAGCGTTTCTTACCTGCCTTTCCTCTGGATAGCACTGGCTTTAGAAATCCACACCGTTTTTAGCATTGTAACACAACTCAGTGCATCAAAAGACTTCTATAAAAGCAAAGCAAGGAACATAAAAACATCTCTGAATAGTGTACAGGAAATAGGAGCTACTAGTGTTTTAGACAATCAACAGAATCTCTCTAAAAAAAATAAGCACGAGCCGCTTCTGGCACAAAGGTGTGTTGTAAGGTACTTCATTTCAAGTGAATTCATACTGCCCCCATCACAGTTTACTTGTGCTACATATTTTCCTAAATTAAAAGTTTTCTAGGCAATAGGTAATTGGAAGTCAATAAAAGACATGGATTGCGTTATGTGGTATCACAAACCAAGCAAAAATATGTTATTACATTGAATAACGTTTTCCTCTTTGTCTCGCTTAGAAATTACATCCTTATTTTCCCACGTTTGATGCAAAATTACAACAAAAGCTGTATTACCATGAGAACTTCAGAAATTTGATATGCATATCTCCTGTGATCTAGTCATAGTCTAGATCTTAAACTGCCTTAAGTTATCTCACTTTACTGGAACAAGTAATTAGGGAATGGATATTCAACACATCAAAAACAACGCTTAAGCACTTAATTGATGAGCCTTCAGCTAGACACGATAGTTGGACAAAGGAAACTCCCAGTGTTCTCCAATTCTCAGGAAAATGGCAGTCTAAACTCATGGAATTGTGTCAAAAATCAAACAGAAATACTACATTAAAAGAAAAAAAAAAATCACCGAAGTTGTGGATACATAACTATATCAACCTGCCATAGCTTTTACAGGGTTTTTCAACAGCTAGATATTACCACTAATTGTCATAAAACTAATGGATGTCAAACCTCTCGGTGAGCTTTGTTGCTTGACACGCACTAGCTCAGCCTACTTAAAAAACAGGTCTCCAAAATTTACGTATTATGTATTTTAAAATAACACCAAGAAGTTTACATCCCAAAGAAAGTTTAAGACAATAGTACCTCTTTCATCTTGCCCGAGTCAATAACAAATACAACATCATTGACTGTTATGCTGGTTTCTGCAATATTAGTAGAAAGAATCTGCAATTAAAGAAAAGAAACCAAACACTGTGGTAAGTATAAAAGCAAAGACAAAATAGGTCAAGACAAAATCTGATGAAGTCCCCTGGTACTTACTATTTTGCGGATGCCAGAAGGTGGACTTTGAAGGACCCTCTTCTGATCCAAGGTCTGCAAATCTGAATGAAGCATGAAAACTTGGTATCTAATGCAAAACAAAGAGCGCATTTTTAAGGATCTTTAAAAGAAACAATAGAGACTCAAGAAAACCACAGAAACTAGAGGCTTTACCTGTAAGCATCATCAGCAAATCTCTTGTCATCAAAAAGAATACGGTCTCTCAGGCTAACTATCTCATCATATCCAGGAAGAAATATTAAAATCGCTCCTAAAAGAGAAGTTAGTTTGCACAGTTAAATAGAAAATTCACTTCAAATATATTACAGTACTGCATATATTAGCACTCCAAAGGTTTAACCTAATAGGTATTACTGAAAAAAAAGCACAATTCCTCAGAAGCCAAATCCACAGTAACTTATTGGGAGTATGTGTATACACCTACCGGCACCACAACCGTGACAGATGTTATAAAGTATGTGCATAATCAGGTCCAGATCCACTTTTTCACCATCAAAACTGTGATGATAAGCTTTCAATAGTTCTCTGTCCTCTGCACTAAGGTCACTACCACTTTTTTGTACCAGGGAACTTTCATCCATATTTCCAGATTCCACTGAAGCACTAGAACACACAAATACACAAGCCAGAGTCAAGATTGTTTGCTTCAGCTTTGCATTCAGCCATCAACTCAGATTCAGATGAAGACCAGCCAGACTAGTTCTCTTGAATCTAGAAGTGCAGTGGAACAGCCTCGCCACAACAGGATTACTGTTTACCGATTTAAGTATTAACCCAGCAAAACATGTAACTTCCAATTTGCAGCATTAACTCTACTTATAACACAACCACAAGCACATGTGTCAGAACTCAAAGTATAGATACCATTTCTTTATCTGTTAAAGGAAAAATTTTAAAATAAATGTATTTTCCAAAAACTTCCATACCGCAACAGTTAAGCAGGTACTACATTAACAAAAACTACACTAAGAGGAACTATAATAATGTAGGTCTCTACAAAACTGTAAGTAAACTATGATAACCAAGTTATAAAAAATAAATTCTTGGATGACCTACTGACACGTTACTCACATAGTTTCTTTAATATGAGTATCATGTATCAACAATATACAGACAAAAACACACAGCAGACTTCCTTCCAAAATAAGTATCTGAAATTAAAATGGTACAGGGTATAGAATTTGCATATTTAAGTTACTATAATCACAACCTGCCTAGATATATAATTGTGATAGTAATGTCCATACTAAGATGATAAACCCTCAGAATACAAAAGAAATGGGGCACAACAACCCTATGCAGTGCTACAGACTAGAAAAACTGCCTGGAGAAGAACCTGAGGGTGTTGATCAACAGCCATCTTAACATGAGCCAGCAGTGGCCCAGGTGGCCAAGAAGGCCAATGGCATCTTGGCTTGCACCAGAAACGGCGTGGCCAGCAGGTCCAGGGAGGTTATTCTCCCTCTGGTCTCGGCACTGGTGAGACTGCTCCTTGAATCCTGTGTTCAGTTCTGGGCCCCTCACCACAAGGATGTTGAGGCTCTGGAGCGAGTCCGGAGAAGAGCGACGAAGCTGGTGAGGAGTCTGGAGAACAAGCCTTACAAGGAGCGTCTGAGGGAATTGGGGTTGTTTAGCCTGGAGAAGAGGCTGAGGGGAGACCTCATTGCTCTCTACAACTACCTAAAAGGAGGTTGTAGAGAGATGGGAGCTGGCCTCTTCTCCCAAGTGAGAGGTGACAAGACAAGATGGAATGGCCTCAAGCTCCACCAGGGGAGGTTCAGGTAAGACATCAGAAAAATACTTTTCACGGAAAGGGCCACTAGGCACTGGAACAGGCTGCCCAGGGGGGTGTTTAAATGTGGTATGGATGAGGTGCTCAGAGGCATGGTTTAGTGGTTTATAGGAATGGTTGGACTCAATGATCCTGGAGGTCTTTTCCAACCTAGTGATTCTGTGAAACCCTACACAACTAGAACCATAATTAACCTACAAGCAAATAATTACTGTGATACTGAATACAACATTTTTTTTTTATATAACTATGTTTTCAAAATATTCCTATTCTCAAATAATTCTTGCTATTTAGGCCAGATGTTAGAGTATAAAAAGCTAAAACCTGTTCTGATTAAAAGAAGACAAAACATACACTTCCCTTCACCGTGCTACACTATCGCTTCTGCAAAGTAGTTATAGCTTACCCGTAGGACTCCAACAGGTCAACAACCTCCATCTGTTCGAAGTGCTTCGCCCAGTCCAAAGCCATCCTGAAAGAGTTGCATAGAAATCTTTAATTTCTCACTTCAAAAGATAGATATGAATGGCACATTACACGAGGAGACAACTGACACCACACTTTACTATTAATTTCTGCATGATTTTTAATCAACACTGTTACTGCTGGATCAGCAGCTTCCTCCTTTGACGTGCATAAACAGGTGTGATAGCAATATAATTTTGAGATAACTGCAATTCTTTGTCAAAGAAGAATCTCAGTTTTACAAAGAAGTATATGCAAGCCTATAGAAGGAAATGAGGACAAAGAATATGCCATTCCTTCAAAACCCACACACCAACACGCAGAGATAAACAAACCATGCCTTTTTGTAGTACCCTTTACTAGCTCCTTTAAATCATCCCGAGAAGACACACACCAAACATTTTTCTCCAAACTCTGTGAAAATATTTGGCTTTTCGATGTCTTACAGAAGTTGCCTTCCCCATAATGCAGTTCATTCTGCTCTCCTTCTAAACTGCAATCCTTCCCAAGTTTGTCAAGTGATAGTACCAAACACCGGACTCCTGGAATCATAATACTTGTCTTCCTATATTAAAATTATTTACTGTATTTCCCTGTTTATATAAAGACAAAATTCACAGCCACAGAAATCTGATGTTTACAGATTCACAAATATTTCCACAATACAGAATCATAAAATGGTTTGAGTTGGAAAGGACATTAAAGACCACCTAATTTCAGCCTCTCTGCTATGGGTAGGGACACCTCCCACTAGGCCAGGCTGCTCAAGGCTCCACCCAACCTGGCCTGGAACAGCTCCAGGGAGGGGGCACAAATTCCCTGGGCAACATGTTCCAGTGCCTCACCACCCTCACTGTGAAAAAAAATTTCCTCATTATGTCTAGTCTAAATCTGCCCCCCTCCAGTTTATACCCATTGCCCCTAGTCCTATTACTACAAGCTCTCGTAAACAGACCCTCCACATCTTTCTTGTAGACTTCTTCCAGGTACTGGAAGGTCGCTGTAAGTCCTCCTCAGAGCCTTCTCTTCTCCAGGTTGAACAACCCCAACTCCCTCAGCCTGTCCTCATAGCAGAAATGCATCAGCCCTCTGATCATCTTTGCAGCCCTCCTCTGGACCCGTTCCAACAGCTCCATATCCTTCTTATGTTGAGGATTCCAGAACTGGACACAATACTCCAGGTGAGGTCTCGCAAGAGTGAAACAGAGGGGCAAAATCACCCCCCTTGATCCACTGGCCACGATGCTTTGATGCAGCCCAGAATACGGTTGGCCTCCTGGGCTGCCAGCACACATTGCTGGCTTTTGTCGAGCTTCTCACCAATCAGCACCCCCAAGTCCTTCTCTGCAGGGCTGCTCTCACATCACATCATCTCCCGTCCCATACTAAAATCAGGGATTGCCCCGACCCTGGTGTAGGACCTTGCAATGTCCTTGTTGAATCTCATGATGTTCTCACAGCCCCACTTCTCCAGCCTGTCCAGGTCCCTCTGGATGACATCTTGTCCATCTGGTATGGCAACTGCACCACTCAGCTTGGTGTCATCTGCAAAACTGCTGAAAGTGCACTCAACCTCGCTGACAATATCATTGATGAAGATATTAAACAGCACTGGTGCCAGTATAGACCCCTAAGGGACACCACTTGTCACAGATCTCTACCTGGACTTCACACCATCAACCACTACTCTCTGAGTACGACCACGCAAACAGCTTCTTATCCACTGAACCGTCCATCTATCAAATCCATACCTCCCCAATTTAGAGTAAAGGACTTCTGGCTGCCATGACTTTTCAAGTACCATGGAGAGCAGCTTGGCAACCACATCAGCCAATTCCCTCAGGACTCTGGCATGCATCTCATCAAATCCCATAGACTTAAATATGTTTGGGTTCCTCAAGTGGTCACAAACCTGATCCTCCACTACAGTGGGAAGGATTTTACCTCCCTGGTCCCCATCTTGATGTACCTCAGCCTTCTCCTCGCCTGTTGACACACACTCACTATTTTCAAGCATCAGTGGGGGTACATTATTTTTAACCTTCCTCTTCTGACTGATGTACCTGTAGAAGCCCTTCTTGTTAGTCTTCACTTCCCTTGCCAACTTCAGCTCCAGCTGCGCCTTGGTCTTCCTGACCCCATCCCTACACAACCACACAGTGTCCCTATACTCTTCCCAATACTTACATATATATATCACATCAAAGATCTTTGCACCTGTAATGTCATATTTTTAATTCCTGTATAGGTCACTCTCTTAAAATAAAAACCACAAAACATTTTAGGTCTAATTCAATCAATCTAGTGAGAAAGATGCCAGTTTTTCTTCCAAACAGTGTGTTAAATCAAACACATTGAAATCAAGAGTATATATTCCGTATTAGACACCATTTAAATAAGAATTCAATTTATATTTTACAGAAAGCAATGTGATAATTGGAAGTTAGAAATTGTTTAGAACTGTAAAAACCTATTAGTGTTTACAGTAGTCTGATAAGTTAGCAAATTAGTTTAGATGTTATAGAAATTTCCTTCTCACTTGTATATCGACAAATACATCTTTCAGTTTATCTATTTGTTTTTACCAGCCATTGGATGATTTGCAGTGGATATCTGCTCCCATACTGATTAGTTGTTCTACTTGACTCAAAAAGCCTCTCCCTGAAGCAATCATTAGCGCAGTTGCGCTGGTTTCACTGTGCCTATAATCAACTGAGAAGTACAAAAAAAAAGTCAGCAAAACAAATACAAATGTTACTTTTTCATCTAAATGTAGGATATGACTTCCAAAACAAAGCCCAGAGAGAATTTGTTTACTCATTTCATCCCACCAGTCAGTTCATGTGAATTTAACACTATTTTAGAAATGTCTTAGAACATCTGTCAATACTTCAAAACAAGTACAACAACAAATTACTGCAAAACTTAATTCTGCTAACCCTATTCATTTTTTCAATAGGCAGAACTCAAAGGTAACAACGTTTGAAATTGGAGATGAAGTACTACAGAAATTCAAGACATTTTGCAGTTGTTTTCCTCATCTTACTGCATAACAGAAACTTACCACTGATGTTTTCAGTTAAGATGAGATGGAACACCTGAGCAAAGGAATCAACATCTTGATGCAACCAGATGTCAGAAAGACAGGAATCCATTTCTTTTATTAACCATGGCTCAAGGCAATTCACATCTTTTTCAGTCTGAAGAGAAAATAAAGTATTGAAAGATTAATCTCTTCTCAAGGGTTGTCCTTATTCTTGTATAAGAGAGACAAAGAATTTGAACAGTTTTTGAAGTAACAACTAGAAATACAGCATTCAGATGACAAGCATTTATGGTTTCATATGCAAGTACTTTAAACAATGTCAATCTGGTCATTTGCACAAAAGTTATGCACGACCATCACAACTGGAAAGCACACTTCAGCTAGAGTAGTTCATGTTAATAAAAAAAAAATTAAAAAATATCTTTTAAAATATGTTAATATCCTTCTAAAAACTCTACAGGAGTTATATCTTTAGAAAACACTTTTAAACAGGTAGTAATAACATAACATAGAAAGCAGATTTAATAAACTTTTTCAAATAAAGGAGAAACTTACCAGCTGATTAAATACAGGGTCACCACCGTCACTGAAGAGATTATTCTCTTCATTTGCACTTCGGACAGATCTTTGCCTCCGAGATCCTGGTTTGCTCTTATGTTCTTGAGTAGAACACCACTCAGTAAGAGTGCTTTGCTGTTTTTCTTCTAGGATGCATAAAGTATTTCCAAAAAGAGTTTTACATCTGTCCTAATTATCCATTGTTTCCAGTTACAAGAAATAGTTATACCATTCAAGCTCTTTTATTTATCTATAATGCTGTTACCAACCCATATAAATTCCATGATTAAGGGCATCCAAAGTGCACCACTGTAAACAATTGCTATAAGAATAAGGTAAAAAAATATCATTTAGGTGGTTAACCCCCCAGTCTCTCCAATATTCCAACTTACTGCATTCCAATGAGCTTCCTAAGCAATTCTCAGTCCAGATATTTCTCCGAAAGTAAAATACCAAATAAGAAGTGATATAGCTCCCGTATGTAACAACTAGGTTTTCTATACAAGCAGAAGCAACAGTAGATAACAGCAGTGCCTTAACTGAACTCTTTTATCCACAATGACCAGAACTGAGCAATGCAATAAACATAGACGTAGGACCATATATTATTGCACTGGTTATTGATTATTGTTGGCTTGTTTGGTCATACCCTCTGTGATCATTACTTTCCATTGCCAGGAGTACTGTGTCCAGCACTGGAATCCCCTGCATAAGGGGGACATGGAACCATATGAATGGGTCTAGAGCAGGGCCATGAAGATCATCAGAGGGCTGGAGCTCCTCTGCTATGAGGACAGGATGAGAGAGTTAGGCTTGTTCAGCCTGGAGAAGAGAAGGCTCTGGAGAGACCTTACATCAGCCTTCTGGTACCTGAAGGGAATCTACAAGAGAGCTGGGGAGGGATTGCAGTGATAAGGACATGGGGGATGGCTTTAAATTAGAAGGGAGAAGATTTAGACTAGATATGAGGAAGAAATTCTTCACAATGAAGGGGATGAGACCCTGGAACAGGCTGCACAGGGAAGTTGTCGATGCTGCCTTCCTCAAAGGGTTCAAGGCCACGTTGGATGGAGCCTTGAGCAGTGTAGTCTGGTGGGAGGTGTCCTTGGCCCATGACAAGGGCGTGGGACCTGGTTGGGCTTTAAGGTCCCATCCAACCCAAGCCATTTTATGATTCGATAGCATTGAATACACATACGCCTGAAGAATGCAGTGGAAGTGTTCTGTACAAAATGTACAAAATCGTGCCCTCTAACAGCTACACTCCAATTTTCATCCAAAAGTCAGCACGTAGTATTTTCTGCTTCTATAGTTTTCATGTGGCAAAATCCCCCATAAATATGCAATACTACTCAATAATAATTACAAAAAATACATCATTTATCAACTGAAAGCAAACATACAACCATAAAAAGAAATTTCTTTGAAGTTATATAGAATCACCAGGTTGGAAAAGATCCATCAGATCATCAAGTCCAACAATTCCTATCAAATACTAAACCATGCCCTCAGCACCTCGTCCACTTGTCCCTTAAACACCTCCAGGGAAGGTGAATCAACCACCTCCCTGGGCAGCCTCTGCCAGTGCCCAATGACCCTTTCTGTGAAAAAGTTTTTCCTAATGTCCAGCCTAAACCTCTCACGGCAGAGCTTGAGGCCATTCCCTCTCATTCTGTCCCCTGTCACTTGGGAGAAGAGGCCAGCTCCCTCCTCTCTACAACCTCCTTTCAGGTAGTTGGAGAGAGCAATGAGGTCTCCCCTCAGCCTCCTCTTCTCCAGGCTAAACAACCCCAGCTCCCTCAGCCGTTCCTCATAAGACCTGTTCTCCAGCCCCTTCACCAGCTTTGCTGCTCTTCTCTGGACTCGCTCCAGAGCCTCAACATCCTTCTTGTGGTGAGGGGCCCAGAACTGAACACAGGATTCGAGGAGTGGTCTCACCAGTGTAGAGTACAGAGGGAGTATAACCTCCCTGGACCTGCTGGCCACGCCATTTCTGATACAAGCCAAGATGTCACTGGTCAGATCCCTTTGGAGAACCTCAGCAGATCGACACTTCCACCCAGCTTAATGTTATCCACAAACTTGCTAAGGGTGCACTCGATGCCTTCATCCAGGTCATTGATAAAGACATTGAACAGGGCTGGACCCAGCACTGAGCCCTAGGGAACCCCACTTGTAACTGGCCTCCAGCTGGAGTTAACTCCATTTCCCACCACTCTCTGGGCCCGGCCAGCCAACCAGTTTTCCACCTAGGAGCGTGTGCACCTGTCCAGGCCAGAGGCTGACAGTTTCTCAAGCAGAACGCTGTGAGAAACTCTGTCAAAGGCTTTACTGAAGTCCAGGAACATACATCCACAGCCTTTCCCTCATCCAGTAGCTGAGTCACTTTATCACAGAGGGCGATCAGGTTAGTTTGGCAAGACCTGCCTTTTGTGAACCTATGTTGACTGGGCCTGATCACCCAGTTCTCTTGCATGTGCTTCATGATAGCACTCAAGATCACCTGCTCCATGACTTTCCCTGGCACTGAGGTCAGACTGACAGGCCTGTAGTTCCCTGGGTCCTCCCTGCGACCCTTCTTGTAGATGGGCACAACATCAGCCAGCCTCCAGTCCAGTGGGACTTCCCCAGTCTTCCAGGACTGTTGGAAGATGATGGAAAGGGGTTTGACCAGCACATCCACCAGCTCCCTCAACACCCTTGGGTGGATTCCATCTGGCCCCATAGACTTGTGGGTGTCTAGTTGGGCAAGCAAGGCTCCGACCACCTCCTCTTGGATCATGGGAGCCTCATTTTGCTCCTCTAGCTCCTGGGTTTGTACACAGACAGAACAACTTTCTTTACAATTAAAGACTGAGGCAAAGAAGGCATTAAGTACCTCAGCCTTTTCCTCATCCCCTGTCACTGTTGTTCCTTCTGCGTCCAATAGGGACTGTATGGTCTCCCTAGTCCTCCTTTTATTGTTAATATATTTATAGAAAGATTTTTTGTTATCTTTCACAGACTTTGCCAATCTGATTTCTAGTTGGGCCTTGGCCCTTCTGATTTTTTCATGATCTCACTTCCCTCTTGTAGTCCACCCAAGATGCCTGTCCCTTCTTCCAAAGCTCAGACATTTCTCTTCTTTTTGATATCTCTCAAAATCTCCCTGCTCAACCAAGCTGGTTTTTTCCCCCCCACCAGCTCTTTTTCTGGAACATGGGGATGGCTTTCTCCTGAGCTGCTAGGATTTCCTTTTTGAATAGCTCCCAGCCCTTGTGGGCTCCCTTGCCCTTAAGTACTGTCTCCCATGGGACTTTGCCAACCAGCCTTCTGAACAGTCCAAAATCTGTCCTCTGGAAGTTTAATGCAACTGTTCTGCTAACCTCCCTCTTCACCCCACCTAGAACTGAAAACCCTGTCATCTCGTGATTGCTTCGTCCCATAATCTATTGCAATAATGTAAACACTGAGATCTAAAAGATACTTGCTGTCTTCTAATCACACCTCATTTCATATTCTGACTTTGGAATTTTAACAGAGAATCATCCCATGTAGCTGTTCAATCTATCAGTCAATGAGACTCATTTCCAACCCTAACAATTAAGAGGAATTAAGAAGAAGAATTAAGAGGTCCACAAACCTTGCTGCTTCTCTTTTTGGTACTTTAGCATCTCTTTGTTTGTATACCCAGTGCTTCGTAAAATATCCTCCAAAAACATCTCCTTAACTTCAAAAGGTCTTCCTTGTACTGAAAGTAAAAGTAGTTCATAAAGTGTTAGATATTCCCTAGCTTCATTTATGATCCGAATTTTAAAAAAGGGTTTTGCAGATACAAAAAGTGAATTATACATTCTTAGGGCCTGATTTAAGGAATTATTCTTTTCCTTGAAAAGAACTGTAGAAGTATCTTCAGTGGAGTTCATTTTGTTAAGATTACCGGGCCACAAAACAAAACAAATTTCAAAAGGGGAATGTCAGCTGGGCACCTTGTTTCCCATTAACCTCTTCAATTCTTTAAGTGTTACACCAAGAGATGCTCTGAAGATTGACAGTTATAAATGGCAATTTTATCAAAATGAGAAAAAAAAAAGACTCATTTTTGTTTATGTTTACAAAAGAACAGTTAATTGTGTAAGACACCTGGATTAAAAATTATAACCGCAATTAATACAGTTTTAGTGCACGATCCCACAAGCAGACCATCACCTTTATATTAAACCACTTTATCTCCTTAGAAAAACTTCACTCAATTTCCTCAATCGCTTCAGCCCAATTTGGCTCTTTTTTACGGAGTACTTCCTGACAAATAAGACAATCCAACGGTCCTTATTTCCTAACAATCTACCCTGATTTCTGTTTCAATATCACTGTCTCCTAGACCTTACTTACAAGGCATTAAAGGATTCTCTCTCACAGGAAGAATTAAAATCTCTAGATTTTAATTTCTCATACCTTAGCAGACGTTTACCATACCTTAGTTTAAATCACTTAGGGCTTTTCTCTTGTTCAGAAATAACAAGCTACAGCTCACATACTTTTAGAAGGTATTACAAAGTCTTCCAGCATTGATCACAAAGTGTGTGCTACAGGAACGCACAACCACAAACTGGTGGTTTCTGTGCTAAGGATTTTGTCAGCTATATTATTGAAGGAGGATCAAATCTTTCTCATGACATTAACAGAGAAAGCCTGCAAACCCTCTTCTTTTATTTCCTAAATTCTCAAAATTGGAAAAAGCAAAGGGTTTTTTTCAACTGTAACTCATCTGTTTTGCAGACTAAAGTAAGTGATAGCAGTGCAGCCACTCAGGTTAACCAGAGAAAAAGATTGTCATCAGGATTTCCTGAATAAGCATACTGATCTAAATGAACAGGAAAGCCACAAGGAGAGTCTTGTGGAAAGCCATAAAATAATTAGAACTGAGGTTTCCTTCTCCAAAAATAAGTCTAAATCACTGAAATAGCGTAATTTCCGGATTCCTGCCTCCAACAAGTTGCAAGCCTTATTTTACTAGGTACAAATTGAGAATTGACAATTAAATATTTCTATCTATAACGACACAGTTTTTTTTTTCAGGAACATTCAAAAAATTAAACCGATGATTTGTAGATAAGATTCTCAGTTAAGTGATTCTACTCATATCCTGGGACTGTTGAGCTTCTTAAAAAAAAAGGCTGACATGCAGAAAGCCTACTATGTTGGTTTGAAAATACAAGGTTTCTCTTGAAACACTCCTACTGAGAACAAGTTGTACTTAGACATTGTTGCTGAAAAAGGAAGATCTAGAGGTGCCACAGGAGGTCACCCATGTGCAAAATTTGCAAGCCAGAAGGGTGAAGAGAAAGAAATACAAAGCATCTTCCACACGTTTTACCTCTACTAAAGATGAGTCAAATGAAATAAAAACAGCAGTAACGATAACTTTTCCTTGCATTTGAATGTCATCTAACTGCAGATTACAAAGTCCAAATCAAAATTAACAGAAATTGCCATGGTTTTTCTCAGTGTTTACCTAGACTATTAGCTAATTTATTTAAAATAAAGAATCATATGATTAAAATATGAAAACCCAATTTACCTAAGACTGTACTTCTGCAGTGACCAGCTGCAGTTATCTGTGTTTTATCCACTAACCAGCAGCAATCTCTGAGAGACCTGAAGAACTGGAATTCACAGGAACGAATTAAAATCGATCACACTGTTGCAGATCCTAGGGTCTACACTATCATGTAGACCAGCACTTTAAGAACCTTTTCCTGTTTCCTGAATTAATCAGAGCCAGGGCCAGGACATCCCTGCACTTACAGAACTTCCTGCGATAAAAACTCTCAGATCTATGCAAATAGCTAAAAAACCCACAAAATTAACAAACTAAGAGCAAGCATTGCTGTAACTCTTAGTGTATTTATCATGTTCCATTACTCAGCACGGTTTGCTATTGTTTAACCTATAAATGCTACGGCAGGTATACCTAGACTTAAGATTTTACACGAATACTTACTGCGCATTATTGGGCAACTTCCAAAATATCTAACAAAGAGATCTGCATCCAGAGCAGCACTAGAAATAATTAGTTTTAAATTATCCTGTTTCTGCAACACATCTCTCAGTTTTATTAACAAGAAGTCACTGAACCTATCCCTCTCATGTACTTCATCCTGTAACAAACGGGGTGGGGGAGAGGGAACAAACAACAGATAAACATCATGGACTCAAGATTGTAACTTTCCACAAATATGAAACTGAAAGATATAATTTGCTAGTACATTGAAGACACATAGAAATGTGTTCACCTAATTTAAGACAGGATTTTTTTTTAAATATTCAAAAGTAACAAATATTTCAAAAAGTTTAATAAAGCTATCTCAGAAAAACATATATCAAGAAATTTTATACACTGCTCTGTCAAGATGCTAACCACATACAGCTTGATTTCAGAGGTTAAAGCGAACTGAAACTTTTTAATTCTTATATTTGAATTAATTTTCAAGATAATGACAAACTGCCAATTCTACAAATATATTAATATATTCTCACTTCACAATTGACGAATGTTTAAAGAAATGTATGATAACACACAATGAAAAAAGTTAGATTGCTTAGATCCTTTAAGTCACACAAAAATCTTATCCCTAATTAAGTCACATGACTGACTAAAGTAATTGCTTTTGTTGGTGCATTCTGTTCTGGTTTTTGTATTATGGACTGTTGAAGCAGGGACGCAAATATATTTTTAAATACAACATTTTTAGGCTGAAGTCAACAATGTATAAATTGTTCTCACATTTTTTTTTTATTTTGATAAACAGGCAGGCATCTAAAATTATCACGAATATTTGTCTTCAGCCACGGAGAGCTCAATCTTGAAAAAAAAATTCCGGGTTCCACTGACATCAAATTCCACAACAGGAATACTCACATCATCAGAAATGAACGCCTAAGTAATTTGCTGAAAATTAGACTAGTCATTATCTTGAAAACATCTAGGCTCACGGAAGGACCACAAATCTTGTACTGCTAAAACAAGCTCATGATACAAAAAAATTCTGACACACTTGTGTTGAACCATATATACATAAGCCCCCTTAAGGCTCTTCTACTTTCTGACAGAGGAAGTTCAGAGAAATTTAGAGCTCTGTCCCCCACAATTGCATAAAGATTCCAAAACTAATTATTGGTATGAAGCTAAAATAAGATACTGTTACAAAATTTTTAAAAAAGGCAAAAAAAGCAAACTATGCACTATAATAAGGACTCAGTAAGTCTTAAACAGTAATTCAGATTCTAACTACATAAAAACACCGTAAATGCTCGGCAAATTAAAGACAACAAGGATCTTATCTGGCAATCTATAAGTAATACACATTGTTCAACCTCACATGAAATACATTAGGATTCTTACCACAATAACATGTGTCACTGTTGACAGAGTGCTGTCTCCTGCCATCAGCGTGTGAAGTAGGATGCCATTAGTGCAAAATGTTAACAATGTCTTTGGAGAAACCCTATTGAAAAGTTCATGAAGATACTTCAGTCTTTCGCACCATTTAAATGCATACTAGCTTTCCAAGACTTAGTGAAAATTAAATTATTAACAACTGCTCACCAGAAATGGAATTAGATTATAGTTCTCCCAAGGAATTCACGCATCCTATTTGTTTGTAAACATTGCCTATTCCCAGAGCATTCCTAAGGAATCTCAGTGCTTAAGCTCCCAACCTTCAGGCAATGGATTAATTAACAAAGTGAGATTCAAATTTATATAAATAAATAAATAACCAAGCAAAATAGAACCTTGAGAATCACTTCATGTTGTTTAATTTACTGGAAAATTCAGCATGGACTGCTTTGGAAAAACAGGTGCCAATTCTTCAGTATATGCTTCGATACAGTTTCGTATTTGCCTATACCTGACTGAACCACAAAGAAATGAGTTGATCCATTTCAAGTGCTTTAATTTTTCTCTTCAAAAACTTCAAAATCTTTAAAAGTTAATATTCTAGTACCTGTGGCAGAGTTATTTGTGGAAGTGAAAACAGTGACTGCCACACTACCCAGCATTGTCATTTGAAGTACTCAGAAGTTCCTTTGTATTACACCGTACAGTTCTCTTCTGAAATTAATGAGCTCACTCACTGCATTTCTTTCGAAGTTCGGAATTCATCCCTCCTTTCAAAAATCCTCCTACCTATTAGATTCAAGGAACACATTTAACGTGTACTTTACCCATCTCTACTACTCTCTCTTCTTCAATAGCTTTCTAGAAATCATCACTGCTCTCTAATAGTTAAAAGGTTAAGACTCCTGTGTTACTGTAAAAACCTCCATCCCACATCTTCTTTTATGGAGTTGGAAATATAGCCACCTCTCTCTTTTGCTCTTTCTCTTGAGAGGACTTATTGATTTCACTTGAGCAGGATTTTCTGCATTGCTTGCAATAATTCCTCCACTTTGATGTGAGCTACGCTTAGTTCTTCTTCAGCCAGCATAATAGGCCCACATATCAATCATGCAATTAAATTTGAAATTTGTCTTTACTAGCTCTTTCAAGCCCTTAACAGAACTGTGAACTCCCATATACATATTCAAATTCTTCTTTCATTTTACTGTTTTTCAAGTGTATTCAAGTTTCATTAGCTATGTAACATCTTGATCCATGTAGCAACATAACTAGCTCTACATTTTGCCATCCTCTCATTCACACTCCAACGCCTGCACATTTCTGGAAACCCCACTATCTAGAGAGTTCAAAGAATCTAGAAATCACACAACAGCTTTCAGACTTTCATCTACCCCTACTCTACTTTAGGAATAAGTTCCTCAGCTGACCTAGAGTTCTCTACTTTCATGTCACTTCACGCTTTAAACAGTAGTTAATGCACACTAGACCGCCAAGTAATGCTCAACCTCATTAATCTCTCTAAAACTTTTGTGCTGTTTCCTTTTATTTCCCCTATCAACTCTCACTATAGCATCTGTTACAGTGTGCTGCTCTGCCTACCTATCTCCAAAGCTTGCAGAACTTTTGGATCTAACCACGTTAAAAGTAGGGAGAAAAAAAAAAAAGAGGAAAGTGTAGGCTTGATCTGAATTCCACACACACACACCCAAGCAGAAACGAAGAGAAAATACCTGCAATTCACTCACATAAGACAACTTACTACACGAAACCAAAAAATACAGGAGGAAAACTATCTTTTTCACTCTTAAATATTCGACTACCCAAGCAACAACACGCTCTACCTATACTTTACATACTAAGCTTATACTAGGCTGTATCCCAAATATATTGTAGTTCGTATGTACACAAACCTAAAGACTTCAACACAAAATCAACTGGCAATAAGAAATGCCATAAGTACCTGTTTTCTAATCGAGTCTGATAACCAATTGTCTGGCCAATCTTTTCTCCTCTTTCTGCTGCCACTCTTTCAGCCACAGCAACGGCTGCTAAACGTCTCGGTTGAGTGCAAAATATACGACAGGGAGTCCCAGTTTTGTAACAGTCATCAAGAAGGAACTGTGAGATCTGCAAAGAAGTGGTTTAAAGTTCCTTGTCAATTTGATAAAGTCATAGCTTTTTTACCAGAAAACCATTT
The DNA here is from genome assembly GCF_032191515.1 of Phaenicophaeus curvirostris. NCBI lineage: Eukaryota > Metazoa > Chordata > Aves > Cuculiformes > Cuculidae > Phaenicophaeus > Phaenicophaeus curvirostris. The sequence continues at coordinate 81,166 of NW_027206798.1, read as the reverse complement.
AAGTGCATCTCAATATTACATAGGTTGCAAGATAATTCACCATAAGATTATCATTGCAAATGTGCTTGAAAGGGTAGAAAGACAGCAAACAAATTTCTGACTTTAATTTGTTTCAAAAGAAATAATTTAGGCTTCTCTCTCCTGCTTCAGAGAAATCTATATAAAATATTTGTAGATAATCTTTCATTTAAACACAAAAATATTCTACTAGAACTAGCTTTAGAAGGAAGGGGGCTACAGAAAGTCATGAGTACTTTCCCTTCAAAATCTTATATCACTGTAATGAAAACTGGTTATCAATCACAAAACTGTGCAGAAATATTTATGCTTTTACTAAGTACCTACTGGCTTAATATTTCAAAAGCAAGAAAGTGAATCAGAATACAAGACTTTCAACTGCATAGGAAAACAAATGCCTTAAAAGCAGCACAAAGCAATCCCTTATTACCTAAATATTAAAAAATGCATTAGTTTTTTTATAAATAGTTTTTATTCCATTAAAGAAACATACCTGTGTAGTTTTTCCGGACCCAGTTTCTCCTACAATCAAAACAACTTTATTATCCTTTATTAGTTTAACAATTTCATCCTGTTTTTCAAAAACTGGTAGCGATTGCCTGAAAGAATCAAACTCCGATTCCCCTCTTTTCACTGGAACCTGGGGGATACCACTGCTGAGTCGTCCACCTGTCTTATTCACTCCTCTGTTTTCTGTGAAGAGAAGTTAACACTTCACTTGGGCAGATGCAAAAGCAAGTCACTAAAATATTGCTTAAAAATCATACATAAAAATGAACACTCCTAACTTTGAATGCATCCCTATAGATGTGTCAAGTGACAAACACACATTTACAAGCCATACTCACAGTAACACATCCTGTTACAATGCTTGAAAGAAATATTATTCAAAGGAGTTCTTACTTTCCTAGATACTTTGAACAAAAACAATCTATGCTGGTGCATTGCTCAGTGTCAAAAAAGGTCATAAAGAGCAAAAAGAAATAGAAAACAAATGCAAAAAAACAAGCTGCCTGGCATATTTTCTTCGTTATATTCACACATTCACACCTTCACAGTTCACATATAAATAGTCACTGTATAGTTAAACTTTTAAATTATTCCAAACTAACAAGGTTGTCTCCTGAGAAAAAGATAACTTTGCCGTGGTTCAGATGCCTTCTTACACACGCTCCCTGGTCTTTTATGACCTCTATCCAGTTAGTATTACATAGACCAATACTCTAGTCCCTAAGATTTATCTGAAATCATGCAAAGTGAGACATGCTGCATATCTAGACCCCTGGATCCACAGAGCACAGTGTTATACATTAGAAACCAATGCAGAACTAACTAGAGAACTTGCTCATCTTCAGAGAAGACTACTTCAAACTCGGTATTGTAAATGCTATTCTGCAACTCCTTAATAATTATTTTCCAGAAAAAGGAAAAGCTTGCTCTAAGTTCAATTGTATATATTTAATGTGTTTAACAGATTAATATATTAAATTACAAGCACTGCCTTACCAAGACAATCACAGACTAACAGATTGAAAAAGCCAAAACCTATTCTGTTTTCCAAAGAAATTAAAGGAAGATAAATTTTACACTATTCATTAGTTTATGCCTTACATTCCTAAGAAACTGCTTTTCAGTACTCTTATAATTCTGTTCATTAAGCAACCCTAATAAACAAATGAAACAACTGAAAAAGAAAAGTAGCAAAGGAAGAACATAAAGCATAAAGCATCATAAAGCAGAAAAATCCAATGAAACAAGGCATACTGCTGTGTTTTCTGTCCTCCACGCTCAGCTTTGCCCACAGAAACACAACATAGCTCTTTCACACTCATAACAGTTAAAGCAACAATCTCATTAAAAGTATTTTTTTAAAGCCATGGTGTATCAGAAATCTGTTTTCCAGTGAGCTCTTTCATATTCTAGAATCCTAGATATAAGTCTCTCAGAGACCAAATATATTTTAGAAGATAAAACAAAAAAATAACTACTAATTTTATTAAGAACGTGGATTGCTATAAGCAGAACAGCTTTTCTCATAAGGGTGTTCTTCTGTAGCAGTCCTGGTAATACTTCTTTCTTCAATCTCAGCTCACGGAATTCACATTTCAGAAACATACTTCCAAATAAATTTGGCTGGAACTGGCTCAAAGATTCAAAAGTAAATTAGCGCAAAGCAGACACTGGAAAGTGGGTAACATAACTGCCTAAGTTCCTTTCAACACCAGTTCTAAATGTCCCCGGTACTAACAACAAAAAGTCAATAAAAGTAATGGGTTTGTTTTAGGGATGAGTGTCAGCTGGGTTGTAGGTTGGTTTACTCTTTAAGCCATATCGATCGCCAGTCTATATCAGAAGATACCTTGAACATACCCGATTCAACAGCACATGCATTTCCTCGCTTTGTCTTTGGCCGAAGTTCTGATCGTTCTTTACTTATGACGGGAAATCTCACAACTAAACTCCGAATGGTATGTTTCGTACTAGAAGCCAAGCAACAAGTCATTACTGCACGTGACACTTCTGATCCATCCTTCTTCCTTACAGTCAGGTATCGATTTGCTCCTTTTCTGAAAGGAAAAAAAATATATTTTAGGAATAAGTAACCTATTTATATTTTAGGAATAAGTAACCTATTTACATCTATGTAATGATCTTTGACGGTAATTCTTTCAAGGTAGAGGTCAGCAAACGCTGCTATGGTTTTACAACAGTACACAAATACACACGCTATATGGAAAACTCCATCTATTTGGGGTTTCCCTGAAACCTTCCATTTCCACTAGCTTTTATGTAAGAGAAAATAACACCATCACGCCTGCATACCGATGCTCTTCTCCATCACTTCTCAACAGAAGCACTCTTTTGGAGGTGCTAGTCCAGGTCACGTTTTATCTGTCAAGGTATGAGATACTATGCAAAACCCTTAAACATGAAATAGTGAGTGGAAAACAAAACAGATCTCGATGAGAAGTCCTTTGTATTGATCCACGAAATCCAGAAAACGTTACAAGGTCATGCCACTTCAAACTAACCATGTACAAAGATACTTGTTTTTATCTTAAACTTTTTTCTCTAGTACTATTTTGTGCAACAGTGCACAATATACACTAGGAACAGAGATAATTTTAAGTCATGAAATTCCACGTTTGCACCAAACAAATAAAATAAAAATGAGGCTCTAACTTACCCTTTGCTTTTAGATATCAGCCCAAGAGACCGACAAAGCCGGTGAACAAATGCTCTTTCTGTACTTGTGAAAGAAGAAGGAAATTCCATTTCTAGAAAGATAATAAAAGAAGAACATAGAACCACGCAAGACACGGTGTTCTTAGAAACACAGAATCACTAAGGTTGGAAAAGCCTGCTGAGATCATCAAGTTCAATCATCGGCCCAGCACCACCGTGCACTGAACCGTATCCCCAGGGGCCACATCTACACGGTTTTTGAACACCTACAGGGAAGGAGACTCCACCGCTTCCCTGGGACAGCCTGTTCCAATGCTTCACCACTCTTTTCATAAGGAAATTTTTCCTGCTATCCAATCTATACCTCCCTCGGTGCATCTTGCGGCCATTTTCTCTCATCCTATCGCTCGTCCCTCAGAAGAAGGGCCCGCTCCCCCCCGCACACCACCACCTCCTTCCAGGCCTTCGCAGCCAGCGCTCAGGGCAGCCCTCGGCCTCCCCAGGACGCAACGGCCCCGGCTCCCCGAGCTCCTCCCGTCGTTCCCGCCCCCCCGCAGCGCCAAGGGCAGAACGGACCCGGGAGCCGGCGGGAGACTCGGCCTCGACCCCCCCCGCCCCGAGCCCCGCACCCTTCTCCTCTCCGCAGACGAATCGATCCAGGGCGAGGTGCACCGCGATGTCCACCTCCTCGTCCACGCGGATCTCCCTCGGCCCCTCGCCCCGGCCGCTCGAGGAGGAGGCGGCGCCGCCCGAGCCCGCCGAGCGGCCCGGCCGCGACATGGCGGCGGCAGAGCGGCGAGAGGCTCCGCGCGCCTCGGCCCAGGGCAGCCCCGCCCCCGGCCCGCCCCGGCCCGCCCTGAGCGCGCCTCCCGCGCGCCGGTGGAGGGAGGCGGCGCCGGCCGCGCGGTTTCTAACTCGCGTCGTTTTGTGGGTTTTTTTTTTTTGAAGTATGATGATCCCTAAGGGGTTTAAGTCTCAGAGACTTCTCTCACAGCTCCAGTTAGACTTCTTTTCCAGAAAATCGCCAATTTAGCCGTCCATTTATTCATTAACTTCATTTTAGATCCTTGGAGGGGCTGCATCTGAATCTCATCCTCGTCAGCGGACAAGGTGTGAGAAGGATCGTTTCTGTGATGCTTGAGGCTTATGTACCACGGGCCGTCTCACTGGGGAAGATGCTCAACATACGTACCCTTTCATCCAGAAGGACATATATGAACTTCTGTGGTAGTCTGGGTGCTTACACATCCAAGCCACCAAAGCAAACACTGTGGGTAAAGAACCTTCTCGATACCACTATGAACAAAGCCTGTTAACTGCTTATCCTTTATAAAAATGGAATGGAACAAACATCAACTGTGTCTGAGAAGCAATGAGTTCTGCTGACTGAATGCAAGAGATGGGGACAAGAACCATGTCCAACACTGCAGTGAAACTTCTCCAGCTGCCTGTGGCAGTCACCACAGCCAGAAGGCTCCTATAGACCTTCCTCCAGCACTTCTTTCAGAGATGCAGTTAACTGAGTTAAGTCTTCTAGGGATGGAGTGTGTGTTCCCACAGGGCTTGGCAGCTTTCCCTCAGGAGCCAGCACATCCGCCATGTGCCTGGGCAAAGGAGACTTCAAGAACATCCTCTCTTGCGCTTACATGCCAGATGGAGGGCATTTTGCTGCCTTTGAGGGACCAGAGCTTCTGGCACAAGGCTTAATGCACACTGTCAGAAAGGTGGAACAGCTGTGAACCTGCAGTTTAAAAACACCCATGGAATGGAAGCGAGTTTCTCTGCCACCGGCAGAACCGTTACTTCGAGGGATTAAATAGGAACAATATCATCACCCGCAGAATAACATTTTATCTGGATAACGATTACAGTACTAAACTTGTTAACCTCAAAAACTCTTCATAACAACAACAACAAAAGCATCTTGTCTTCTTTCATCCCTAGCACCACGTCATTGCTGCATTCATAGTTCAAGTATAACAGAAAATGTAAACAGTTCACCACAGTAACATTGCACTCAGTTGGAGAAGAGAGTGGAAAGGAACTGGCCCCTTGCTTCTCAGAACTAAGCCCCTTTCTCAAAAGCCTCTTTAAATACTTGAGAGTTAGCATTCTGACATATGCATTACAAGCAGCTTGGGTGGAAGTGGAAAGGGTTTTAATCTCCTGCGCACACACACGTCTCCATTGCTTCAATGTACCTTTGAAGCAATAATGTGAAGCCTTCCAAATTCCTCCTGTGCTCTTCTGTGGGACAAAGTGGCTTTTTCTTTCTTAGGCAGGGAAACCCGTCTTGGTCACTCTGCTACTACTGGTTTCCTCTTTTGATATTCTTTAAGGGGGGGGTGGGGGTGGTGTATGCTCCGGGAGCTGCCTTCTCTAAAACAGAACTGATTGATCTCCTCAACAAATATGGTGTTGAGTTCCCTGTTATGCACAAGTCTAAGGTCTAAAGTTACAACACAACTGTATGAACGAACACCTTTCCTAGGTCTAACTCCAATAAAACTTAATTGGCTGTAAAAGCCTAATCATGAAATAATTTCACTGTGCTATTGTTGGCAGCAGAAACAGAAGAGGAATCGAGATAAAAATACTAATACCCTTTCCTATACTGTACACACCCATGAAAAGGATTGAGTTTTAGTTCACAGTCATGTTGAGTGAGTGACTAATGGGTTACTGGTTCTAGAATTTTCTTTCGTCTAAGATACTAATTAACCACCACAGCACGTGCTTCACAACCACAGCCTTCTCGCTTCAGCCCATTCCCCAGGTGTTAGAAGCAGGCAGGCCTTGGATAACAAGTGCCTTAGCAGCACAAAGAGTGGCGTTTGTCAATATGACTGTGACTGGCAGTGTTGCGGAACACTTGAAAGGCACAGAAAGCACAGACACACATCTAGGAGAAACAACAACATTTTATTGATTCTATAACTCTACCCTAAATTGAACATTTTCATCGACATTTCAAACTTTGCCTTTGGTGTTGAGACTGTAAAGCAAGAAGGGAAAAAATATCAGCCTTGTGTCATCAGAGAGATGTTTAGCTATCCATTATACCCCACTCCCTAAATATTACCTTTGATTAAGACTGTAAATGGTATGGCTTGGCCCTCTCCACTGCCAGGTGCCTTTGAACTTTAGGAAGGATTTTGTCATGGGGATCAAATACAGAATTTCTGGCAACTGCTCACTCACTAAATTAAAATAACTCTGCAGGACCTCATTCTGATACACCTGCAGATTTCAAATGGCTTGCAAAATAACAGGCTTTCCCTTGTTTTTTCCTGAAACACCAAAGTCTGAGATGACTGACTATACAGAGAACTGCAAATGGCGTTAGACAAAATGCTGTGGTTATTAAAACAAGAAAAAAAAAAAAAAGCTACCTACACACAACTGGCTGGATGAGAGTTTCCAAAGGCAGGACCTAAAACTTCCAAAATTACCTTATAAGTTTGATTCACTAGAAAACTGTGGTTCCAGAAAACATCAACTGCTTCACAGATCCATAACAAAAGTTCACAGAACACCAAATTTAATCTGGTTCTTATCAGGAGTTAGATATGTATTTCTTTTTATTTATGAAAGTGGTAAAATGAAAGCTGTGGAATTGCAGAGCACGCTATAACTAGAGGAGGAGATAAAAACACCCAGACCACCCACCATTTTACCTGGGGACTGGCATCCCGAGTGCTCTCATCTAGAAAAGAAAGTTGTGTTCAAGACTTTGATGGCTTCATTACCTGGATGTATTTCAGGGCTTTTTTTACACTCTCCTCTGCAGATGAATGACTTAACAATTCTAGTTTTAACCCGGGGTGCTATTTCCATTGTATCTGGGTGACACAGCAGGGCAAGTGATTTCTGTAAAAGTTGAAGACCAGGCTTACTAAGATACATACATACATTCTTGCAACACAAATACTCAAAAGTTTCTTAAAGTAAGGGTGAACTCTGTTAAACAAACTTACATGAGTTACTAATGACATAGTTGATACCAGACATGTAAATGAGATTTCTTAGGTATTTGCAGAAAAGCTACTCCGTTAGGCATACAGAACAAAGGGAGTAAGTTTTATCAACTACCTGTCCAGGTAATTGAAGCAGAATCTTAAATCATAACTAATTGCTGAAGGTGTCGCAGCAGGACTACAAAAGAAGCCTACTGTATTTTAGTCCCTGTTATCAGCTAAGCAGCAATTTCTTAAAATTCGTTTTACAAATAACAGTCTTGCCTTGCGCAGTAATGCATGTCCAACTGAACGGGAACATACTTACTTCGTAATCCTTGTGGTCCAGCAGCCAAATCCTTCCATGAGTTTCACAAGGCAAATGTGTTGGCAAAAGACTTGACAATTTTTTCTGTTTTATATGGCCAACAACTGAACACGTCTCTCAGCAAGTAAATTGTCTGATATCAAATATATAATTAAGGCTAGCAAATTTGTAAGACCAGCAACTTATCCCATTACATTTAGAAAGACAGCGTAAATGATTAAATGTGGATCTAAACCAGCAAGCAGATCCACCACTGCTAGTGCCACTTTCTGACCCCTGGTTTTTAGAAGAGCAATTCTGGATATTTCAGCAGCTTAAAAATTAAGTGTCTGCCCCATGACTTCCCTCTTCTCTCTTTTTATTATTCCCTGTGCCCGCACTTCCAACAGAACAAAAGCAAGTAATGTTGGCTGTGCTGGAAAAGCGATGATTTCAGAAAAAATTGTCTACTCTAAGCCACTGTTAGAAATCCTTTTGCTCTGAAGCAGCAGGGTTCAGTGCCTTATTCTGGTAAGAAGCCATTTGTTACAGGTACGGGTGCCCTAAAAATTAAAAAGTGTGTTTAAATTTTGATGAAAAAAACTAGCGGGGCTTTGTACCTTTAACATTTCTTAATAAATCCATTCTCTCATAGGAGAAAGGATCTTGCAACAGAGCACTGAAAAAACAATCATACAAATTCCACAGTACAAAAAAAATTAAAACGATCCTTCTGTCTATGATTGAATTCTAAATTAAATGTTTTCACTAGCTTTGTGTTTGAGGAGTAAAATAAAATCAGTTCTTAAGCAAATAGGTGACAAATGTTTAAGAATGTATGTGTGCATATCCTGAGGGTGTAATAAAAGTAACCAGGAAGGATACAATCGCATGTTTGTAGGTTTCCTCAATGTTTTCTAGTAAATAGAGATCCAGCAGTGCCTGAAAGGAAAAATTAAATGTTCTTTAAACACTCCCGTCATTCATAAATCATAGGCTTTTGGATTGGGAAGGGGGAGGGTGGTGTTTCCAGTGAACACGGCACTCACATGTAAACTGGGAGGGGGATATTTCCCAGTTTCTCCTTCCTCTCTCTGCCACAGCTTCGCAACTTGATCTCCTAAGTGTGAAACTATGCCGTCAATCATCAGACAGTCTGAATCCCATTTTCCTCTGGAAAAAAAGGTAGCAAGGATTTGGACAGAGGAAGACACTAATGCCAGCCCTGCAGAGCAACAGATTTCCTCCAGTCCAAACAAAACCAGAAAGCTCCCATGAGTCAAAGAAAGTAACAAACACACAAAGGCAGGATTCTGACTTGAAATGCACGTGAAGGGAACACACCAGCCTGTATCTAAGTTACTAGAAAAGTGAGCTCAGTAAGACAAGCATTTAAGCCAATCTCTAATACACTGCGGCTTCCACCAAAAGTCATCTTGCTGCAAATACAAATGTCGACATAAAAGCCATTCCCTTCCACATCTGGATCTGCAGTGGAAGCATGCCAGAGCTGTAGGCTTACCTTGATAAATGCTTCAGCTTCTGTCGCCGACCAGCGTAGCAGGTCTGAAGCAGAGGTTAGTTGTAGAAAGGTGTCAAGGGGATTGAGACATGGACTTCAGTCTGATGGCTCAAAGACCCTTTATTGTGTTAGCTGTTTCTTGATATACCCTTTTGGGTTACACAACAAGCTGCGCATAAGCTGTCCAGGCGCCTATCTACAGTTTATTATTGGTTAAAGGTGCTTGTCCATGCGCCTATTACTAACATATTATTGGCTAAACAACTGTGCATGCTAATAAACAAGTTACACTAAAATTAACCATGTTGATGTTTTTCTTCTTTTGCTTTTCTCTCAGTTGCTTCTTCTTCCCATCTAGCTAGGTCTTGGTTTTCTCTCCGTTGCTTCTTTTTCCCACTGAGCTAGCTCTCTGTTTCAAGGTCTTGTCAGAGTTGCTCGATGTCAACAAGGCCCACAGCATCAAGTCCTTCTTCCCTATAAAATGTCTCCACAATTCCCCCTTTTGGTATTTCAACTAAAGCATTTAGGCGGAACATGCGATCGACTTGACATTGTACACACTGTAACACTCGGGGGATAATTGTTAAAACAATTAACACCATTAAAAATGACATTCCTCCTTTGACCAATATTTCTCATACCCATTCTGTTATCCCAAATCCTGCTAGCTAGCTAGCTAAAAATCCTTGTCCATGTGTCAATTGTTTTGTCATACCTTGTAATTTCTTTATGGCTTTATGTATTGACTGAGAATGGTCTGACAAATTCATACAACACATTCCTTCTAACTCTCCACATCCGTGGCCTTGTGCTAATAATAAAAAATCTATTGCTGCTCAATTTTGAAGCGTAGCTTGTAGATTCTTACAGAATCTACATCTACTGTAAGTGCTGTCAATGCTTTTGAAGTTAAATTCGCCTGTTATGCAAACCAACAACTCAATCTATCTAATGTACTCAATGCTTTGGCTATTCCTACTCGTGGTGCAAAAAGAGCAGCTAAAATTCGGGAAGTACGATCCAAATTCTGCACCTGACTATTACAATCTACATTATAAGTGACACTATGTCTAGGTCAATTTTTGTTTCTTTTGTGCTGCTGCAGTAGTTGTTTCATAGACGGCATAAACATGGTTACCCGCCCTAGAATACAGGGTTCCCCTCTAGATCTTGAGGGGATTCCTCACCAAGCTTGATCGCCACATATCAGGAAAATACCAGGTGGTAATTTCTTCCGACTATAAGCTGTATTAATTTCTATGGTTTCTTTTCCTCCTTCACACCACCATGATACATTATACCACCTACTTTCGGGATAAACAAATCGGTAGCTAGAAGATCCTACCCAGCTTCCTGGGTCTTCCTGTCCATACCAAAATACGCAGCTCCCATTTTTCAGTGATCCTGACAGTCCTAACTTTTGAGGCTCCAAACCAGTGTACTTTAAACTTAGTATCAAGTTTTTGACATCTGTGGCATTACGTACTGTGAGGGTAGAATTATTGTTTATGAAAGGCTTAAAACTCACATAATCTCTTTGTGTTAATGGTAATCTTATCAAACACATTCTAAATGGATCTCCTGGAGTGGCTAAAGAGAGACAAAATGAGTCTTGACCTGTCACATTTGCAAATGTTATCCACACATTCTTTCGAGTATTGATTGCCCAGGGACCTTCATCAACTGTCACCATTGGATTAAGAGCACCCATAATGTTAACATCCTCCTCGTTCTTGTTGGCTGTTTTTGTGGTTGGGGCTTAACAGTCGTCACACAGCAACACGGGCTTAACCCACCTCGCTGGTGCCCAAACCGGTCCCATATCTGTCGAAACAAATGTATAACCTCGCCTCCATGCTAATAGCTTCTACGGACCTGTCTGTTGCCCTTCTCTGTTTTTCAACAGCGCTTTCACATTTTCTTGTACTTGCTCTATTTTTGATGGCATGGTTTGCATATGCTTCAATATCGGCACAATTTGATCATCTCCTGCTAATTACAAAAAATTCATCACATTGCACCTTCATCAGCCTGTTTGGCGGTGTCTCTCCTGATTCCCTCCTTTTTTTTTTGTTTTGCTAACAACGCTTTTACCACTTGATGGGTACGTTCAATAATGGCTTGGCCAGCGGGGGAATGCAGGATTCCCGTTTTATGTGATACACCCCACTTTCTTAAAAAGGCCTGCGTACTTTGTGAAACATATGCTGGTCCATTATCCATCTTGATTAACTGCAGAATTCCTAAAGTGGCAAAAGCTTGCCTAAAGAGTGTCTGTACATGGTGTGATGTTTCCCCTGATAGCGCCATCAATACAACTGCCATTGAGTATGCGTCCATAGAAACATGTACATATTCCAATCTTCCAAACTCTGCAATGTGAGTCATATCAGTTTTTCACAACTGCAATGACTTTAATCCTTGTGGGACCACCACAAACAACGGACCTTTGGTAACTTGTTGACAATCCGAACAGGCTTGCACAATTGCTTTTGTCTCTGCGATAGGTAAATTGAACTGTCTCCTTAATACATTTGCTGACTGATGAAAAAAATCATGAGAAATTCGTGCCTGCTGCCACAAATCAGGCTTTGATTGCTATGCTAAAAAAACCAGGTTGCATTAACTTGTCCGCTCTAGCATTTCCTTCTGCTCAAATCCCTGGCAAACTGGTGTGACTCCTATGATGATGTACATAATACATTGCCCTTCCCTGGTTCAACAACTGTAGCAGTTGTTTTAATAACTCAAATAACTGCTGATTTGAAACCTCTTTCAGAACTGATCTTCCCATTCTTTGCACAATTCCTGCAACATTGATTGAATCAGTGATAACGTTCAAAGGTTGGCCAGGCCATTTATTAAAAGCCTTGACCACCGCCTTTGACTCTACAATTTGTGGAGATGCCTGTATTAAAAAAGTTACATTTCTCCAGTCTTTCCCCACCATCCATAAAATTACTGCTTTTCCCCTTCTTCCACTTTCGTCTGTAAAAACAGTCTGGGCTTAATTTTGTTTTCTCTTCAATAACTTGATTCTCTAAAAAAGTTATGAACTTACTGCTGGGATAATGTGTCTTTAATTGTCCTGTATAATTTTCAATGCCACTTGCAATGCTAAACTATTTTGTGAACACCACTGTAAGGATTCTTCCTTCATGGGAATTATAAAATGCTGTCTGGCTCATACCCTCTCAACTCCAGAAATTCTTTCTCTACCTCTAATTATCAGCATGGCAAAAGCTTCAGGTCTGGTCACTATTGTTTTGTTCATTTGATGTTTAAGAAACAACCATTTTATAATTCCCAATTTATCATTTTCCGCTCTATCCTCCAGCCATTGCATTATAATTCCTACAGGCTGAACTTCATTGTTAATTAACAGTAAATGCACAGGCTGTTCAAACACCACTCGATGTGCTTGTCATTGGTCAACGGCCTTCTCAATTTGCTCTAATGCCCGTTCTGCCCTTTTTGTCAATTTTCATGGGGTGTTCACATCTGTATCGCCCTTCTATAAATTAAATAAAGGTTTTAACGTCCAATTGTCTATTTGCAGTAATGATTGCACCCTGTTGATATTTCCCAACATCTTTTGCACATTGTTTAGTGTTTTGTTGTCAACCCATGCTGTCAGCTTTTGTGGAACAACAGTTTAGTCAAATATTTTCCAACCCAAATACTTACATGGTGGTTGGACCTGCACCTTCTCTGGGGCTATGAATAACCCTAATTGTTGTAAATCATTTACAAGCTCTATTTGACATTGTTCAAGCTGATCCTGTCCCACTATCAAAACGTCATCCATATAATGAAAGACTATCAAATGTGGATGTTGTTGTTGAAAAGGTTCCAGTGCCTTGGCCGCATATTGTTGACAAATTCTTGGTGAGTTCTTCATGCCTTGTGGCAATAGTACCCATAGATATCTTTTCATAGGTGCTTGCTTATTTACTTCTGGCACTGAAAAGGCAAACTTGTCAGTGTCCTCTGGAAAAATAGATGTAGTAAAAAACGAATCTTATGAGATCTATGATCAAAATGTTCCAATGTCTCAGAATCATTGTCGGTGATGGTAATCCTGGCTGTAGTGCTCCCATATCTTTCATTACTTCATTGATCTTTCATAAGTCGTGTAATAGTCTTCACTTCCTTTATTTCTTCAGTATCACAAACACTGGTGTATTCCACGGACTGACAGATTCTTTAACATGTCCAAGTTCCAATTGCTCTAAAATTAACTGTTGTAAAATTGCGACCTTTTCTTCTGATAGTGTCCACTGATCTACCCAAACTGGTTTATCCGTTTTCCACTTCAGCTTGAGTGTTGGTTGCTGACCAGTGGTCATTATTGAAAAGGAGCCTTTGCTGGCGTACTGATGACACATTTCAATTGTGATAACAGATCCCTCCCCATGAGGTTCATGGGGGTTGCTACCACATAAGGTCTGGTGAAACAACACCCACCATCAGGCAACACAAAAGTCACAGTCTTTTGGCTCATCCTTGTTTCACCTGTAAAGCCTCCAACTCCTATCAGTGTTCCATCTGATGCCGATAGAGGCCAATCAGAAGGCTAATGTGATTTTGTTATCACCGTGACATCAACTCCAGTGTCAACCAACATCTCTATTTCTTTCCCATCTCCTTTTTCAGTCATGGTTATCAGATCTCGCAAGACCATTCGCACCAAAATTTTTGGTTTCTAGTTTTGAATTCTCGTTGCCCATAATAACTGTTTTTCCTGAGCCATCAGTAAATATTGTAGGGCCGTCAATCAGTTGCTCTCTACATGAAGGCTTCTGTTCTATTTGTAATGTTTGTAAAGAGAAAAACAATTTATGACTTGGTAAATGGATATCAGTAATTCCTGGATAATCTGCTAGAGCTACTTGTTAATTCAAAATATTTGCCGTGCAACACTTAGCATATTCTTTTGTTATTGGGATATAAATGATTGTCGAGTCTTGGCCTAATAACTGAATGCTTCTTTTTCTTCCCTTGGTGATTATCATTGTAATAATTTCAAATCTAGTGACTATGTTTGTTTGTTTGTTTGTTTTTAAGGTTGATGTGGTAAAATATCCACTCAATAATTCGTAATGAATCTCTTGAATTTTCTGCTATTCATTGTCTTAATATCCCTAATGGTTGTCTGCACTAGGGCCCAGCAGTTGCTGATCTGATAAGGGACCCTGGAATGCAGAGTGTTCTCACAAAAACACCGTTAACTCCTCTGGACTTCGGCAATGCGAAAAAGAACACATTCAGGGAAAGTGTTAGGAGAAGTGGGGGCACTCACACACACACACACACACACAGAGCTGCAAGGCTGGGCTTTATCTGTTTTGGTTTTTTTTTTCTTTTTTTTTCTTTCTTTTTTTTTTTTCCTGCTGGATATTCTAAATATTTTCGCTCTGAAGCCTTTCATTCCAAAGATCCCCAGGTAAATCTACCTGTTTGCCGGCTTAGTGGAGATTTGAGATTGAAAGGTCCCAGAGATGTATTTCTAAGATTAGTCAAAACCAATTTGTAAGTCTTACAAATGTTTGAAGTGCTTCAAACACACACACACAACCACTCATTTCAGAGCTAGCTCAAGGCATCCATATAATGTTGATTATGACTAGTCGATAATAACAGAACAAGTATTTCAGTTCCAGTAAAACACTGCTCTTTGTTGCTTTGTGAGTGTCGTACTTTGCAGGTTTACGATTTTTGTAGTTTCTGCGTTCATAGAATCATGGACTGGTCAATTTCCTGCATGGGATACAATTGCTGGAAAACAAATCAGCTGAGTAATTCTAGTGCCCTTTGATAGAAAGCCAGGAGGCATAGACATCCAAGCTATTACTTGCATTGCTGTCGTAAAGTTGGCATCAGTCAATTCTGGTAAAACAAGCAATCTTTGTAGCATGTTATCATGCAATTAACAGTGTACTAAGTCAGTTTTCTGCATTCTCTAAGGCTAATTGTTTAAGCAAAACTTCTCTAATGGTGATATTGCCTGCTTGCTTATTTAAGGCCTCTTGTAGTTTGTCTAGAAAAGTCATGTAATAAATGCCATTTTCCAGATTTCCTTTTTATCACAAATACAGGTGTGTTCCAAGGACTATTAATTGGAACTATGTGCCCTTGATCTATTTGCTCCTCCACTAAATTTTGCAATGCACCCAAGTTTTCACTCGTTCATGGTTCCAATGCCTATTCCCATTGCACTTAACACATCTCTCTCCCTAAGATTAGTGGAACGTGCACAACAAAGGGTTGTACTACAGCCATTTTAATATGTTCTGGCTTTCCCCCCTCGCCTTCTTTTTTAAAAAATAAAACTTAATATGCACTTCAACATAAGATGTGGAGTTTGTAGGGACTAAACCAAATGTATTTCAGGGATTCTTGTGGACACAAAACCTCATGAGCCATGCTCTAGAGAGTCAACTTGGAACACAGCTGCTTTGAACAAAATTAATTTTTCTATCCGGCTATCCTTTGGTATTAATGCTAGTGGAGATGTTGTCCATAACACTAGTGGAGATGGCATCCATACCCTTGCTTGAATTATTCCAGTAAAGCCTGGATCTATGACCTCAGGTAAAACAAAGATTCCCAACTGAATTATTGATAATCACTCTAATTACAAGTAAAGCCACCCCCCAGTGGTCCTTTTACATTCCGTGGTATTGTGTGAAGTGTGGACGATTGCAGCACTACTGCAATGGTGATAGTCATGTCTGTCTCGGTGCTGCCTCTGGCTCTTGCTCTGAGGTGAGAGCTGCTGCTTGCCGTGGAGGCATCTGTGTCGGTATGTGCCTCCGAACCATGTTTTGCTCCTGGTTTTCCAACAATACTGTCCTGTTCTTATTCCATTTTGATCTACACCAACTGGCAAAATGTTTACCTAGCCATGGATCAAAGGGATTATCAGCTGTTGCAGATGGCCCTGCACCAGCCTCCGAATACTGAATATTACTGTCCTCTTGCTTTTTTCATGGTTCCGCTAAATCTTTGCGCAGTCTTGAGTATTTTGGCAATTCGATCATTAATCTCCAGTTAGATAACAGGCTTACCGCCCCAGGGTTGTCCCTGGTAGCCGCATCCCATAATTTAAATCCCGTGGCATCCCAGATGTTTATATAATATGCAGGAGTCAAACCTAAACCTGGATCCCAACCCTGTATCCATTTTAATAAAGTCCTGAGTTGTCGCTCAGCATAGTTAACGTCCTGTTTCTTTACTCTTGATTTTAAGATATCTAGTGTAGTCTGCTCTTCTGCAGACATTGAAGGCTCCATTATTCCCAAGCTCCCAGGTGCTCACCATTTTCAAGGATTTTACTTGTCCAGACTGCTTCAGTGCTCCACACTGGCCAAATTTTTTCCAACTGGGTGTCGCTACAGACGCTTCTCTCCAGCAGTTCTGACCCTGAATGTCAGGGTTTAACCTGAGAGGTGTGGGTCCCTCTCAAGTTGGGCGCCATTTGTAGCAGTTAAGGCATGGATCCCATCAATGGGGACGACAATCGAGATCAACTTTATTTAGAGAATGTAAACTTTATATAGTGCCTCTGTATCCAGTAACAGCTATGCCAGTATATTTCTACCTAGAATCATAGAATCATAGAATAACCAGGTTGGAAGAGACCCACCGGATCATCGAGTCCAACCATTCCTATCAAACACTAAACCATGTCCCTTAGCACCTCGTCCACCCGTGCCTTAAACACCTCCAGGGAAGGGGACTCAACCACCTCCCTGGGCAGCCTGTTCCAGTACCCAATGACCCTTTCTGTGAAAAATTTTTTCCTAATGTCCAGCCTAAACCTCCCCTGGCAGAGCTTGAGGCCATTCCCTCTTGTCCTGTCCCCTGTCACTTGGGAGAAGAGGCCAGCACCCTCCTCTCTACAACCTCCTTTCAGGTAGTTGGAGAGAGCAATGAGGTCTCCCCTCAGCCTCCTCTTCTCCAGGCTAAACAACCCCAGCTCTCTCAGCCGCTCCTCATAAGACCTGCAAGAGAATCCCACAGGTCAGCAACAGTGTGCAACCCCCTGTTTTCCGCAGATGTGCCCCTTATCTTCATGTTTTCTGCCTAGTGCATTCCTTTCCTATTAACCCATGGTTCTTAAAAAAGATTCCAAGGTCTCAACAAGCTACAAGCAAGAGAACATCAGTCGTTTGTTCTGTGCCTCCTGCTAATATCACAGGTACACCAAGGCATCAGCCACTCGCCCCAGCACACACGTAATACTGGAACCCTGAAGTGACTCAAGGGGACACTGGGGGGACCCCAGGGTGACCCAAGGGGATGCTGGGGGACATTGGGGATCTTGAGGGGACGCTAGGGTGCCCCCTGTGACCACTGGGAGGACACCAGGAGCCATGGGGAACCCTGAGGTGATTCAAGGGGATGGGAGCCTTGGGGGGACTCCAGGGTGGCCCAAGGGGACATTAGGGACCATGGGGGGACATTGGGAGTCACCCAGAATAAATCAGGAGGACATTGGGGTCTACAGAGGGGTACCCAAGGAGTGGCCATGGGGGACACTGGGGTCTGTGGGGAGCCCTGAGGTGACCCAAAGGGATGTTGGGGACCACGGGGAAACATTGGGGGTCCCCCAAGCTGTGTGTCCTCCCCGACCCCTCGTCCTTCCCCCCCAGGCACTGCAACATGGTCCTGGAGAACGTCAAGGAGATGTGGACGTAGGTGCCCAAGAGTGGGAAGGGGAAGAAGAAATCAAAGCCTGTGAACGAGGAACGTTACATCTCCAAGATGTTCTTGTGTGGAGACTCTGTCATTGTCGTCCTCCACAACCCACTCATCGTGGGAAAATAGGATTGGGGGGGGGGCGCAAACCACTCCCCTCTTCCCAAAACCCCTACGCTGGGGCCACACGGAGCCTCCGTTCACTGCACCCCGGCACAGGGAGCTCGCTCTGTCCCCACCTCATTGGGAGGTTTGGGGGGGCTTCTTGCTTGGGAGAGGGAGGTTCTGAGATGTCTGGCCCCCCCCAGGCTCTGTGTCCCTCCACCCCCCAGGCAATAAAGCTGGTTCCTTTCTGCCTCGGGTTGTGGTTTGTGGGCCAATAAATGCTCCCCGCCCAGATCAATAAATGCCATCTGAGACCTATAAATGCTGCCTTTTGATCAATAAATGCCCTCTGGGATCAATAAATGCCCATTTGGATCAATACATTGTGCCCACAATCAGTGAATTCCCCCATTGGATCAATAAATGAGCCCCTCAGATCCAAGAGTCATGGGCAATGGAGCTAACTCCAGCTGGAGGTCGGTCACCAGTGGTGTCCACAGGGCTCAGTGGTGGCTCCAGCCCAGTTCAATGTCTTTATCGATGACCTGGATGAAGACATTGAAGGGACCCTTGGCAAGTTTGCAGATGACACTAAGTTGGGTGGAAGCGTGGATCTGCTGGAGGGTAGGGAGGCTCCAAAGGGATCTGAACAGGCTGGACCGCTGGGCTGAGACCAATGGCATGAGGTTCATCAAGGACAAATGCCGGGTCATGCATTTGGGGACCAACAATCCTGAGCAGCTCCAGACTAGGAGAAGTCTGGCTAGAAAGCTGCCTGGAGGAGAAGAACCTGGGGGTGTTGGTTGAACATGAGCCAGCAGTGGCCCAGGTGGCCAAGAAGGCCAGTGGCATCTTGGCTTGGATCAGAAATGGCATGACCAGCAGGTCCAGGGAGGTTATTCTCCCATGGACTCTGGATGCGCTTCTCACATTCTGTGTTTAGTTCTGGGCCCCTCACCACAAGAAGGATGTTGATGCTCTGGAGCGAGACCAGAGAAGAGCAATGAAGCTGGTGAAGGGGCTGGAGAACAAGAGGAGCAGCTGAGAGAGCTGGAGTTGTTTAGCCTGGCGAAGAGGAGGCTGAGGGGAGACCTCATTGCTCTCTACAACTACCTGAAAGGAGGTTGTGGAGAGGAGGGTGCTGGCCTCTTCTCCCAAGTGAGAGGGGACAGGACAAGAAGGAACGACCTCAAGCTCTACCAGGGGAAGTTCAGGCTCGACATCAGGAAAAAATATTTCACAAAACGGGTCATTGGGCACTGGAACAGGGAGGTGGCTGAGTCACCATCCTTGGAGGGGTTTAAAGCATGGGTGGATGAGGTGCTGAGGGACATGGTTTAGTGATTGATGGGAATGTTTGGACTCGATGATCCTGTGGGTCTTTTCCAACCTAGTGATTCTGTGAATAAATGCCACTACCCCCATCGATAACCCTGGAAAGGCGGAGGTGGGGGGGTGGAGGAGCGCTGGCCACACCCCTGTCCTTTGAGGCTCCCCCCAGCCCCTGCCCAGGTTGTGGGACTATCACAGTGGGATCCCCCATTACCCTCGAGAGGTGAGGAAGGCGCAGCCCCCAAGCTCTCAGTGTCCTTCAGGACAGTCATGGGAGAGACATCATAGCTCACAGCTCCCGGCAGACCTCACGTCTTACCCCGTGGTGCCGAGGTGTTTGCCGAAGCTTCTTCATTCTCGTTGCTTATGCTTTTACCTCCATCCACAACGATGACAGAGAGAACTCCTTTCAGACCTAAGCTGTCCTGGCATGAGAATGACTCTCCCCAGAGGAGGAAATCTGCCCCACAGCCCAATGAGGAGACTGAGGTCTTGCCGCTGGAGATCAGTGAGTGAAGAGTCCTGGTGGGCTGGGCAGGGCTGGACACCAGGGTCAGGGAGGTGGTTCTGTTCCTCTGTTCTGGTGAGATCTCATCTGGAGTCCTATGTCCAGCTCTGGAGGTCTCAGCATAGGAAGGACACAGATCTGTGAGACCAAGTCCAAAGGAGGCCATGAGGATAATCTGGGGGCTGGAGAACCTCCTGTGTGAGGACAGGCTATGAGAATTGGCCTTGTCCATCCTGAAGAAGAGAAGCTTCCAATATGGAAAGGGGCTCCAGGAAAGCTGGGGAGGGACTATTGATGTGGGGGTTCAGGGACAGGAGGAGGTGGAATGGTTTGGAGTTGAAAGAGGAGAGACTGAGATGAGATCTTGTGGATAAATGTTCTCGTGTGAGGTTGGTGAGGACCTGGCCCAGGCTGCCTGGAGATGTTGTTGCTGCCCCATCCCTGAGGGTGTTCAAGGCCAGGTTGGATGGGACATGGTGCAACCTGATCCACTGGGAGGTGTCCCTTCCCATGGTGGGGGATTGGAACCCAAACTGTTCCATCATTCCATGATTTTGGGGTTGTCCTATGCAGGGACAGGACTCCACAATCCTTGTGGGTCTCTTCCAACTCCTCCCAAGGATGGAGCAAGCAGAGGGGACCCGGCTCCTGCTCTGGGTTCTCCTCTGCCCTCAACCCGGTGTCACAAGGGCTTTTCCAGATGTGTCCTCTCCAGCACAGCAGCTCAACTGCACGTGGAGCTTATGCTGACTGGGGAGCAGGACCCGACCAGGCAGCCAGTTTTGTCCCCAGCAGAGTCTCCTTCTCCTTCCACCACACCCTCTCACAGCCCTCCCTGCTCTCCTCCTCTCTTAGAAGTCGGCTGGTTGCCCATCTATGCAAAGGTGAAGGAAACAGGGGACTTCATCTGTGCCTTCATCAAATGCACAGAGGAGGCAACCCTGCCCCTCACTGCCTGGGCAGAGTTGTTTCTCCCAGGTCTCCATCTCACTGCTCCGGTCCTGCTGGCTATGGGTGTCCCACTCTCACGCTCCCTATTTGGTCTTCGTTCCAGGAAAACAGTGAGAAGCTGAAGTTCCTTGACTACATTGGTTCCCTGTGCCAGGCCGCCAAGAAGTACTGCTTGTCAAGAGGCCTGGACCTGTTCTGCTGCAGCTACAATGTGGTGGAGAAGGTCAAAGTGAGAGGTCAACCAGGAGCTCAGAGGAAGACGGCAACACTTGGGCAGGGCGAAGGAAAATGACCTCAATGTGCAGCAGGGGAGGTTTAGTTTGGATATTGGAATGATGTTGTTATGCAAGGAGTGGAGAAGCATTGGAAGAGGTTTCCCAGGGAAGTGATGGAGTCTCCGTCCATGGAGGGGTTCAAAACATGTGGAGATACAACGCTTCAAGAGGTAATTTCATAGGCACGGTGGGGTTGGACTGATATTTGGGCTGGATGAGCTTAGAGGTCTTTTCCACCCCTAATGATTGTATGATGCTATGAGGGTCTGGAGGCTCTGGGTGGTGAGGATCTGGTGTCCCTGAGTGGTGAGTATCTTGTGTCCCTGGGTGGCAAGGGTCTAGTAGCCCTGGATGCTGCTTGTTGCCAGGTCTCATATCAATTGGGCTTTGCAGGAGCTGATGAAAGAGAAACGTGCTGACGAACATCTCCAGATGGAGCTGTGGCAGAAAGCCATGTGTGCCATCACTGAACTGAATTACCTCAACATCCCTCATGGTCACATCTGGGGTCGACGTCTATACGTACAAGGCCTCCAGGCACCGCTCCCAGCACCAGTGCCTGACTGGTTCCCCTGTCTCTCTCCGCAGCTCCTGGCAGAGAGTGCTTTAGGGCATGGAGACACTCCTGCTCCAAACCTGCCTGACAACAGTCTTGTCCATCTCTCTGAAAGTCAAGAACTTCTTAGAGATGGAATCCATCCATGACCACTACCTCTCGGTAAGTGCTGAATGAGCTACAGGAGCCCCCATGCCCTCTGAGCTGCTCCCTGGCTGTGATACCACCAGAGGGCCAAGGCAGGGACTCATCTTTGCTTGCCCACTCTCGTGCCTTCATCCTCTTCTCATGTTCTGGTCACCTCCACAGGATGCTCTGCACTTTGGGATGCGTGGCAGTCCTGCCCCGGCACTGGGAGATGGGATCCTGGTGCTGAGGGGGACAGCAGGAAATCCTATCACAACTCTTTATCTTCTTTGCAGACCCTGGAAGCCCTGGATGTGATGATGGAGAAGTTGGTGGGCATCATTCCGGTCACTAGACTCAATCAGGAGCTGACAAACATTTTCCAGGTCCGCAACAAGCTGGGTTCTGAGGGGCTGCTCCTCGCCCTGGGAGAAGGGGGTGTCCACTCTGAAGTCGATGGTCCCCACCTCAGTTCCGGGTGGAGAGAGCGCTGCCAGGAGGGTGCCCAGCTCCTCAGGGAACCAGGGGCTGCCCACCAGGCTCTTCAGGAGCACAGGAAGGTGGCACCTGCCTTAGTGCCTGGCCACAAGTTTCGCCCACAGGGTCTGTCTCACCACCCAGGGCCACCAGACCCTCATAGCAGCATACAATCGTTAAGGTTGGAGAAGACCTCTACACTCATCCCATCCAACCATCAGCCCAAGTTTGCAAGGTCTCCCTAGGACAGGGCCCCCACTGGAGCCTTTGTTGGAGAGCAGAAGAAGCCTTCGTGGCCTGGGTGAGTCCAGCGCAAGAGCTAAGCAGCGTTGCTTCTGGTGGAGGAGGACTCTGCTTCCAGGGCTCACCAGGACCTTCTCTCTTCCCAGACCCTTCTGAACTTCACCAGCTCTGAGGGATCAACTGTGCGCAAGAGCGTCCTGGGCAGGATTGGGAAGCTGATTCGTCTGCTGACCAACCCCACGCTGCAGGTGAGGAGCGAGGAATCCTCCAGCCAGGCCATGTCCCCTCCCTTTCCACTAGAGTGGCTAAAGGTCTCCCTGCATAGAGCTCCTGCCCTGTTGGCTGCTCTGAGAGCCAGAGCATCGCCCGGCAAAGCCTTGATTCTCCAGGGGTGCAGCCCTCAACCCTCCTGCTCTTCTGCCTCCTTCATGCAGGTCCCAAATGAAGAGTGAAGATCCACAGACAGCCCTGTCTGCTTTGAAGGGCTGCAGATCCCCATCCTGGGCCAGCTACTTGGTCATCTCTTTGTTTCCCCCGGTTCTGTGAAAAAGAAAGAAAATCCAGCTTTGGAAGCACTTTCTTGTCTGTTCAACTTCATCCACAAGCACGAAAGTAAGAGACATTGTTGCGGGTTCATCCCTCTACACCAACATCTCCTCATAGCTCTGTTTCTCTTTAAGCATCATTAGACGTTAAGGATGGTGACGATAGGGTTGACCTTGCTGGCCAAGCTGCTTTGTCCAACTGATCCTTCTGCCCCTTCCCTGCTTCTTCAGGCAGGTCAATGGCAAACAATGAAGGACAACAGATCCACAAGGATCTTGAGGACACCTCTGTGATGGATTTGCTGGAAGTGCTACTGGGACCCTGGAGTGCAGCCTTGCTTGGGGACAGCAGGAACCTTCTCAGCAAGGACAGCGAGGCCATGCCAGCCCCACTGAGTCTTAATGCCTTTGCTCCTCCCAAGTCCCCTGTCAATGCCTCAGACAGAAGTCCCTGCAACAGAGAAGCTCCTTACCATGGGCACATCTTTGGAGTCAGGTGGTGGGGTGATGGCCCCAGGTGCCATCCCTGCCATGGTGGCAACCTGGGGAGCTTTCCAGGCATGGAGCTTTCCCCAACAAAGAAATTCACTAATTCACACAGGCAAGAAGAATGAAGATCCTCCTGACAGCAACGCAGATGTTGTTACGAAGGCACTGGTGACCCTGCAAAACATTCGAAAAGCCCCCAGACCCTTCTGGAGCCTCCCAGGGCCCTTCTAAAGACCCCAGACCCTTCTAGAGCCCCCCCAGGGCCATTTTGAGGGCCCCCAGACCCTTCTAGAACAACTTGGGATTCTTCTAAAGGCCCCCAGACCCTTCTAGAGCCCCCCAGGTCTGTTCTAAAAAATCCTAGGTCCTTCTAGATCCCCTCAAGGCCCTTCTAAAGGCCCCCAGACCCTTCTAGACCCCCCCAAGGCCTGTTTAAAGGCACCCAGACACTTCCAGAACGCCAAAGGGCCCTTCAAAAAGCCCCCAGACCCTTCTAGAGCCCCCCAGGACCCTTCTAAAGCCTCCCATACCCTACTAGAGCCCCTCAAGTCCTTTCTAAAGGACCACAAACCATTCTAGAGCCCCCTAAGACCCTTCTAAAGCCCCCAAGACCCTTCAAGATGCCCCCAGGGTGGTTCTAAGGGACCTCAGACCCTTCTAGAGACTCCCAGGGCCCTTCTAAAGGCCCCCAGACCCTTTTAGAACCCCTCCACACCCTTCTAAGGGCCCCGAGACTCTTCTAGAGCCCCCCAGGGCCCTTCTAATGCCTCCCGTACACTTCTAGAGCCTCTCAAGTCCTTTCTAAAGGCCCCCAAACCATTCTAGAGCCTCCTAAGTCCCTTCTAAAGCCCCCCAGGCCTTTCAAGATGCCCCCAGGGCAGTTCTAAATGCCCTCAGACCATTCTAGAGCATGCCAGGGCCCTTCTAAAGGCACCTAGACCCTTTTAGAGTCCTTCAAGAGTCTTCTAAAGGACCCGAAACCCTGCTAGAGCACCCCAGGGCCTTCTAAAGGCCCCCAGACCTTTCCAGAGTTCCTCAGGGCCCTTCTAAAAGCCCCCAGACCCTTCCAGAGTCCCCCATGTCCCTTCTAAAGCCTGCCATATCCTTCTAGAGCCACTCAAGGCCTTTCTAAAGGCCCCCAAAGCATTCTAGAGCCAACTAAGCCCCTTCCAAAGCCCTCCAGACCCTTCTAGATGCCCCCAGGGACCTTCTAAAGTTCCTGAGACACTTCTAGAGCCACTGATGGCTGTTCTACAGGTACCCAGACCTTTCTAGAACCCTCCAGGGCCCTTCTAAATAACCCCAGACCCTTCTAGAGCCACCCAAGGCCCATTTAAAGCCCTCCAGACCCTTCCAGAACCCCCACAGGCCCCTCTAAAAGCTCCTACACCCTTCCAGAGCCCCTCAGGTCCTTTCTAAATGCCCCCAGACCATTCCAGAGCCATCCAGGGCACTTCAAAAAGTTCCCAGACCATTCTAGAGAAACCCAGGAGCCTTCAAAAGACCACCAGACCCTTTTAGAGCCACTCAGGGCCCTTCTAAAGGCCTCCAGACTTTCCTAGAGCCCCCCAGGGCCCTTCTAAATGACCCCAGACCTTTCTAGAGCCCTCCTAGGCCCTTCTAAAGGCCCCAAGACCATTCCTGAGCCCTCCAGGGCCCTTGTAAAGGCCCCCAGACCCTTCCAGAGCACCCCAGGGCCCTTCTAAAGGACCCCAGACCCTTCTAGAGCATTCCAAGGCCCTTGTAAAGGACCCCAGACCCATTTAGAGACCCTCAGAATCCTTCTAAAGGCCCCCAGAGCCACTTAGATCCACTCATGACTCTTCTAAAGGCCCCCAGACCCTCTTAGACAACCCCAGGGCCCTTGTAAAGGCCCCCAGACCCTTCTAGAACCCTTCACGACCCTTCTTTAAGGCACCCAGAGCCTTCTAGAGCCTCCCAAGGCCCTTCTAAAGGCCCCCAGACCCTCTTAGAACCCCTCCACATCCTTCTAAAGGCCCCCAGACCCTTCTAGAGCCTTTCAGGGCCTTTCTAAATGACCCAAGACCATTCTAGAGCCCTCCAGGTCGCTTCTAAAGGGCCCTAGATTCTTCTCGAGCTCCTCATGACTCTTCTAAAGGCCCCCAGACCATTCTAGAGCCCCTCATGACTCTTCTAAAGACACCAAGACCCTCCTACAGCCCCCCAGGGCCATTCTAAAGGCCCCCAGACCCTCATAGAACCCCTCATGACCCTTCTAAAGGCCCCCAGACCCTTCTAGAGCCCTCCAGAGCACTTCTAAATACCCCCAGACCATTCTAGAACCCCTCATGACAATTCTAAAAGCCCCCAGGCCCTCCTAGACAACCCCAGGGCCCTTTTTTATGATCCCTGACCCTTCTAGAGCCTTCCAAGGCCATTCTAAAGGCCCCAGACCCTTCTGGAGCCCCCCAGGACCCTTCTAAATAATCCTAGACCATTCTAGAGCCCCTCATGACTCTTCTAAAGGACCCCAGACCCTTCTAGAGCCCCCAAGGGCCATTTTGAGGTTCCCTAGACCCTTCTAGAACACCCTGGGATTATTCTAAAGGCACCCAGTCTCTTCTAGAGCCCCCCAGGCACCCAGACAGTGCCAAAGGGCCCTTCGAAAAGCCCCCAGACCCTTCTGGAGCCTCCCAGGGCCCTTCTAAAGGCCCCCAGACCCTTATAGAACACCTCATGACAATTCAAAAGGCCCCCAGACCCTTCCAGAGCCCCCAAGGGCCCTTTTGAGGGTCCCCAGACGCTTCTAGAACACACTGGGATTCTTCTAAAGTCACCCAGACCCTTCTAGAGCCCCCCAGGTCTGTTCTAAAACCTCCTAGGCCCTTCTAGATCCCCTCAAGGCCCTTCTAAAGGCCCCCAGACCATTCTAGAGCCCCACAGTGCCCATATAAAGGCCATCAAACCCTTCTAGAGCTACTCATGATTCTTCTAAATGCCCCCAGACCCTTCTAGAGCCCCCCAAAGTCCTTCTAAAGTAACTTAGATCCTTCTAGAGCACCTCATTACTCTTTTAAAAGCCCCCAGACCCTACTAGAGCACCGCAGGGCCCTTCTAAGGCCGCCAGACCATTCTAGAGCCCCTCAGGGGCCTTCTAAATGGTCCTAGACCATTCTAGAGTCCCCCAAAGCTCTTCTAAAGGAACTTAGACCCTTCTAGAGCACCTCATGACTCTTCTAAAAGGCCCCAGACCCTTCTAGAGCCCCCCAAGGCACTTCTAAAGGCATACAGACCCTTCCAGAGCCCCCCAGGTCCCTTCCAAAGCCTCCCATATCCTTCTAGAGCCACTCAAGGCCTTTCTAAAGGCCACCAAAGCATTCTAGAGGCCCTCAGGGCCCTTCTACATGACCCAAGACCCTTCTAGAGACCCAAGGCCCGTTTAAAGGCCCCCAGACTCTTCTAGAGCGCCAAAAAGACCTTTGAAAAGCCCCCAGACCCTTCTGGAGCCTCCCAGGGCCCTTCTAAAGGTCCCCAGACCCTTTTGGAACTCCTCCACATCCTTCTAAAGGCCCCCAGACCCTTCTAGAGCCCCCCAGGACCCTTCTAAAGCCTTCCATACTCTTCTAGAGCCCCTCAAGTCCATTCTAAAGGACCCCAAACCATTCTAGAGCCTCCTAAGTCCCTTCTAAAGCCCCCCAGACCCTTCAAGATGCCCCCAGGGTGGTTCTAAGGGACCTCAGACCATTCTAGAGCACCCCAGGGCCCTTCCAAAGGACCCCAGACCCTTTCAGAGCCCCTCAAGAGTCTTCTAAAGGCTCCAAGACCCTTCTAGAGCACCCCAGGGCCATTCTAAAGGCACCCAGACCTTTCCAGAGCCCCCCAGGGCCCTTCTAAAAGCCTCTAGAAACTTCCAGAGCCACCCCAGCCCTTCTAAAACCAGCAGACCATTCCAGATCCATCCAGGGTGCTTCAAAAAGCTCCCAGACAATTCCAGGGAAACCCAGGGCCCTTCAAAAGGCCCCCAGACCCTTCTAGAGCCCCTCAGGCCATTTTAAAGGCCCCCAGACTCTCCTAGAGCCCCCCAGGGCCCTTCTAAAGGACCCCATGTCCTTCCAGAGCCCCCCTAGGCCTTTCTAAAGGCCCCGAGACCATTCCTGAGTCCTCCAGGGCCCTTGTAAAGGCCCCCAGACCCTTCCAGAGCACCCCAGGGCCCTTCTAAAGGACCCCAGACCCTCCTAAAGCCCCTCAGCGCCCTTCTAAAGGCCCCTAGACCCTTCTAAACCCCACCAGGGCCTTCTAAATGACCCCAGACCCTTCTAGAGCCCCCCAGGGCCCTTCTAAAGGCTCCTAGACCCTTCTAGAGCCCCTCATGACTCTTCTAAAGGCCCCCAAACCATTCTAGAGCCTCTCAGGACCCTTCTAAAGGCCCCCATATCATATTAGAACCTCCCAGGGCCCTTCTATAGGCCCCCAGAGCCTTCCAGAGCCCTCCAGGGGGCTTCTAAAAGCCCCCAGACCCTTCTAGAGCCTACCAGAGCCCTTCTAAATGCAGCCAGACCCTTCAAGAGCCCCTCATGACTCTTCTAAAGGCACCCAGACCCTTCCAGAGCCTCCCAGGTCCATTCCAAAACCTCCCATATCCTTCGAGATCCACTCAAGGCCTTTCTAAATGCCACCAAAGCATTCTAGTGCCCACTAAAGCCCTTCAAAAGCCCCCAAGACCCTTCTAGAAGACCCCATGTGTAGGACAGGATTTGGCTAGCCTCAGGAAGACCCCCAGCAGAGAACAGTTGATAAAGGAGGACGTGCTGGACGTGCTGGAATTAGTCGGCCGCAGGCCTTGGGAAGAGCGAGATAAGGCCTTTGTTTAGAAGGAACAAAAGAGTACTGGCTACGTGAGGATGAGCACGGGTGTCTGTGGTTGCAAGACAGTCACCTTGATAAGAGGAACTATTGTTGTTACTGAAGGAAGTACATGTTTGAAAAAAGCTTTTTTGTATTAACCAATCTGTGATTGCCTAGTTTGGTGTGGGGACCAATCGGTTTGAGACACGCTTCTTGTAGCTAGTATAAATATGTCTGAAGAACACAATAAAATTGACACTTTTTGCTTGTATCAAGTATTGTCCCGTCTCTCAATCGCGGCAAATTGGTGACCCCGGTGTGATACCGACGTGATTGCCAAGGGTCAGAGAACCACCTATCTGGTGGCATGCCACGAGTTCCACAGAACGTTGAATGAGCTGCTGAAAGGAAGCAGGAACCGGCCGGTAAATAATCCCTCTGGAGCATAGAGGTGAGCTGTGGGAAACGGGAAAATGGGGAACCAGGCTTCTTCCCCTGAAAGAGACGTATATGAACTTATGAAAGCCCTTCTTCAAAAGCAAGGGAAAAATATCTCTGGGCATGATCTTAAAGTAACACTTAAATGGGTACAGGCGAAAATACCCACCGTAACTGCATCCACTATCTTTACACGGGAACTCTGGGATGATGTGGGGGTGAAACTGTGGGATGCAGCAACTATAGGGAATGCCGAAGCGCAGCGCATGCTCCCGTGGTGGAGAAGTATTTTTGAGACTTTGAAAGCGCAAGAAAAAAGTCAGCAAGACAAGGCAGAAAGAGAGGAGGACTCTCCTGCCATGCCCTCACTTTTGCCAGAGGATGGGAAACCTGCTGCGCCGTTGGAGGTGTGTGCTGCTAGCTATCCTCCTGAGGAGGATCCCTTTGATCCAGGACCAGTGGACCCTGAAAAGGGACCAGACCTCTACCCCCCCGATCCACATGATGTGTGGATTAATATAAGGCGTCAAGCCTTAAAGAAGGGAGAGTTTGAAATCGCAAAAACCATAGTAGCCCCCGTTATTTATCAAGGTCGGGGGGCCAAGTGGGAGGCTCTTTCTTTCCCAGTTATTAAGGAATTGCGCCGTACGGTAACTGAACATGGACTCTCCTCTCCGTATTTTGTAAGTCTATTGTCCTCTGTCTTTGATACCTATGTCATGACTCCACATGATTTAAAATCTTTAGCACAATTGTTACTGACGCCTACACAATATTCTTTATGGGAAGCTCACTGGAGGGGGGGACTACAGGCACTTCTTTTGACTTATGTGGGTCATGGTAATGCTGATATAGCCGCGCTAACCATAGAACATCTTACAGGGACAGGACGACATACCAACCCTGTGGACCAGGTTCGAATCCCACGGGAGGCCCTTGAGGCGACCCGTGAAGAGGCCAAAAAGGCTTTTTTGAAAGTCCCCGATTCTCAAAAACCGCAAAAAGCGTTTACTACTATTACCCAGGAACCCCAAGAGCCTTATATGCAGTTTATAGACAGATTAAAACAGGCCTTGGAACGACAAATAGATAATGCAGAGGCCCGGGAAATTTTATTGCTGAAATTAGCTATCGAGAACGCTAATGCGGATTGTAAGAAACTGTTAAAATCTCTCCCGAACCAGAATCCTACATTGATTGAAATGGTGGAGGCTTGTAACAGAATTGGTACTATGGATCATAAATTTGAAACTATGGCTGCGGCTTTTGCAGCCATGCGCACCCCGATAAGTCCAACAGGACCGGGGAATTGTTATGGTTGCGGCAAGCCCGGCCATCTGAGAAAAAATTGTTTAAGTACTAATGCTGGAACTCGGCCCCAAGCACCTGGAATTTGTCCCAGATGCCGAAAAGGGCGCCATTATGCTAATCAGTGTCGCGCCAAGTATGATTTTCAGGGACAACTGATACAGGGAAACCGACCACAGAGCGCGGGGCAGCGACGCGTGCAGACACAAATACCGCAGCCAACCTTTCAACACCCCTGGAGGGAAAGAGCGCCGCCTCAAGTCTTCGCCCAGCAACAGCAGGTAGTGCCGGACTGGACCTGGCAACCACACACACAGTAACACTATTAGATTCTTCGGTTCACTTATTATTGACAAATGTTTTGGGACCTTTACCCCCTAGGACACAAGCGTTATTGTTAGGAAGGTCATCTACTACCTTGTCGGGACTTTTTGTATTACCGGGGGTCATTGACTCGGACAGTGTTAATGAAATTAAAATCATGGCATGGACCCCATTTCCCCCCTGTACAGTACCGAAAGGTAGCTGTATAGCACAATTGGTGCTGATTCCCATGGGAACGGATTCCCCCGATTCTCGCCAACCCTATCAAAGGAGGGGAGGGTTCGGGTCTACAGGGGACCCACAAATTTTGTGGGTGCAGTCTATCTCTCAAAAACGACCCCTATGTCAATGTACCCTCATTCGTGGGAAACAACAAATAGTGCTCAGTGGGATTATCGACACTGGAGCTGATGTTACTGTAATATCACAGGCCAAATGGCCACCACAATGGCCTTTAACCAATGTTTCCCAAACATTAGCTGGAATTGGTGGGACTGGTAGCAGTCACCAGAGTCTGGAATTGATCCAAATTCAAGGTCCAGAGGGACACATAGCCTCCATTAAGCCTTTTGTATTGCCAGTTCCCATGATTTTGTGGGGGCGTGATGTGTTGTCCCAGTGGGGAATGTCTATTCGGACCCATTTTTAGATGGGGCCATTGAAGTGCGCGACACCCTGAAAATAACCTGGAAAACTGATACCCCCATTTGGGTGGATCAATGGCCCCTTCCACTGGAAAAGCTTCGCGCCCTTCAAGAATTAGTTGCTGAACAATTGCTGAAAGGACATATTGTGCCTTCTACCAGTCCTTGGAATTCACCTATTTTTGTCATCAAAAAACAGTCTGGCAAATGGCGCTTGCTCCATGATCTTAGAAAAATTAATGACGCTATGGAAGACATGGGGGCCCTACAACCCGGCCTTCCGTCCCCTACTATGATCCCTCGAGATTGGCATTTGACTGTTATCGATCTCAAAGATTGTTTTTTCAATATCCCCCTGCATCCAAATGATGCTCCTAAATTCGCTTTTTCCGTTCCAAGCGTTAACATGCAAGCTCCGTTGCAAAGATACCAGTGGGTTGTGCTACCGCAAGGAATGAAGAATAGCCCTACAATCTGTCAGTGGTATGTGGCTAAAGTGCTTAGCCCTGTCAGGACCGTTGCGCCCAGTGCTTTACTATATCATTACATGGATGATATTTTAGTGGCTGCACAACGCCACGAGGTCATGGAGGAAGCCGTAGCCCTTGTCATGACCGCTGTCGATTCGGCAGGCCTTTGTATTGCGCCGGAAAAAATTCAAAAAACATCACCATGGAAATATTTGG
Organism: Phaenicophaeus curvirostris; assembly: GCF_032191515.1. Lineage (NCBI taxonomy): Eukaryota > Metazoa > Chordata > Aves > Cuculiformes > Cuculidae > Phaenicophaeus > Phaenicophaeus curvirostris. Next base: position 49,661 of record NW_027206798.1, on the reverse strand, counting down.
GCTGGCATATAAGGGCTCAATCCGTAATTCCGCAACCTTTACAGATACGAACAGACGTAAAAAATTTACATGATGTACAGAGACTATTAGGCACAATCAATTGGGTCCGGCCGCTGTTGGGAATTTCTAACACGGACTTAGGCCCCTTGTTCAGGCTGCTCAAGGGAGACACTGACTTGCGTTCCCACCGCAGTCTTGGCCCTGAGGCCATTGACTCCTTACAAAAGGTTGCTACGGCAATCAGCTTTAAACAAGCACATCGGTGGGCTCCCGAATTACCTTTTTACCTGATCATTTTAAATCCCGCTCGACAGCCTCATGCCCTGATATTTCAATGGGATTTTGAAAAATCAGACCCACTGTTAATTATTGAATGGATTTTTTTGCCGAATCAATCTTCAAAAACTATTTTGACTCAGCATGAAATGTTTGCCTGTTTGATAATTAAGGCCAGGCAACGTTTGCTGGCATTATCAGGAGTAGATTTTACTCGTATTTGCTTACCTGTAACGAATATGTATTTACAGTGGCTTTATCAACAATCAGATGCCTTTACTATGGCACTAACTGACTATGCGGGTCAACTCACATCCCATCCACCTTCACATAAGTTACTTAATGCTGATTTTCGTTTAATGCCTAAGCCGAAAAGGAGTGATCAGCCATTGCAGGCCTTTACTGTATTTACAGATGGGTCTGGAAAAACACATAAGTCAGTTATTCTATGGTGGGATGACCAACATGAACGATGGAACTCGGACATAGACACCGTTCTTGGATCCCCCCAAATAGTGGAACTGACTGCAGTAGTTCGAGTTTTCCGAAGGTGGACCACACCACTTAATCTTGTTACTGATTCTGCTTATGTTGCAGGGATTGTAGAGAGAGCCGAAGCATCTTTATTGCGTGACCTTTCACATCCTAACTTATTTGCCTTGTTACAGGAGCTTATTTTTCTTTTGGACTCTCGCCCTCACCCCTATTTTGTTATGCATGTTAGGTCACACACTTCTCTACCTGGCTTTATTGCAGAAGGAAATAGACAGGCCGATTTATTGACATTACCAGTACAGGTATTGCCCGATCGCATAGCACAGGCTAAACTTAGCCATTCCTTTTTTCACCAGAATGCTGGAGGTCTCAAACGGCAGTTTGGCCTCACCTCTCAGCAAGCATCTAATATCGTTGCTGTATGTCCTGACTGCCAAAGACATTCTTTTCCGTCGATAGCGGGAGGAGTTAATCCCAGAGGACTACAAAGTTTACAGCTATGGCAAACAGATGTAACTCACTTTCCGGAGTTTGGCAAACTGAAGAATATTCACTCTTCTATAGACACCTTTTCCGGCGCCTTGTTCGCTTCTTGTCACACAGGAGAAAAAGCACGTGACGTCCGTAAACATTTGATGCGTGCCTTTGCCACTTTGGGTATACCCTCTCAAATAAAAACGGATAATGGCCCTGCATATATCTCAACCGCAACAAAAGTATTCTTTGACTCTTGGGGTATAACCCATATTACTGGTATTCCTCATTCCCCCACAGGTCAATCTTTGATTGAGCGTTCTCACCAATCACTGAAACGCCTGATGCAACAACAAAAAGGGGGAATAGGAACCGTCACTCCTGAGGAGCGTTTGCAGAAAGCCTTGTATGTTTTTAATTTTTTAAATTGTTCTTTGATAGATAACAACCCTCCAATTGTTCGACATTTTAATACAGCTGTGTCACTCGAGGTGCGAGTCAAAGCCCCAGTACTGGTTCGCGACCCAGAAACAGGTAAGGTCATGGGACCATATCCTCTTGTTACATGGGGCAGAGGTTATGCTTGTGTCTCCACAGAGAAAGGTCCACGATGGATCCCGGCAAAGAATGTGCGACCCTTCCGTGAATCCTTACAACAATCATCTGGTGAAAACCTCAGTCACCCTCAGGACCAGTCTCCCGGACAACAATTTGATGAATTTCCTGAAGAAGATCGGGACAACAGGGACTGAACGCTGGAAACGCGAAAAAACTGTATGAACCAGGGCAGAGAAACACTCGTTGTTGGAATCATTTGTGCCTTATGTAAATCTTGTGACCCTTGGGTCTTGTGTATATGTTATACATGGGAGAAGGAGTGGTTGCACCGAGCAACTCTCGCCAGGTGATGGTGTGAAGACTGTTTAGAAAAGGAGATTGTTGTAGTTAAACTTTTGCTTGTTATAGGGCATTAATCATTAGGGAATGACCGATATTTATGTGAATATATAAATTGGGCTAATTTAGTGGGAAAAAGGGCACGAGAGGTTGTAATCTGTAATTTAGAGTGTAGCAGGACAAACCTAGTACCCCGCCATATAGGCCGTCCTTAAACAGGACTGGAATCAAACAAAAGAAAGATGCAAAAGACGGTTTGCTTGGAAGCTAGAAAGGGGCAAAAAGTTGTTCCTCAGCTAGTAGTTTTTATCATGATTATGTTGGGGAGCACGCAGAGTTACCCATTCCTGCCTGCACTACCCAAGGTCAATATATGGGTGACACTAGCAAATCTCACAGGACAAGATACGTTGTGCCTTGCCACTGCCTCTCCTAATAATCCATTTTCTACGTGTCTTGTGGGATTGCCACTAGAGGAGTGGCCAATACCTAAGTTTCTCCTGGAAACCCTCTTTCAAAAGGGCATATCCAGGAATGTCACCAACTGCTGGGATGCATGGACCCCATATCTTCCACTTGCCACCCTAGAGCCACAGGAGATTGAACTCCTTGGATCAGTAAAAATGGATTTTTGTGTCAGGTTTAACTATACAGGGAAAAATCAGTCCAAAGCATGGGATGTTTCCCCCGTCCATCCCATCTTTAAAAACGCTGCTATTTGGTGTAATTATACAGCAATGAAATTGTCCAAGTCTAGCAATGTTCCCCTTTTATTACCACCAGGAATATTTTTTATTTGCGGAGACAGAGCATGGCCCATGATCCCCTCTCATATAAAAGGAGGACCATGTAGTCTTGGACGTCTATCTGTTCTAACTCCCAATACATCCACGATTTTGCAACATCGCCTTTCCCACAGGGCAAGACGAAGTGTCCATACATATACCTCTGAGTGTGATGACAATGTGGAGTTTTGGTCTTTTGGCCCACGCTTTGCCACTTCTCTTTTGTTACCCGGGGGTGCAGCTGCAAAAGCACTGGCAACCCTAGATAAACTCGGCTGTTGGCTGGCAAAACAAACGCTACTAGCAGTGCTCTTTCTGGACTTTTATTAGATGTAGACAGTGTGCGACATGCTACCCTGCAAAATAGAGCTGCAATAGATTTTTTGCTTTTGGCACAGGGACATGGTTGTGAAGATTTTGAAGGTATGTGTTGTATGAATCTCTCCGATCACTCGGAATCTATTCATATGAGCATCCAACAGCTCAAGGTGGGAGTCTCCAGACTTCAACAAAGTGACAGTTGGGATTGGTTAGATAAGCTCTTTGAAGGATGGGGACTGTCGGGGTGGTTAAGGAGTCTTGTAAAAATGATTGTGTATGTTTTGGTGGTCTTTATTCTTTTACTACTCTTTTTGCCATGCCTATTACAATGCCTGCAAGGACTAATGGCGCGTTCTATGAAGAAGATTCTTGTTGTGCAACAGGAAGGGGGAGATGTAGGACAGGATTTGGCTAGCCTCAGGAAGACCCCCAGCAGAGAACAGTTGATAAAGGAGGACGTGCTGGACGTGCTGGAATTAGTCGGCCGCAGGCCTTGGGAAGAGCGAGATAAGGCCTTTGTTTAGAAGGAACAAAAGAGTACTGGCTACGTGAGGATGAGCACGGGTGTCTGTGGTTGCAAGACAGTCACCTTGATAAGAGGAACTATTGTTGTTACTGAAGGAAGTACATGTTTGAAAAAAGCTTTTTTGTATTAACCAATCTGTGATTGCCTAGTTTGGTGTGGGGACCAATCGGTTTGAGACACGCTTCTTGTAGCTAGTATAAATATGTCTGAAGAACACAATAAAATTGACACTTTTTGCTTGTATCAAGTATTGTCCCGTCTCTCAATCGCGGCACCCATGGACCTTCTAAAGGTCTCCAGACCCTTCTAGAGCCCCTCATGGCCCTTCTAAAGGTCCCCAGACCCTTCTAGAGCCCTTCAGGGCCCTTCTAAAGGACTCCAGACCCTTCTAGAGCCACTCATGACACTTCTAAAGGCCTTCAGACCCTTCTAGAGCCCCCCAGGGCCCTTCTAAATGACCCAAGACCCTTCTTGAGCCATTCAAGGCCCATTTAAAGGCCCCCAGACCCTTCCAGAGTGCCAAAGGGCCCTTCAAAAAGCCCCCAGACCCTTCTAGAGCCTCCCAGGACCCTTTTAAATGCACCCAGACCCTGCTAGAGCCCTTCCTAGACACTTCTAATGGCCCCCAGACCCTTCTATAGCCATCCAGGGCCCTTTTATAGGCACCCAAACCCTCATGGATCCACTCATGACTCTTCTAAAGGCCCCCAGACCCATCTATACCCCCCCAGGGCCCTTGTAAAGGCCCCCAGACCCTTCTAGAACCCCTCATGACCCTTCTTTAAGGCCCCCAGACCCTTCTAGAGACTCCCAGGGCCCTTCTAAAGGCCCCCAGACCCTCTTAGAACCCCTCCACACCCTTCTAAAGGCCCCCAGACCCTTCTAGAGCCCCCCAGGGCCCTTCTAAAACCTCCCATACTCTTCTAGAGCCTCTCCAGTCCTTTCTATAGTCCCCCAAACCATTCTAGATCCCCCTAAGGGCCTTCTAAAGCCCCCCAGACCAAAGCTTCCCATATCCTTCTAGAGCCACTCAAGCCCTTTCTAAAGGCCCCCAAACAATTCTAGAGCCAACTAAGGCCCTTCCAAACTACCCCAGACTCTTCCCGATGCCACCAGGGCCCTTTTAAAGCTTCCCAGATCGTTCTACATGCCCCCAGGGCCCTTCTTAATAAGGGTCAAGAGGTGCTCTAGAAGGGTCTGGGCGACTTAAGAATGGTGTTGAGGGGCTCTAGAAGGGTCTGGGGTCATTTAGAAGGGCCCTGGGGGGCTCTAGATGGGTCTGGGACCCTTTAGAAGGGCCTTGAGGGGCTCTAGAATGATCTGGGAGGCTTTTGAAGGGCCCTGGGGGGCTCTAGAATGGTCTGGGTGCCTTAAGAATGGCATTCAGGGGCCCTAGAGGGGTTTGAGGGCCTTTAGAATGGTCTGGGGGCCTTCAGAAGGGCCCGGGGCATCTAGAATTGCCTGGGCGGATTTTGAAGGGCCTTAGTTGGATCTAGAGTGGTTTGGGTACATTTAGAAAGGCCTTGAGGCCCTGAGTGGTCTAGAAGGGTCTCGGGGCATTTAGAACCATCCTAGGGGATTCTATAAGGGTCTGGTGTCATTTAGAAGGGTTCTGGGTGGCTCTAGAAGGGTCTGCGGGCCTTTAGAATGGCCCTGGGAGGGTCTAGAAGGGTGTGGGGGCCTTTAGAAGGGCCCTGGTGGGCTCTAGATGGGTCTGAGGGCTTTTAGAAGCTCCCTAGAGGTCTCTGGAAGGGTCTGGGGTCTTTTAGAGGGGCCCTGTGGGTCTCTAGTAGGGAATGGGAGCCTTTAGAAGGGTGTTGAGTGGCTTTAGAAGGGTCTGGGGTCCTTTAGAAGGGCCCTGGGGGCATCTAGAATGATCTGGGAGGCTTTAGACGTTCCCTGGAGGGCTCTAGATGTGTCTGGGGACCTTTAGAAGCACCCTAGGGGGTTCTGGAAGGGTCTGGAGGCCCGTAGAATTGCCTGGGGGGCTCTAGAAGAGTCTGGGGTCCATTAGAATTGTCATGAAGTCTCTAGAAGAGTCTGAGGTCCTTTAGAAGGGCCCTGGGGGGCTCTAGAATGAGCTGTTGGCCTTTAGAAGGGCCCTGGGGGGCTCTAGAATAGTCTGAATGCCTTTAGAAGGGCATTAGTGGGCTCTAGAATGGTCTGGGGGATTTTAGAAGCATCATAGGGTGTTCTAGAAGGGTCTGGGGGCCTTTAGAAGGGCCCTGTGGGGCCCTGAAAGGTCTGGAAACATTTAGAAGGGTGTTAAGGGGCTCTGGAAGGGTCTGGGGGCCTTTAGAAGGGCCCTGAGGAGCTCTAGAAAGGTCTGGGGGCTTTTAGAAGGGGCCTGAGGAGCTGTAGAAGGGTCTAGGGGCTTTTAGAAGGGCCCTGAGATGCTCAGGAATGCTCTGGGGTCATTTAGAAGGGCCCTGGGGGGCTCCAAATTGGTCTGGGTTCTTTTAGAAGGGCCCTGTAATGGTCTAAAATGGTCTGGGGTCCCTTAGAAGGGCCCAGGGGGGCTCTAGAAGGGTCTGGGGAAGTTTAGAAGGGCCCTGGGGAGCTCTAGAAGGATCTGGGATGCTTTAAAAGGGCCCTGAGAGGCTCAGGAATGCTCTGGGGTCCATTAGAAGAGTCCTGAGTGGCTCCAGAAAGGTCTGGGGGCCTTTAGAAGGGGTTTGGGAGGCTCTTGTAGGGTCTGGGGGCTTTTAGAAGAGTCATGAGGGGCTCTAGAAGGGTCTGGGGGCCTTTACAAGGGCTCTGGGTGCATCTTGAAGGGTCTGAGGGCCTTTGGAGGGGCCCTGGGGGGCTAGAGAAGGGTTTCGTGGCCTTTAGAAGGGCCCTGGGGTGCTCTAGAATAATCTGGGAGTCTTTAGAAGTGACCTGGAGGGCCCTAGAATTCTCTGGCGGCCTTTTGAAGGGTCCTGAGGTGGTCTATAAGGGTCTGGGGTTCTTTAGAAGTGTGCAGAGGGGTTCTTGAAGGGTCTGGGGGCCTTTAGAAGGGGTCTGGGGGGCTCTAGAAGGGTCTTGGAGTTTTTAGAAGGGCCCAGGGAAGCTCTAGAAGGGTCTGGGTGCCTTTAGAAGGATCTTGAGCGGCTCTAGAAGGATCTGGGAGCATTTAGAAGGGTAGGTAAAGGATCTAGAAGGGTCTAGGTGCCTTTAGAAGGGTTTGAGGGGGTCTCTAAGGGTCTTGGGGCCTTTAGAAATGATCTGATGGTATCTAGAACGGTCTGGGGGCCTTAAGAAGCACCCTGGGTGCCTCTAGAAGCATCTGGGGTCCTTTAGAAAGGCTCTGGGTGGTTTTGGAAGGGTCTGGGGGCCTTTAGAAGGGCTCTGGGGGGGCTCAAGATAGGTCTGGGTGCAGTTAGAATGGACATCAGGGTCTCTAGAAAGGTCTCGGGGCTTTTAGAAGGGCCCTGGTGATCTCTAGAAGGGTCTGGGGGCCTTTAGATGGGCCTGGGGGCTTTAGAAGGGTCTGAGGTCCTTTAGAAGGGCTCAGTTAGGCTATAGAAGGGTCTGGGAGCCTTTAGAACAGCCCTGAGGGGCTCTAGAAGGGTTTGGGGCCTTTAGAAAGGCCCTGGGGGGGCTCTAGAAGGGTCTGGGAGAATTTAGAAGGGTAGGTAAAGGATCTAGAAGGGTCTAGGTGCCTTTAGAAGGGTTTGAGGGGGTCTGTAAGGGTCTTGGGGCCTTTAGATGGGATCTGAGGGTCTCTAGAACGGTCTGGGGGCCTTTAGAATGGCCCTGGGGGTATCTAGAATAATCTGGGGTCCTTTAGAAGAGCTCTGGGGTGCTCTAGAAGGGTCTGGCGGCAGTTGGAGGGGATGTGAGTGGCTCTAGAATGGTCTGGAGGCCTTTAGAAGGGCTCTAAGAGTCTCTAGCTGGGTCTGGGTGCCTTTAGAAGGGTCATGGGGGACTCTAGAAGGGTCTGGGGTCCATTAGAATAGTCCAGAGGTGCTCTAGAAGGGTCTGGGGGCTTTAAGAAGGGACATAAGGGGCTCTTGAAGGGTCTGGGGTCATTTAGAAGGGCTCTGAGGGGCTCTAGAAGGCTCTGAGGGGATCTAGAAGGGTCTGAGGGCCTTTAGAAGGTTCTTGAGGGGCTCTAGAAGGGTCTGAGGGCCTTTACAAGGGCCATGGGGGGCTGTAGAACAGTCTGGGGTCCTTTTGAAGGGTCGTGGGGGGCTCTAGAATGGTCTAGAAGCATTTAGAAGGGACGTGGAGCTCTGGAAGGGTCTGGGGGCCTTAAGAAAGGTCCAGAGGGCCGCTAGAAGGGATTGGGGTCCTTTAAAAGGGCCCTGGGTGGCTCTAGAAGGGTCTAGGGGCCTTTAGAAGGGCCCTGGGCTGCTCTAGAAGGGTCTGGGTTCCTTTAGAGAGGCCCTGGGAGGCTCTAGAAATGTGTTGGGGTCTTTAGAATTGACCTGGTGGGCCATAGAATTCTCTAGCAGCCTTTAGAAAGGCCCTGAGTGGGTCTATAAGGGTCTGGAGGCCTTTAGAAGGGTGCAGAGTGGTTATTATTCGGAAACGGTGTGGCCAGCAGGTCCAGGGAGGTTTTCTCCCTATGGACTTGGCACTGCTGAGACCGCTCCTCGAATCCTGTGTTCAGTTCTGGGCCCCTCAGCACAGGAAGGATGTTGAGGCTCTGGAGCGAGTCCAGAGAAGAGCAATGAAGCTGGTGAGGGGGCTGGAGAAGAAGAGGAGCGGCTGAGAGAGCTGGGGGTGTTTAGCCTGGCGAAGAGGAGGCTGAGGGGAGACCTCATTGCTCTCTCCAACTACCTGAAAGGAGGTTGTGGAGAGGAGGGAGCTGGGCTCTTCTCCCAAGTGACAGGGGACAGGACGAGAGGGAATGGCCTCAAGCTCCACCAGGGGAGGTTCAGGCTGGACATTAGGAAAAACTTTTTCACAGAAAGGGTCATTGGGCACTGGCAGAGGCTGCCCAGGGAGGGGGTTGAGTCACCTTCCCTGGAGGGGTTTCAAAGACAGGTGGACAAGGCGCTGAGGGACATGGGTTAGCGTTTGATAGGAATGGTTGGACTTGATGATCCAGTGGGTCTCTTCTGTTAATCAGTGATTAATTAAAAAAATTTAATATTTAAAAAAAAATATTTAAAAAAAATATTTAATTTCTGTTAAACAGAAACAGTGATTAACTGTTAATCTGTTTAGTTTGAACGATCACAACCTCGAACATGGTTCAAGAAGATAAAAAGCCATTCCTGCCTCAACCTGCTTTCAGTGCAGTTCAGGTCACATTCAGGTTCATCGTGATGGCACCTGAAATCCTGCAGCTACTAAATATCGACAGAAGATGCTGCTGCCCTAAGTGTTCCATCAGAGGAGCAGATGAGTCCCAAGTCCTGACAGGACGTTACTGAAAGCAGACCGTATCAAAATACCCTCTAACCACCCGCATGCTCAAGCTCAGGAATGTCTGTGTGGCAGAAAAGATAAGCCAAGACAAACATCCCTTTTTGCGTCATATTTTAAGGCACATCTGATTATAAAAAAGCATACATTATTTAAGAAAAGGGAAAAAATACATGTGTATGCATACCTGCTGTCAAATACACAAACACAAGTAGAAATACATGCTATGAGATATTTAGATCCAAATCACCCCTTTCCACTCACACTTTTTAAGCAATCGTGTTTTTCCCTCAGTTTGTACCCAATGCAACAGAGTCAGAAGTAAAATGTCATGATTGCCGTAACGTGGGTTTTGAAATACTGGAGCCAGCTCCTAACCTTTCTCTGAGGAAATCCTTCCAGCGCCCTGGAGGTCCCAGCTGGAAGCTGTGGATACTTTTGAAGAGGACAGGATGCCAGGCAATGGATAAAACACTGACATCTGTTCATCTAATTAATCCAACCCCCCTGACAGTAATCCAGATGGGCAGAACACAGAGTGATTTTGGGGGACAGGAGAATAAAAACCCTAGTACTCCTGAACCACAGATTTCAAACAGCTTTTAGCTTTGCTGCTTTTATACGAGTAAGCTGTTTCCTTATGAACCAGCTCGTTAGCAGGTCCCAGCTGCTCCATTAACCAGTACGGGGAGATTTGGTATCACCCTAAGAAAACAGTAAACTGCTACAGAAAGAGCTTTCTGGACCAACGGAGCAGCCTCACTGGCCTCTTCCAGAAGGAAACCTACCTCTCAGACTTCTCCGCAGGAAGGTTTAAAGCATTACAAAGTTCACAGCAGAGTTGAATATGTACATAAATACACGTTCAGATGTATTCACTAAAGCAAGAAGAACTAAAAATAAGCTTACTACACAGTTGAGGCTGCAGTGGTCAGGCTCTGTTCTAAAAAGCAAAAAACCAGTTCCATCTGCAATGCCTTTGATAGTTCACTAATTAATGATCAAAACGCATGTGCTTCAGCATCATTTTATGCTTTTATATGGATATCTTATTCCATTATAATTATCACAGACCATAGAAGTCTATCAGGGCCAATCATTTCTTAATGCAATTAAATTCCCAGGGGAACAATATGAAGTAGTTTATATTGGGGAAATCTAGGAGAGCTTATAACCAAATGGGAGCCTGCTAGTCTACTGCAATTATTCCAAACTAGAAAAGTAAAACAAACTGCATGAATTTTTAACAGATTTTCTGGAATACTTGAATTAAAACAATCAGTAGGTGTCAGAAGTTGCAATATGAGCTCATCTTCAGACTCCTCCTACATCCTCTAGCACTCACCTCTTCGGGGAAAGGATTATGCAGCCGCCTTCTCCTCCTGGATGAAATCCCCCACTCTCAAAAGAGCTCTCTGGGCTATTCGTCTGCTTCCCAGTCCTGTTAACACAACAAGTAATCACTGTGAGAACATCTCGTTGCTGCCACTGTTTTAGTTCCATTTGCTCCCCCTCGTAAGAGCCATGTTTGATTTAACATCTTGCATTTATCCAAGATAATACTGAGGTGTTCTAAAAAATGTTGAATTTTGAGAAATAAATCTTCAGCACATCAATCTACATTGGGCAGCAGTTTGCACAGCTCTTTCCAAACAACACACAGTTCCACTATTCCTTACATCATTTGCTTGTCTAAGCATTTTGTAGTTCCATTGAATAAAGCCCAGTACCTGTTATGACGTACAAGGCTAACTTCATAAAGGAACTTCAAAGACAACTTAGTCCTAAAGAAGATATCTTACCTCTTCTTAACAAACACAGACCTAAGAAAATTGTCTGTAGAAGAAGAAAAGGCAGATTAAGAAAACACCAGCCAGCATTAGCTGAAGTGAATAGCCTCCTTCTCCAGGCACCTACGCCAAGTGCAGAAAGCAGCACACCTCTGCTGGGATATTTTCACCAGGGAAGATTTTATAGCAGGAGTTCAGGAGAGCAGGGGCAGACAGTGGGCACTTGGAGCCAGGAGAGCTTCGCTGCTGTCAGCTGCCAAGCGGGAACAGAGTAGGAGAATCACCAGAGAGGCGGAGCAGAAAAAGGTTGGCTTCAATAGAACTCAGCCTTCTCTGATTGTTCCTATGAATTACAGAAGAGAAATATCATAACAGTAAATCATGACTGGCAGTGAACTATTTTCCTAAGTACACTGAAGAGCACAGAATATAAGAATTTCTTCTTGCATCAATATTCCACGGCAATAGCTTTTCTCCCGAGGCTTAGAGAAATCCTTCCTCCTCTAATCCTGTTTTCCAGTGACAACTTAAGAACTGAAATGGCAACAATTACCCCTTTCTAGTGCTAACTCACAAATTGCCAAGATTTCGTGAGTGGCCCCCCCCCTGCCCCACAGACCCCCCCGCCCCATAGATCCCCCCCCCAGCCCCACGGATGCCCCCTAAGTGACCCCCCCCCCCTTCTTAGACCTTCAGCCTCCTTCTCGCCTTCGTCTTCGCCTTCGATGCCTTCGTCACCTGCCGAGCCAAGATGGCACCCGCCGGGGGGCAGGGTGGGTGTGGGGGGGGATCTATGGGGCAGAGGGAGGGATCTATGGGGCAGGGAGGGGTCTATGGGGCAGAGGGAGGGATCTATGGGGCAGAGGGAGGGATCTATGGGGCAGGGAGGGGTCTATGGGGCACAGAGAGGGATCTATGGGGCACAGAGAGGGAGGGATCTATGGGGCACAGAGAGGGAGGGATCTATGGGGCAGGGAGGGGTCTATGGGGCAGAGGGAGGGATCTATGGGGCACACCACCCCCTTTCTCCCCCCAGATGCCGACTCCTCCTGAGGCGACGGCCCTGCCCCACGGCGCTGCCCCATAACCAGCCACCCCCCACCCCCCCGCCCAGCCCCATAAGTGTGGGGCGAGCGTCAAGATCTCAAAGCTTCTCCGCGGTCGTGGTCTGTGAGGGGATCTATGGGGCTGGGGAGGGATCTATGGGGCAGAGGGAGGGATCTATGGGGCAGAGAGGGGGGATCTATGGGGCAGGGGGCTCGCAGGCCGCCGTCTGCCCCCCAATTAAGAGCCCGGGCGCCACTTGTGGGGCAGAGGCCTTTATTGGGGGACGCCTTCCTCCTCCTCCTCCTCCTCATCCTCTTCTGCTTGGGGGCTGCGGTAGCCCCAGAGGCGCACGGTGCCGTCCCACTGTGGGGCAGAGCCAGAGGGCCTGCCCCACACATCCCAGCCCTGCCCCATAGATCCTCCCCCTGCCCCATAGGGACCCATAGAACCCAATAGAACCCAATGGGGACCCATAGAACTCAATAGGGACCCATAGAACCCAATGGGGACCCCAATAGGGACCCATAGAAACCAATGGGGACCCAATATAACCCAATGGGGCCCCCATAGAACCCAATGGGGCCCCCATAGAACCCAATGGCGACCCCAATAGGGACCCATAGAACCCAATGGGGCCCCCATAGAACCCAATGGGGACCCACAGAACCCAATGGGGACCCCACAGAACCCAATGGGGACCCCAATAGGGACCCATAGAACCCAATGGGGACCCATAGAGACCCCAATGGGGACCCTATAGAGCCCAATGAGGACACTATAGAGCACAATGGGGACCCACAGAACCCAATGGGGACCCTATAGAGCCCAATGGGGACCCCATAGAACCCAATGGGGACCCACAGAAACCAATGGGGACCCTATAGAGCCCAATGGGGACCCTATAGAACCCAATGGGGACCCATAGAAGCCAATGGGGACCCATAGAAGCCAATGGGGACCCAATAGAAACCAATGGGGACCCAACAGAAACCAATGGGGACCCATAGAACCCAATAAGAACCAATAGAACCTAATGGGGAACTCATAGAACCAATGGGGACCCCATAGAGACCCCAATAGGAACCCCATAGAACCCAACGGGGACCCATAGAACACTATAGAACCCAATGGGGACCCACAGAAACCAATGGGGACCCTATTGGGGTTACCCATTGTGTACGCATAAATTGGGTAAAGTGTTACATTGGGATCCACATATAAACCAATGGGTTACCATATAGCCAATTGGGCACACACACTATCTCAACCAATGGGGACCCCAATAGAAACCAATGGGGACCCATAGAACCCAATAAGAACCAATAGAACCTAATGGGGAACCCATAGAACCCAATGGGGACTCAATGGGGACCCATAGAACCCAATGGGGACCCCATAGAGACCCCAATAGGAACCCCATAGAACCCAACGGGGACCCATAGAACCCTATAGAACCCAATGGGGACCCAATAAAGACCCATAGAACCCAATGGGGACCCAATACAACCCAATGGGGACCTATAGAACCCAATGGGGACCTATAGAACCCAACGGAAAGCACCGGAAGCTGACGGGGCCCCCTGGCTGCCCCATAGCTGCCCCATGGCGCCCCCCCAGGTGCGCACCGAGGCGCTGGCGAGGCGCCAGGGCTGGGGTCCCCAGCAGACGTCGCGCACGCAGCCGCGGTGCCGGCTGAGCCGCCGCAGCACCCGCCCCGTCAGCACGTCGTACACTGCGGGGGGGGGGGCCGGGGAGGGAACGAGGGGGTCAGGGGGTGCCCTCTGCCCTATAGATCCACCCCCCGGACCCATAGAGACCCACCCGGACCCATAGACCCCTCTTCTGCCCCATAGATCCCTCCCTCTGCCCCACAGATCCCTCTTCTGCCCCATAGATCCCTCCCTCTGCCCCACAGACCCCTCTCTGACCCATAGATCCAATCTGTGACCCATAGACCCCTCTTCTGCCCCATAGACCCCTCCCTGCCCCATAGATCCCTCTCTCTGCCCCATAGACCCCTCTCTCTGCCCCACAGATCCCTCCCTCTGCCCCACTGCCCCACAGACCACTCCCTCTGCCCCACAGACCCCTCTCTCTGCCCCACAGACCCCTCCCTCTGCCCCATAGACCCCTCTCTGACCCATAGATTCCTCCCTCTGCCCCACAGACCCCTCCCTCTGCCCCATAGATCCCCCCTCAGCCCCTTTTCCCACGCTTTCCCCTTCCCGTCCCCGTCGCTCCCCGATGACGTCAACCCCCCCGCGTCGCTCACCGATGACGCCTCCCGAGGCGCACCCCGCCCCCAGCGCGCGCCCCCCGGCGGGCGCCAGGCGGCAGCGCAGCAGCGTGCGCAGCACCACGTGACCCCGGAACGTCTGCAGCGACGGGTCCCCCGGAAGCAGCGCCGCCGCCGCTGGGGGGGTGACGTCATCACGTAAAAAGAGGGGGGCGTGGCCACGCACGCGCGCGCGCCCCCCCCCTTCCCCACCGCGCGCGGCCGCCATGGCAACAAAAAGGGCGGGAAAGGCGAGGCGGGAAATGGAGCGTGAGGAGAGGGGGCGTTAATTAAAGGTAATTAAAGGTAATTAAAGGGGAATGGGGCGGTTGTTGAGGTAATTAAAGGGGTAAATAGGGGGATAGAGGCGGGATATGGGGTAATTAGGGGTGATTAAGGGCAAATTGAGAGGTTATGGGGGTAATTGGGGGGGAAAGGGGTAGTGAAGGTTTAATGAAGGGCTAATTACTGGGAAATTGAGAGGTTATTGGGGTAATTAAGGGGTTAGGAGACTCATTAAGGGATTAGGGGAGTCATTAAGGGTAATTAACAGCGGATTAAGGGCGAATTCAGAGGTTATGGGGGTAATTAAGGTGTCATCGGGGTAAATAGGGGTGAATCCCAGTCCCTCCTTTCCCCCTCCCAGTTCATCCCAGTTCCCCCTTTCCCCTCCCCAGTGACTCCTTTCCCCCTCCCAGTGCCTCCCAATCCCCCCTTTCCCCTCCCATTCCATCCCAGTGCCTCCCAGTCCCTTCCCAGTGCCTCCCAGTCCCCCCCATTCCCCCTCCCAGTTCATCCCAGTCCCCCTCATTCCCCCTCATTCCCCCCCAGTCCACCCTTTCCCCCTCCCAGTGCCTCCCAATCCCCTCCCAGTGCCTCCCAGTCCCCTCTTTCCCCATCCTAGTTCATCCCAGTCCCTCCCAGTTCTTCCCAATCCCCTCCCAGTGCCTCCCAATCCCCTCCCAGTTCATCCCAGTCCCTCCCAGTGCCCCCATTCCCCCTCCCAGTTCATCCCAGTCCCCCCCAATCCCCTCCCAGTCCTTTCCCAGTTCATCCCAGTCCCCCCTTTCCCCCTCCCAGTGCCTCCCAGTCCCCTCCCAGTTCATCCCAGTCCCCTCTTTCCCTCTCCCAGTTCATCCCAGTCCCTCCCAGTCCCCCCTTTCCCCCTCCCAGTTCATCCCAGTGCCTCCCAATCCCCCCTTTCCCCCTCCCAGTTCATCCCAGTGCCCCCCAATCCCCTCCCAGTGCCTCCCAATCCCCTCCCAGTCCCTCCCAGTCCCTCCCAGTGCCCCCCCTCACCGGGCTGTGGATGAAGGTGACGCCCCCACGGTGCCCGGCCAGGCGGCAGACGGGGCGGTGGCTGCGGTGGCCAAGGCTCCGTCGGTCCCAGAGCCGCACCAGCCCGTCGTCCCCCCTGCTCAGCACCAGCTGCCCCCCCGCGTCTGCCAGCGCCACCGCGTTCACGTCCGCCTCGTGCACCTCCACCTGACCCCCCCAGTAAGCACCAGTTCACACCAGTTCACCCCAGTCCCCCATAACTACCTCCCAGTCACCCCCAGTCCCCCTCCCAGTGCTCCCAGTAGCTCCTACAGCATCTCCCAGGCTTCTGAAGACCATCCCGCCGCGGGTTCCTCCTCCCTCTCCCCCTCCCAGTAGCTCCCAGTTGCTCCCAGTTCACTCCAGTTAACCCCAGCGCCCCGTAACTACCTCCCAGTCACCCCCAGTCCCCCTCCCAGTGCTCCCAGTAGCTCCTACAGCATCTCCCAAGCTTCTGAAGACCATCCCACCACGGGTTCCTCCTCCCTATCTCCCTCCCAGTAGCTCCCAGTTGCTCCCAGTTCACCCCAGTCCACCCCAGTGCCCCATAACTACCTCCCAGTCCCCCTCCCAGTGCTCCCAGTTCCCCCCCCCGGCATCTCCAGACCTTCTGGCCACCATCCCAGTTCCACCACCTCCACCTTCTTTGCGTCTTCTCCCCCCCTGAATTCCCAGATTTTGCTTCAAAATTCACCGTTTTCTCCCCGAATTCCCCATTTTCCCCCCAAATTTCCCCATTTTCCCCCCAAATTTCCCCATTTTCCCCCCAAATTTCCCCATTTTCCCCCCAAATTTCCCCATTTTCCCACAAATTTCCCCATTTTCCCCCCAAATTTCCCATTTTTCTCCCCAAATCTCCCCATTTTCTCCCCCAAATCCCCATTTTCTCCCCAAAATTTCCCCATTTTCTCCCCAAAATTTCCCCATTTTCTCCCCAAAATTTCCCCATTTTCCCCCCAAATTTTCCCCAATTTCATCCCAAATTCCCAAATTTTCCCCCTCAAATATCCCCATTTTCCCCCCAAATTCCCCATTTTCCACCCAACTTCCCATTTTCATCCCAAACTCCCCAAATTTCCCCCAAATTCCTCAATTTCCCCCCCAAAACTCCCCAAATTTCCCCCCAATTTCGCAATTTCCCCCCAAATTTCCCCCAAGGTTCCCCCCAAATTTTGCAATTTCCCCCAAATTTTCACAATTTCCCCCAAATTCCCCAAATTTTTCCCCAAAATTTGCCAAATTTCCCCAAAATTTGCCAAATTTTCCCCAAAATATGCCAAATTTTCCCCAAACTTCCCCCCAAATTCCCCAAATTTCTCCCTAATTCCCCAAATTTCTCCCTAATTCCCCAAATTTCTCCCTAATTCCCCACATTTCCCCCAAAATTTCACAATTTCCCCCAAATTCCCCAAATTTTCACCCAAGTTTGCCAAATTTTCCCTGAAATTTGCCAAATTTCCCCCAAAATTCACCAAATTGTCTCTGAAATTCCCCAAATTTTCCCCAAAATTCCCAAATTTCCCCTTAAATTTCACGATTTCCCTCAAATTTTCCCCAAATTCGCCAAATTTTCCCCAAAATTCCCCAAATTTTCCCCGCAATTCCCAATTTCGCTGACCCCCTAGGTCGTAGACGTAGACGCAGCTGTGTAGACGCAGCCGTTGTTGGCGCCGCCCCAAACCTCCTGCCCCCCCGGCCCCACGGCCAGAGAGAAGAGCGCGAAGCGCCGATCCGGGGGGCTGGGGGGGGACACAGGGGGGGCTGCCCCATAGCGAGGAGATCCTGCCCCATAGCGAGGAGATGGGGCCCCGTAGAGGGGGTCCTGCCCCATAGAGGGGTCCTGCCCCATAGAGGGGGTTCTGCCCCATAGAAGAGGGGTCCTGCCCCATAACTCACCGCAGATCCATGGCCATGTGGGTCTCGTCCTCCCCGTGGATGTTGAATGCGTGAACTGGGCGGGGGGAGAGACCCATAGGGACCCCCCGGGACCCATAGAGCCCATAGGGACCCCGTAGAGACCCCGTAGACCCCATGGAGCCCCCATGGAGACCCCCTTGAGCCCTGTTCCCGCCCCCCTGGCTGACCGTAGGGGGACCAGCTGCAGTAGAGGCCGTGGCGGCCGTCGGGGGTGAAGGCCACATCCAGGATGCTCCAGCCCACGTCGCGGCCCTGCGTGGAGCGCAGCAGCCGCAGCCCCCGCCCCGCCGCCCCGTACACACGCAGGGAGTGGTCTCGGGGGGGGACAGGGGAGCCCCCCGGCGGTCAGCGGGGACCCACAGGGGCCCGCAGGGATCATAGGGACACACAGGGATCAATAGGGAGTCAAAAGGATCAATAGGGAGTCATAGGGATCAATAGGGAGTCAAAGGGATGAATGGAGACCCATAGGGATCAATGGGGACCCATAGAGATCAATGGGAACGCCATAGGGATCAATGGGAACGCCATAGGGATCAATGGGGACCCCATAGGGATCAATGGGGACTCATAGGAATCAATAGGGACCCATAGGAATCAATAGGGACCCATAGGGACCCACAGAGACCCCATAGGGATCAATATGGACCCATAGGGACCCCATAGAAGCCAATGGGGACCCACAGAGATCACTAGAGACCCATAGGGAACCAACAGGGACCTATAGAGACCCTGTAGGGATCAATGGGGACCTATAGAGACCCCATAGAGCCCCATAGGGATCAATGGGGACCCATAGAGGCCCATAGAGACCAATGGGGACCCATAGAGGCCCATGGAAACCAATGGAAACCAATGGAATCAATGGAATCAATGGGACCAATAGGAATCAATAGGGATCAATGGAACCAATAGGGATCAATAGGGATCAATGGGAGCCCCATAGTGCCCCATAGAGACCCATAGAAGCCAATGGGGACCCACAGAGCCCATAGAAGCCAATGGGGACCCATAGGGACCACGGAAACCAATGGGATCAATGGAACCAATAGCGATCAATACCGATCAATAGGGACCAAGGGAGCCCCCCAGGTACCTTGGCAGGCGGAGACGAAGAGGGAGCTGTCGCCGTTGAAGACGCCGCAGAAAGCCTTGTGGGGGTAGGCGGCCGCGAACACCTCGGCGTTGGGCAGGAATCTTTGGGGGGGGCGGGGATCGATCACCCCCTGCCCCACGGATCAATAACCCGCCCCCCACCCCCACCCCCGGCCCCAGAGATCCCCTCACCGAGAGCTCAGGCGGTTCTGCTCCACGGCCGAGAAGCTGCGGCCCCACTCGCGCTGCGGGGAGAGAGAGACCCCCAGGGACCCATAGAATCCATAGGGGCCCATAGGGACCCCATAGGGACCCATAGAAACCAATGGGAACCAATAGAATCAATAGGGATCAATAGAGACCCATAGGGACCCATAGAAACTAATGGGAACCAATAGAATCAATGGGAACCAATGGGAACCAATAGGGATCAATAAGGACCAATAGGGATCAATAAGGACCAATAGGGATCAATGGGAGCCCCATAGTGCTCCTAGAGACCCATAGAGACCCCATAGAGACCCCATAGAGACCCCATAGAGCCCACACAGAGACCCCCTAGAGACCCCCTAGAGACCCCATAGGGACCCATAGAGACCCATAGGGACCCATAGGGACCCCATAGAGACCCATAGAGACCCATAGAGACCCATAGGGACCAATAGAGACCCCATGGAGACCCCATGGAGACCCCATAGGGACCCATAGGGACCCATAGAGCCCATAGAGACCCATAGGGACCTATAGAGACCCCATGGAGACCCCATAGAGACCCATAGGGACCCATAGGGACCCCACGGAGACCTATAGGGACCCCACGGAGACCCATAGAGACCCACAGGGCACCATAGAGCCATAGGGACCCCATAGAGACCTATAGGTACCCATAGAGACCCCATAGGGACCCATAGAGCCCATAGGGTCCCATAGGGACCCATAGGGGCCCCATAGAGACCCCATAGAGACCCATAGAAACCCCATAGAGACCCACAGAGACCCCATAGAGACCTATAGAGA
The DNA here is from genome assembly GCF_032191515.1 of Phaenicophaeus curvirostris. Taxonomy (NCBI): domain Eukaryota; kingdom Metazoa; phylum Chordata; class Aves; order Cuculiformes; family Cuculidae; genus Phaenicophaeus; species Phaenicophaeus curvirostris. Next base: position 30,071 of record NW_027206798.1, on the reverse strand, counting down.
CCTATAGGGACCCACAGGGACCCATAGAGACCCCATAGGGACCCATAGGGCGCCATAGAGACCCATAGGGACCCCATAGGGACCCCATAGAGACCCCATAGAGACCCTAGAGACCTCATAGAGGCCCCGCCCACCTGTTGCAGCCTCCGGGTCACGTGATCGGGGTGGGGGCCCGCCCCCCCGCAGCTCCAGCAGGAAGGGGGAGGGGCCTGTGGGAGGGAGTAACATGGTTAGAAGAGGGGGCGGGGCTTGCAGAGGCCACGCCCCCCATCAGCCCCCCCACCCCACCCACCCCCCCTCACCTGGATCGGCCCTTCCCCCCTTGGCTTCCAGCTCCGGGGGATCCACCAGGACCTATAGAGAACAGAGACCTATAGGGGCTATAGAGACCCATAGGGACCCCGTAGAGACCCCACAGAGACCCAATAGGGACCCATAGAGACCCCATAGGGACTCTATAGGGGCTATAGAGACCCATAGGGACCCCATAGAGACTCCACAGAGACCCAATAGGGACCCATAGAGACCCCATAGGGACTCTATAGGGGCCCATAGAGCCTATAGGGACTCATAGAGACCCCATAGAGCCCATAGAGACCCCATAGACTCTATAGGGACCCCATAGAGACCCCACAGAGACCCCATAGAGGCCATAGTGACCCTATAGAGCCCATAGGGACCCATAGAGACCCCATAGAGCCCATAGAGACCCCATAAAGCCCATAGTGACCCCATAGAGCCCATAGTGACCCATAGGGACCCTATAGAGCCCCCATAGAGCCCCCATAGACCCCATAGAGACCCCATAGAGACCCCATAGAGCCTATAGGGACCCATAGTGATGGGAGTCTGTTACAGACCACCCAACCAAGGAGAAGCAGCTGATGAGCTCTTCTATAAACAGCTGCGGTCAATCTCTAGATCGATGCCTCTCATTCTGGTGGGAGACTTCAATCTGCCTGATATCTGCTGGGTGTACAATAGAGCAGAAAGGAAGCAGTCTAGGAGGTTCCTGGAGGGCGTGGGAGACAACTTCCTCGCACAGTTGGTGAATGAACCAACGAGGGAGGGTGCCCTCCTGGACCTGCTGTTGGTGAACAGAGAAGGCCTTGTGGGGGATGTGGCGGTAGGTGGACGCCTAGGACTAAGCGACCATGAGATGATAAAATTTTCTGTTCTAGGTGAAGTGCAGAGGGTGGTTAGCAAGACGGTAGCATTAAATTTCCAGAGGGCAGACTTTGATCTCTTCAGCAGGCTGGTTGGTGAAGTCTCATGGGAGACAGTACTCAAGGGCAAGGGAGCCCAGGAGGGCTGGGAGCTCTTCAAAAGGGTGGTCCTAGCAGCTCAGGAGAAAGCCATCCCCGTGGTCCGGAAAAAAAGCCGGCAGGGGAGAAAGCCAGCTTGGTTGAACAGAGAGATCTTGAGGGATATCAAGAAGAAGAGAAATGTTTATGGGCTCTGGAAGAGGGGATGGGCCTCTTGGGTGGACTACAGGAGGGAAGTGAGATTGTGTAGGAAAAAATCAGAAGGGCTAAGGCTCAACTAGAGATTGGATTGGCCAAGTCAGTGAAAGATAACAAAAAATCCTTCTGTAAATATATAAATAATAAAAAGAGGACTAGGGAGACCATACAGTCCCTATTGGACACAGAAGGAACAACAGTAACAGGGGATGAGGAAAAGGCTGAGGTACTTAATGCCTTCTTTGCCTCAGTCTTTAGTTGTAAGGAGGGTCGTTCCGTCTGTGTACAAACCCAGGAGCTAGAGGAGCATAATGAGGCTCCCGTAATCCAAGAGGAGGTGGTCAGAGCCTTGCTAGCCCGACTAGACACCCACAAGTCTATGGGGCCGGACGGGATTCACCCTAGGGTACTGAAGGAGCTGGCGGATGTGCTGGCCAGACCCCTTTCCATCATCTTCCAACAGTCCTGGAAGACTGGGGAAGTCCCACTGGACTGGAGGCTGATGTTGTGCCCGTCTACAAGAAGGGTCGCAGGGAGGATCCAGGAAACTACAGGCCGACTGACAGCTGACTGAATATGAGCCAGCAGTGTGCCCAGGCGGCCAAGAAGGCCAATGGCATCTTGGCTTGGATCAGAAACGGCGTGACCAGCAGGTCCAGGGAGGTTATCCTCCCTCTGTACTCGGCACTGGTGAGACCGCTCCTCGAATCCTGTGTTCAGTTCTGGGCCCCTCCCCACAAGAAGGATGTTGAGGATCTGGAATGAGTCCAGAGAAGAGCAACAAAGCTGGTGAGGGGGCTGGAGAACAGGCCTGATGAGGAGCGGCTGAGAGAGCTGGGGTTGTTTAGCCTGGAGAAGAGGAGGCTGAGGGGAGACCTCATTGCTCTCTCCAACTACCTGAAAAGACGTTGTAGAGAGGAGGGAGCTGGCCTCTTCTCCCAAGTGACAGGGGAGAGGACAAGAGGGAATGGCCTCAAGCTCCGCCAGGGGAGGTTTAGGCTGGACGTTAGGAAAAAATTCTTTACAGAAAGGGTCATTGGGCAGTGGCAGAGGCTGCCCAGGGAATTGGTTGAGTCACCTTCCCTGGAGGTGTTTAAGGCATGGGTGGATGAGGTGCTGAGGGATATGGTTTAGTGTTTGATAGGAACGGTTGGACTCGATGATCCGGTGGGTCTCTTCCAACCTGCTTATTCTGTGATTCTGTGATTATTTCCTGTTTTGGGCAAATTCCTCCACAACACAAGAATATACCAGAGAGATTCCAGCAGAGCCTTGATTTTATTCCCATTTGTGGGGTTTTTTTTGGTGTTTCTTGCTGTTTCAGGAGTTATCTCAAGACTCGTTTGGGTCCCAGGCGTCGTCTGCTCCCTCAGTGGCTTCCAGTAAAGGGCAAGAAGATATGAACTTGACTCTTCAGTCCAGGCCTTCTAGCCTGCCGGTGAGTGGGGAGCTGATCTAGAAGTGAACGGGGCGAGGGCAATCAGAAGGCAGGATAAATTAGCACTGGTAGTATTCTACATGGAGATGGGAATGATGGAGGCTGCCTGTGCTTTTTACTAAGTCATTAGCTTCTGGCTTCCCACTGGAGATGAAATGTAATTTACAGAAGTAATGGATTTGCGAGTAACGTTTAACCCTGAATGGTCTGGTCTGCGTGTTGGAGCTAAGAGGGTGTCTGAGCTTTGTTTGCAGTGTCTGAAGTACCTGACTGCTGTTGGAATAGGCCCTGACCTGTGGTGATGGCATCTTGTTTATGTCCCACTCGGGTTCCTTGCCCGGTGTCGCAACGGTGGGTAGCGAGTGGCCGTGTGCTTCCCTGTCGGTGTTGTTGGATCCTTGAACTGCTGGTTTCAGCTGCTTTGGCCCAATCTAACGGAACAATTGTTGAAAAAGACAAGTTTCTTAGTACCCAGGGTGAGGAAGATCAGCGCCAGGTAGAACCTTCCTTGGCGGAAGGAGAATTAAGTTGTCTTTTCTGTACTAAATCTGCTTGCTGTGTGTATGGTGAACAGCTGGGTGTGAGGTTGGTGCCTGATGTCCTAGCAGGTTTGGGACTTGGGTGGCTTGAAACTTCACCAAGAAAACAGAGCAGGATTCAAAGTTGGATTGATTTGCACAGGCTAGTCTGTGCCTCTGCCTCAGAGGATGAGTTTTGAGCTGTCAAGTTCCGATTTTGCTGCTTTCTTTCATAGTAACCCATAGAAAGTGAGTGAGCTTTTATTTTTGTGTTTCAGCGCTGGCTGAGGTTTCAGAGCTGCAGTTGGATTGGGCAGAGGAGAGCGAGCTGTGTACATAGCAAAGTTATTTTAGCTCACGGCAGCAAGAATGGCTTTGTTGTGAGCCCCTTCAAATAACTCCTTCAGAGTGTGGTTACAAATTGTCACCCCAAATACAAAGTGATTCTAGTTGTGACCACCTAATGGGACTAGTTGTGGGTTGTTTCTTTCTTTCTTTTTCCTTTTTTTTTTCTTCCTCCTTTTGGACCCTGATTACAAAGATTTAATTCGTTCTGAGGCCTAGGGAAAAAAAAAATCCTTTTAAATAGCTTTTCTTTCCACTCTGCCTCTGCACAAGTTCTTCCATGTGACCCATCTTCTGGTGAAGAACGTAGGAAAAGCGAAGCTGCTGAAGTAATTGAAGCAATTGCTCTAGCTCAGAACGGTGGGAAGTCCTGTTCAGCAGCATTGTTGATGGAGCCTTCCTGAATCCTACCAATCAGCGCCCTCTGACTCAGATTGTAGGAGTTAGTTGCTCTGCTTAGCAGAAGTGGCTCCTTCTAAGTACCAAGTGGGAGTTTGTTTTATACCTTGTGGTTTAATATATTTGGCCCCTTTCAAGTTTTCCCAAGCAGTTTAAGAAAAGAGCCATCTCCGCTGTAAAGGTGAAGGAACCTGGAAGTAAGGGAATCTGATCCAGTTTAAATGTTTGAAATGTCCACCAGTTTTTAATAATGCGCTAAAGAGGTTTGCAAAAAAATCAGTGCAGCTTTTAGACTAGCTTGGCTGTAAAGCTTATTTATGTTTCAAACAGGCTTTCTTTCCAGTTATCTTCTTTTCTTGGCTTTATCACCAAATAATTTGCATTTGAGGATCATAGAATGATGGAATGGTTTGGGTTGCAAGTCTGTCAAAGTTCCAACCAGTTCCAACCCCCTGCCATGGGCAAGGACACTTCCCACCAGATCAGGTTTTCAGCTTACAACTGCTTGCCCTTGTTTTATCCCTGCCCTCCCCAGCTTTACTGGAGCCCCTTTCAGTACTGGAAGCTGCTCTAAGGTTTCCCCGGAGCCTTCTCTTCTCCAGGCTGAACAACCTCAATGCTCTCAGCCTGTCCTTGTACAGGAGGTGCTCCAGCCCTTCAGGTCATCTCCGTGACCGTAAAGACAGAAGCCAGATGCTCTTTAGCTCACCCTGCCCCGTTGTGCTTTTGGGCCTTCTCTTCCACACTAAGTCAAAAATGGGAAAAAAAAGGAGCCCCTGTGCAGAAACTCCCCCTTATTCTTGCACGTGTTTCGTCGTTCCTTGTCCTCCAGCTGTGATCTGGTAGAACAAGACCAACGCTGTGTGTGTAAATGGAGAAATGGATCAGAGGGCGATGTCGCGGAAGGGGTGACCACCGAGGTGTGTGTCAGCCAGCTCTGTTTCAGACATCGATCTCTTCACAAAGTTTGGCTTGTGGGTGCTTAGAAACAAAAGAGCGGTGGGGAAGGGTGCTATCAATTTCTTTTTATCTTCCTTATATTGCTCAGACTGTCTGGTTTAGAAAGTTTTATCCTACTCAGGAGGCTTCCTTCATCCCTGTTCTGCTGTTATGTCTGACTTACACAAGCACAGTTCATTTGTGGGCTTTTAATTTTTTTTTGTGGTGTTCTTAGGCCTTTTCTAAGCCTCGGAATAGCTCGTTGGATATCTTGGAATTGGGGTGAATTGTGCCATCCATCATCTTTAATTAAACATGGATCAGCTGCAGCAGGGGAAGGAGATTGCTGCTTTTTAGGTACTTAGGAAGCGTTAAATTAATGTGCCTGGTGCCTTTGCGAGTCTTTGGCCTTAACATGTGAATAATGTACAGCAACATTAATGTTGGAGTTCTAAGCAACGAAGCGGGGACTCTTTCCATCTTGAGTTGGTGATTTGGATGGGGATGTGGCTGGTTGTTCAGGTCCTGCTCTTGCTGCTTTTGTTAAGATCTGCTTGAGGGACCTCTCGTTGGTTGTTCTGGGTGGGTGGCTTCAGGTATCTTCCTGGTGGTGATTTTTGTATCAATCACTCAACTTTTTCCTGATGATGTTCCCATATTCGGTCTTTGAACAGCAGAAGAGTCAAATTACTGAGCTCTCAAACGCTTTGTCTGTAAGTAGCAAAATGTCTGGTCTCCCATTTCTGCTTGTGTTGTCGGCTGTTCTGGCTGGGACGTTTCCTCCCTCGTTTGTTCCCTCTCTGAAAATGATCCTTGCTGTGTTTTTGGGGATAACGCTGCTGCAAACTTAAACTCCCTGGTGCCTCTTAAAGAGCAACGAATCCGTGTGAGTGTCCCGGCTGCAGCTCTTCTCCTGTAACGCGCTAAGGGAAGGATTTGCTGTTCCCTAGGGAGGCTCTGTCAGGATTGCAGCTCAGCTGCACTGAGATTGCTGTTGTGTATGGGAGAAGTGTGTTCTTTGGTGTCTGGCTGTAACCGAGGAACAGTAATCCTTAGTATAGAATCTTTCTCCCAAGGGATTCCCTAGTCTCTTCTCTTTCGCAAAGAATTCTTCCTGGTGAGTCGTATCCGGTTTCTTTGGTGCCTTTATGTTTCGAGGCTTGGATTCTGCGTCTGTAGGAGTCAAATATTTCCAGCTATTAATTGCCTTCTGCTTAGACGTGGAAGGCGCTGGCAGAAGATAGAGGGGAAGCAAACAGGGTGCTAGGACATCCATTTGGGCTTGGCAACAGAACTGATTTCCAGTCCAAGTTCTCTGGAGTTCTAGGCTTGTTGGGAGGAATTCTGTGTCTCGTTATGGAAGAGGCGACAGGTTGGTATCTTACCCCAGTCTCCTTGTCTTTTATGGACTGCCTGGAAGGAAGTGAATGTGAGAATTCCTGATGTCTTTGAGGGGGATGTGGAGCAGAGCATCAAGGCAGTGGTTGCCGTGCCAGGCTGTTTCCATCCACCTTCCCCACCGCAGAGGTTGCTGGCTGTGGCATTAGGACATCCAGGCTGGCCCCAGAAGCCGTTTATAATGCAAAGCCAATTTGATACCAGCGAATACTGGATCGTGTTTGCTTTTTGCTGCATCTTCTGGGATTCCTCTGAAGTTTCCCTTGTGGGGGCTGTGGAAAAAAACTTTAGTAAGAGGTGTTGTTTTCAGCAATGTTTCAATGGGAAAGGTTCTGCATGGGATGGGATTTCTTGCCAAACCAGAAGGATGGATGCTGACAGGGTTATGGGGGGTCCTGAAAGAGCAAGGTTGTCTTTGAGTTTTTGTTGCGGCGAATGAAGCAAACGGGGGCAGCTTGTATGAAAGTTTTGGAATTCCCACTCCAGAAAGTCCTTAGTTTGTTTTGGCCTGAAGGAGAAACCTCATCCCTTCTCTGGGCAACTTCTTTTCATCTGGCTGTGGAATGGGAATTGTTTTACTCTTGGTATTTTGCACTCTTTGGAAAACGCTTTTGCTTCTCCAGCTGTGTTTCACTTGGGTTCCTCTCTGCTTTCAAGCCTTAAAGTGTCTTGGCAATGGCAGGAAGGGGTATAACCGACTGCAGCCAAATTCCTGATCCAGGTTTAACTTCCAAAGGTGTTCTCGTCTTGGATCTAAACCCATCTAAAATGGGTTTAACGAAACTGGATTTTGTGGGGAGGGGAGAAGGGTGAGGCTGCAGGGTTTGGCTGGTGCAGAAGGAGCCCTCCTGTGCATATCCCCAGCAGCGAGGGGTATTTCTGTGTTTGCTTGCCTCTTCCTTTCTTAAGCCAGGTAGGTTCTGAATTTGGGTACTCAGGAGGCTGTTGGGGGAGCACCGTTTGGATCCTCCATTCTTCCAAAGTGGTCACTTCAGCTTGTGTGCTCTTGGAGTGGAATAAAGTTGAGCTCTGTCAGCTGCGTGCCCTGACCTGGAAATAATCGCTGCAACAGGCAGAAACACAGCAGAGAGCTGAGAGTGCTGCCGAGGGAGGGGCAGCCCAGGAAAGGAACCCTTTCTTGATATTATTTGAGCTCAGAATTGATCATTCTGGCTATCTGTTTTGGGAGAGGGGAAGAGAACCTTTTCGAGTTGAACTTGCTGGTCACTTCAGGCTCCTTATAACTATTTTTTATTTCCTTTTTCCATGTCGGAATGCTTCTGTTTGGTTTGCATTTTGCCTTTTGAGCTTGTCTTATTGCTTGCCTGGAGAGGGAGTAGAGCTGTGTGCATTTCAGAGCAGGGTGGCTGCACGCTGGGTGCCCGGGCATCACCAGGGATGTGCAGAGAAATGCCCTGGGGAGCCCAGGACCTGGAACACTGGGATTAGCAGGATCAGTGAATGGTGTTTTATGCTGATAGGAAGGTGTTTATCCCAAATTATGCCGATATTGGGAGTTGGAAATATTTTCTTCCTGGCCAAGGCTTCTCTGCCAGCGCTTTTCATTGTATGTGCAATACTGACCATCACTTCTGTTTGGTTGCTTGGGAAGGCTGTGTGTGTGTTTGTTTTAATTCTTAATTTTACTAATAATTTCTCCAGTGGCGAAGGGCTCGGATTGCCGCTTGCAAAATGACCCTCACCTTCCAGCCACCCCATTGACGTGTTTCACACTGCAACCTGCTTCTCTGGGTTGCGCAGCTATTTGTCCATGTGGCAATTTTCTCTCCTCCCGCCCCTTCGTCTGGGTTTGAACGGAGCTTAATCCGCCCCGGTGCTCCAGGAGGAAACTCCCCAGCCCGTGCTGCAGCTCCTGAGCCCAATCCAGGCTGCGCGGAGCCCTCTGCCTCCGATCAGCATCCCTTTCGAGATGATGCCGTGTGGAGCTGCCGATGCAGCCTCGCAGGAGCCTGTGCCGGCAGCGCGTTGCGCTGCGCTCGATGCCGGGCTCGATTCCTGTTTCTATTCTGGTCTCGAGCTGCTCAGCTCTGCTTCCTGCCTGCACGCCTCGCACACATTCCCCTAACCCCCAGCCTTTCGTTTCCTTAGGAGCGATGTCTGATACGGAGACTACTGAAAAAGAAGACGGCGACCTCCGTGTGGAGGTGGGCAGCAGGGACGCCTGGCAGCTTGCTCGGGAGAGGACGGGCTCGTTTTCTTTTGAGCCTGGCCGGCGTGAGAAGGCGGGTCAGTGTTTAATCAGGGAATTGCTGTAGGGTGACCAGTTCTGGTCTGGGATCCTGAACAATAGCCGTGTGCCCCGTCACACGCATCCCCTGCGCTGCCGCAGCCTGGGAATACGGAGCCACTCCCTGCGCCGTGGCTGCTGAAGCACGCACCTCACTGGTGACCCTCGCTCTTGAGCAGCTCGTTGTTGTAGAGCAGGGAAATCAGTTTGGCCCTTCCTTTTTGCTGCGGACTTGGTGTCATTGGAGACACTTGAAATGGTGCGGAAGCCTCTTGTCAGTCTGTCGGGCACACTAACCTCGACCTCTTCCCTTTCCATTCAAACTTAACCTGCCAGAGGTCCTGCACCATGTGAGGGAGGGAAAGCCCGTGGTGGTGTGACCTTCAGCTACTGCGTGGGGCAGTCGCAGGGGAAAACAAAGGTGTTTAACTTCAGCTGACAGCACTTCATGTGTGTTAAACGCTGCCACACCTGAGCTTTTGGTTCATGGGAATCATTTTCCTTTTGGCGGGCTGGATTGACTCGTCTTGGAGACGTGCACGATCATAAATGCCCTGGAGAAAACTGCTTCCACATGAAGCTCAAATGTGGGACGTGGCAGGGGCCCAGGGCTTGGCTGCTCTGCTCCCTCCTGCAGCGGCTGCGTGGCTCAGATGGGCCGGTGCCTGCGCCCTTGTGGGTCCAGAGTTCATGCCGTGATTTCAAACAAGGCCGGGTAATTGGAGGAGGAGCTGTGTCACTGGGTTTGGTTATGGTTTTGAATAGGATTTTACATGAGAAAATAGAAATGTGTATTGAAAGGAGAAGGGAGCAAGCGGGGCGAAAAAGGAGAAGGGGGAGAAGGGGGCAACTTTTAGGAATTGACTGTTCTGGCACCCTGGCCCAAGGGGTAGCACTGGGCATACATCAATGTCTGGCATGGGCCAGGTTTCCATGGTTATGCTACCCCTTCCTCTGCGCTGAGGAAGGGTGAAAGGAGAATTCCCTTAGTTCTTTCCTAATGTGTTTGCAGTTTCTCCATGCTCCCTGGGTCAGCAGGTGCATTTTTGCAAGCAGATCCTTGCACACAAACGTTTTTTTCCAGAGCCACCCCAGCTGGCAGTGTCCAGGGTCTCAGCTGTAGCCCCTCAGCTTGCTCCATCACTGCATCCCTGCTTTGGGAGGACTTTGGAAAGGAGCTGCCAGCTTTCAGCTCTCTCCCTAGCAGCTTTTTCCAGCGAAAGGACTGCCAGATCCATCAGGCAGGAGCACTTGGGCCCAGTCTGGGCTGTGCAGAGCCCTCTGCCACTGCCGCCAGTTAATTTCTGGTACCTTCGAAACCTTATTCTCTCCTAAAATCTTTCCTCCTTCTGCTTATTTCAGGAATTCTGTCACTCGGTTGTTTCAAAGAGGCAGGTAACAATACCAAAAGCTGAATTGTCTCAAAATCCCAAGCGTTGCACTGAGCAGACGCCTGTCTAAGTTTGTGATTATTCAGCCTCTTGCCTTTGCTCCGGTACTTTGCCCACCCAAGCTGCTGTGGTTGGCATGGTGGCACCATCACATGCCGAGATAACTCAACGCTTTGGAGTCTAAATTGAACATGTTGGAGATGAAAGTGCCTTCCAGAGGAAGCACTGCTGGGGAGTTGGAAGATCCTTATGGCTGGCAAAAAGAGGGGAGCTTCCTGCCTCTTGGGTGATGTAGCATTGCGAAGGGGCTGGAGTTTGTCCTCAGAGTGAAGCGGGGTACTTAAAAACCTTTAGAAGGAAGAGAAAAGCTCTTTAATAAATAAGTGACTGTAGTCTGTCGTCTCAGACCCACGCTAGTCCCTCACAGGCACTTTCCTTTCCAAGGCCTGATACCTGAGCAGCCTTCCTGATGGATGCGATCGACTCTTTGATCCTGTTCTCCTCAGGTGTCCCTACCACGCTCCCAAAACGTGGTGCTACTGAGGGCACCCAGAGAGTGCAGGGATAGGACAAGGGGGAATGGTTTTCAGCTGGACGAGGGAAAACTGAGGTGAGATCTTAGGAAGAAATATTTTCCTGTGAGGGTGGGGAGGCCCTGGCCCAGGTTATCTGGATAAGTGGTTGCTGCCCCATCCCTGGAGGGGTTCAAGGCCAGGTTGGATGGGGCTTGGAGCCCCTAATCCAGTGGGAGGTGTCCCTGTCCATGGCAGGGGTTGGAACTGGATGGGCTTTGAGTTCCCTTCCGACCCAAACTATCCCATGACTCTGTGCTGCTGTGATGTTGCTGCTCATTGTGCCTTGGGTCTTCCCTGCCTCTTCCCTGCAACTTAGTTTAGGGTCAGCGTTCCTGTTGAAGCCTCAGGGTTTACCCTTTCAGGTGCCAACACCACTGCTTGGTGGGCAGGCCAACATTTGGAATCGTAGAATGCTTTGGATTGGAAGGGACCTTGACAGGTCATCTAGTTTACATCTAGTTTACACCCCTTCTGAAGCTCCTGCTTGGAACACTGAGTTGCATCTATATTTAGATAACCCTAGGAGTGCTTTTTAGAAGCCAGGCATCTTTCAGAGGGTTAATGATAACTCTTTTCTGGGGAGTTTTGCTGCTGCATCTCCCAGGGTCCTGCAGAAGACCTCGGCGCTCCATGTTCTCCAAGTGGGAACGCCAGCCTTCCACAGGCTGGATTTTCCCTTCAGCGACATCTTGTTCTGTGGGTGAATCACGTTGCTCCGTCTGTGCTTAGTGCTGCAACCACAGCGCTTGAATCTCTCCTCTGCACCGAGCGAGAGTACAGAATCTTTCAGTGTTCGGAGCGGGAGGAGAGCCCCCTTCCCCCCGCTTTTTATTTTAAATTTTATTTGGAGGGGAAGCGATGGAGGAGAGCGGCACAGGGCAGGAGCAGGAGATGTGATTAAAGCTTGTGCCGAGCGGATCTGTGGGAGTGGAGTATCGACCTCTGAAAAATCAATGGCTGCTGCGGTAGCAGAGCTGGCTGTTCTGCAAGGTCTCCTCTTGCAGGAAGGTAGTAACGCCAGCAGCGCTTCCTTCTGCCGTCCTCCCTTTTCATCCTGTACCTGCTTTCTGCCAAGCAACCAGACTCATCTCGGTTTACTGAGATGGGTTAGAACAGCAGCTTATTTTTGCAGTCAGAGTGAAATTTCTGGTGTGCCGCTCGGCCCCTCCTCCCAGCAGCCTCCTTCCCAAACGCTCTTTTTCCTGCAGTGCAGCTACAGCCGGGAGCTTCCACCAGGCAAAGCTGTGAATGTATATGTTATTTCATAAAGCACAGAAGTGTCCTGTGCAGCAGTGATCTCCTTCCTCAGCACAAGAAGCACATGGGTCTATTAGAGTGAGTCCAGAGGAAGCCATGGAGATGATCCGAGGGCTGGAGAGCCTGCCGTACAAGGACAGGCTGGGAGAGTTCGGGTTGTTCAGCCTGGAGGAGAGAAAGCTTTGGGGAGACCTTAGAGCGGCTTCCAGCGCTGAAAGGAGCTCCAGGGAAGCTAGGGAGGGTCTCTTGATCACGGAGGGCAGGGATAGGACGAGGGGGAAGAGTTTTGGGCTGCAAGAGGGGAGATTGAGATGAGATCTCAGAAAGAAATGTTTTGCTGTGAGGGTGGGGAGGCCCTGGCCCAGGTTATCTGGATAAGTGGTTGCTGCCCCATCCCTGGAGGGGTTCAAGGCCAGGCTGGATGGGACTTGGAGCCCCTGATCCAGTGGGAGGTGTCCCTGCCCGTGGCAGGGGTTGAACTGGATGGGCTTTGAAGTCCCTTCCAACTCAAAGCATTCCATGATCTGTGGAAATGTCAGGTCAGCTTTGCCAGGTGCTGCCTTGGATGAGAAGTTTGGTGCGGACAGAGCATGGCAAGATCTCCAGGTCTCTTTGTGTTTATCTCTAAAGTGTTTTGTGAAGCATGAGATGCAAGATTCTGTTTTCTGTGCCTTAGAAGGAGAAACAGGTCTACCCGTTTCCCCAAAATTGCTGCCAGTCAGCTGTGTAATTTGTGATAGAGGAGATTGAGGTATTTTGGGTGTGGAAATAAAGGGGAAGGAAAGGACAAGCTTGTGATTTCCAAGTGTTGATAGTTCTTGAATTAAGTGGAAAAGAAACTGCAGTGAAAATGAAATTGTAATAGAAAGTAGGTGTTTCAATTAGTCAGAGGCAATGAAGCAGCTTTTTTCCCTTTCAGAAAGAATGAGGGAATAAATTTAGCTATTGTTCTCTGGTTTTGCTTGTGAGCGCCTGTATGGAAACAACCGGCCTTATGGAATTTCTAAGCTCTGCCGTATGCTCGTCTCCTGATCATCATTTCCTTGAGTGCTATCTAGTGATCTGACAGCGTCGTCCGGCTCCTTCCCTCGCCATCCACTCTTAGGCTGGAGATCATAGAATCCTAGAATCTACAGGTTGGAAGAGACCCACCGGATGATGGAGTCCAACCATTCCCATCAATCACTAAACCATGTCCCTCAGCACCTTGTCCACCCGTCCCTTAAACCCCTCCAGGGAAGGTGACTCAACCCCCTCCCTGGGCAGCCTCTGCCAGTGCCCAGTGACCCTTTCTGTGAAAATGTCCAGCCTGACCCTCCCCTGGTGGAGCTTGAGGCCATTCCCTCTCATCCTGTCCCCTGTCCCTTGGGAGAAGAGCCCAGCTCCCTCCTCTCCACAACCTCCTTTCAGGTAGTTGGAGAGAGCAATGAGGTCTCCCCTCAGCCTCCTCTTCTCCAATGAGCAGGGAAGGCTGCAAACCCCAGCGAGGAGATCCCTTTGCTTTCTGGTCAGTCTTCCCACTGTTGAGGCTCGGTGGGCTGGGCTGGAGCGGAGCCTTCAATCCCTTCTCCTCGAAGGTTTTGATGTGAAGTATTTCTTGTTGTTTCATCCCTGTTTAACAAACCAGCTGCTATCACATAGCAAACTGGTGGTTCCTCTTTTCATAGAAAAGAAACGTGGCGGTTTCCAGCATCAGGCTCCCTTGGGCTGGTCATGCCAGGACTTGCAACCCTTTCCCTGAGGCGGAAGAACTCCCTGCCTCCTCCGTTGGGTACCGGATTGTGTGATTCCAGGCATGGTTTTTGTTGTGGTGTGAACAGGAGGCGTTAGCTGCTGAGTCCCTGTTTGTCAGCAGCACTGACAAACCCGTGCTGGCATCAGCCAGCGCTGGGCAACCAATCGCAGCTGGAACGATTATCGTTTCAGGGTCCCCGTGGGCTTCCGCTATCAGGTCACATCCCAAAGTAACACTGGGCAGTATTTCAAGGGAAGAAACTCAGGCTTTGGGGCTGCAGCCAGCCGGGAGTGTGAGATTCTGTGTGAAATAGTTGGAATCCCTCCAGCATTTTTGATCTGCAAATGAGCAATAAAATGCATAGAAACCACATTGGAAACACGTGAGGAAATTCTCCAGCCCCTGACGTTTCCTTCAAGTTGGCAGAGTTACGGCTGTGGAGCCTCACCTCCCGGCTCGGCTCGATTGGCTGCGCTGGCGGGAGGAGGGGAGAGGAGAGCCCTTCTCCTGGGGCCACCGTCTAGTTCCAGGTCCCCTCCTGATGCTCTGTGGGAGGCAAATAAAACCTTGCTGGCCCTCTCCTCTTGGGCTCGATCCAGAACCTGCTGCCGGCAGCGGGACTCCATGACTTCAATGAGATTTGCTCTATTTGAAAGGCTTCTCTGTTTCTCTACAGACCATTTTATGGGTAGCCTTGAGTTCTATTTCCCCTCTTGAGTAGATGGGAGCTGGATGGCACCCGTCAGGTTTGGTTAAAAACTCTACTCTGTGCCTTGATGGTCGGCATCCTGGGAAAATTACTTGATAGATGGGGAAAAAAATGACTTGATAGGTTGAAAAGAGTCCCTTATGGATGTGCTGGTTGCTTTTAGGTGTTCCAGTCCTGGCTTCTCACCTTCCCCTTGCATCAGTCTCGCTTCCAAGAAACTTAGTCCTGCTGGATAACACTTGGTAAACGCTGCTATGCTGGCATCTTTGCTGGGAAATGGCTTTATTGTTTGAATGTGTAAAACTTACTGATCTTTAGAGGTGAAAGTCACTTCACCAGTTGATTTTGATGGTCCTGTTTGTGATCTCAGAGCTGAAAGGCTGGTGTCTTCCTGGGTACGAGGTCCATGATGGTGCGCTAGCAAGGCAGGGATCCCTCGCTTACACGTCTAAAGCAACCCTATATTAACCTGCTTAATTAAACCAGCGTTTTTAAATGACTCGCAGTACTTAGGTTAAGCCTTGATGCATAGGTGAAGTTGACGAGATCAGCTTTAAAGGTCGTTAGCTGGTGGGTTAGGAGGTAATTTTCAAACTGTTTTTAACATTGTTTGGCTTCACATCTTGCAGATCTTTTCCTGCCTGGCGTTACTAAGCTGTATCCCCTCGTTCTGCCTGGTTCATGTATGAATATTCCTGGTTCCAGTGACCCCTCTCAGATCCTGGAGGCAAACCTTCTCCTTTGCCTCTCGGAGAAGCAGGCTGCTCACTCCTGCTAATGGAAGGGGATATTCACGTTTCACCTTGCACCGTTGCTGTGTATCTGTCCTTTCAGGCTTATATTTTCTTTGGTGTACATTTATATTGTGTTTTTTCCTCTGAGCATAGAAATAGCTCATCTCTGTAGCTTTGGGCTCTGCCCCTCTGGGCTTGAGGATTTGATAGCTCTGAAATGCCACGAGCTCTTGGGGCGGGGATTTTAAAATCTCCTGCAAAGGGGTTTGGCCTCCAGCTTTGTTTCAGTGATGATGAAAACCGCATTTGGCGATTCAGACTAAAAATACCTTAATGTGTTTAAGGGAAATACTGTTTTTTACCGTCTCATCTTAGCTTGGACTGAATTGGCTTCTGGACATTCTGATCCCTTCACTACTCAGAGGGGAGCTGAGAGGTGGATCTCACACCGGAGGCAGAATTAGGTGCAGCGAGTCCCAGGGAGAGGAGCGTTTTGCTCTCGGTTGTTTGTGTTGGTTGATGCTTTTTAATGCAAAATGTTGAAAATACTGTCTTTTTACTCCCACTTCCAGTGGTTTCCATGGGAGGAATGTGGGTTTTGTCAAAGTTGACCAGGAGGAAAAGAAAACAAGGAGCTGCGTAAATGAGCAACGTTTTTGATGTTACAATGGAAGGCAGTGAAAATTGCAAGAGATCTTAGATGCTATTTTTAGGCTTTTTAGGCAGTTTTTTAGCCTTCATTGAAATAAAACAAAGGGGTTTTTTCCAGGAAGGTAATGTTTGAACAAATCTACCTCCAAGATAGCTGTGCAGGAAGTGATCTCTAACAGAGGCAGTAATGGAGAGGAGGAAGGACGGGCGATGTGCTAAGTCACCCCACTGACAGACTGGCATTTTCAGCTCAAACGTAGCATTTGCCGGTGTTTGTAGAAGCATTTTGATCAACTGTTAAAATAGACAAGATGGTTCTGCTGCAACCAACAACAGAATGTGATGCAGCTGGTACCCCCCATTTGTCCTTCCCAATGTCACTGTCCAACCTCCCCTCTCCACCAGGGGAGATTTAGGCTGGACATTAGGAAAAAATTCTTCACAGAAAGGGTCATTGGGCACTGGCAGAGGCTGCCCAGGGAGGGGGTTGATTCACCTTCCCTGGAGGTGTTTAAGGCACGGGTGGACGAGGTGCTAAGGGACATGGTTTAGTGTTTGATAGGAATGGTTGGACTCGATGATCCAGTGGGTCTCTTCCAACCTGGTGATTCTATGATTCTAAGTGTGATGAGGCGTTTGGGTCATATTTTATTCTTCGGTAACTCCAGTTCTCCACTTTCTAGGATGTGGTGAGCCTAGATGCTGGGGACGTGCTGCCAGAACCTTTTCCCACATCACCTGGCAGGCAGGTGTTGCAGAGCGATAGGGCTCTTCTGCAGGCTGAGTTTGCGGTATCTTGTATCCCGAGTCCTCCTGTGCTGCACAGAGCTGGGAAAATGCTATCCCAACTGCTGCTAAACAAGGCATCATCGAGTCAGTGTAAACAAGACTGGGGTGTCCAAGCTATTTATCAGTTGGCTCGGCCTTTCTGCTTGGTGTTTAAATGATGTTGGCTCTGGTCATGCTGGTCGGCTGGATTCTGTGTGGAGGGATTTGATCTGAAATTCAGGGCTCAGTCCGGAATGGTTTGGATCTGAGGTTGGTCACTCTGAAAGACTTAGGAAGGACGGGTGAAGTCCTGAGAAGCTTTGGTCTCCCACTTCTTCATCCTTTGAATCTCTGGCAAAGATTTCATTGCATCACTGGAGTAGTTGTGATTTCCCAGCTTTCCATTCAAGTTCTCGACTGCTGCCTCTGTCTTGACTAAGCCTGAACTGCTGCTGAACCTTATTATTGCGCGTGTTGGATCTGCGCATCATCACCTGGGAAGTATCCCTGGTTTTCGAGACTTCCCAGATGATATTTGGTGCCATCGCTTTGCAGTTGCTGCTGTGACAGTTTGAGGTTTTAACTTCCGTAAGTTTTTTTATGCTTTTCTACTTCAGGGTGGATACACATGATAGGAAAGGTGTTTTCTAGCCTTGCCCCAGTGAAACGCTGAACTTGATAGGCTGATACTGCAACTGCTAATTTTTGCTGTCTTTGAAGAAAAGGAAGTGGGAACCCTGAAAAGTACTTTATGGTTTTCTTTTAAATCTCTGTTTCGTTTGGTTTTATCCATCGCCAGTGAGTAGTTTCCCAGCTCATCTGAGGTTTATGAATTAATTATGGTGAGGCACGAGTTTTCTGTCTTTCAGAGGCTGAGCCACGTTTTGCTTCCAAGCCATCATCACGTGGACAGTCTCCTCTGTTTGCAGTTCTCTGCGTATCGTTGATGCATTCTTTAATTTCTCGCCTCTAAACTGAATTCTAAGAAGCAAGTAGGAGAATCAGCCGATTGTGTGGACCATCAGCAAGCGCTCGGCAAACCGGCTGGGGAACTCTTGGGTTTGGAGACAGACAGCAGGATAAGACGCGTTTGGCAGTTACTGGTGTCTACAGCTGCCTTCATTGCTGACAATAACATGAACAGAGTTCACGGATTTCTATTTGTAGCATCCCTAAGGGAGAAACACGCTCTTTCTTACTGATACGGGAGATCACAGTGCCATGTCTTCTTATTTTTGGCCTGATCTGTCTCTCTGTGTGTTGCAGGACCTGTCTGGCTCAATAGCTGATCTCCCCGTGGGTACAGAAGGAGCCCTGAGTCCTGGAGTAAGCACGTCAGGGATTTCCAGCAGTCAAGGAGAGCAGAGTAACCCAGCTCAGTCTCCTTTCTCTCCGCATACCTCTCCTCACCTGCCAGGCATCAGAGGACCCTCCCCATCCCCGGTCGGGTCTCCAGCCAGCGTTGCTCAGTCCCGCTCCGGTCCGCTTTCACCTGCTGCAGTACCAGGTAATTCTTCTTGGCACGTGTTGATCTTCTAGTGGGGCTGCCTTGTGCAGCTGAGGAGTGAATTACAATGGCCAGTGGGGAGGAATTGGCCGTTGTCAGTGCTCTGTGGTTATTTGAGGTCCTTTGATCTCACTTGTTGGCTTTCGAACACCTTGAACAGTTAAAGGACGCAGTAGGATGGGTGAGAAGGCTGGTAAACCAGCACTGTCATCTCGCTGGGTTAACGTGACTAATCTTGCTTGTTTTCCTTCGCTGCGGCTAACATACCCTGCTCCTCAAGTTGTAGTCCTGGTGTTTAATACTCTTGCCTCCTGGGCTTTGTGGTGTGGAGTTTTTGTGATTAACCCCTCTCCTGTTTGCGGTGTAGGCAATCAGATGCCACCCCGACCGCCCAGCGGCCAGTCGGACAGTATCATGCATCCTTCCGTGAACCAGTCAAGCACAGCGCAAGATCGAGGTGTGTGGCATGAGTTAAAAGACTTAATTGTAAAGCTAGCTGTGTAACTAAAAACTGCCTGGCCTGATAACGTGGATTCTATGGTGAGGTAGCATTTAAAAGCTGCCCCTTTAAAACCTCTGAATGTTTAGGCACCTTGCAGTAAATTGAGCTCATTTTGGTTGGTTGGCCTCTACCGTTCCATCCAGGCTCCTAGAGTGGCTTCTAAGATGTTTTCTCTGGCTTCTGACTGGCTTTTCTACAAATGCTGTTTGTCCATGACCTTAAGCTTCAAAATGAGGGGCGTTCACAATAATATTGCACGTTTTCCCCCTAAGAGAATAAGGTTGATGTGGGGGGAAAGTCAGGTAAAGCTTCAGTTCTCCTGGCTGAAAGTTGTCACCCTGAGGAGGCAAATAAGCAAACGAAAACTAGCGATGACGAGAAGCCCCCAGGATTTAGAGTGGTGCTGTCTGCTCCTGTGACACTAAGGGCTTTTTTTTCTGGATAAACCAGGAAATTGGATCCGTTATCTTAGCAGATAACGCTGTCTCCTTAATAGCAACCACTGTAAAATGTGTCTCGGCTGCTGCTGAAAGGGGTTTGTGAGTGGCTCCCAGGGGCTGCTGTTCCCTAAGAACGTGTGTGTCCAGAGGCACCTCTGGATACTTTGCACTAATAAGTTTGCTCCTCTCCCCGGGTGACCAGGTTACATGCAGAGGAACCCTCAGATGCCCCAGTACAGCTCACCCCAGCCTGGCTCAGCCTTATCTCCCCGTCAGTCTTCGGGAGGCCAGATGCACGCTGGAATGGGGCCGTACCAGCAGAACTCCATGGGAAGCTACGGAGCCCAGGGTGGGCAGTACGGACCTCAAGGTGAGGCACAGTCAGCTCCTGGCTCTTGTCCTTGATAAACTGGCTTTATTTGTCCCTTCTTCATGTGTGGGTTATACAAAACAGTGTGCTCCTTCCAAGCTGGAAGGAACCGTGCTTCATTTGTGTTGAGACGGATGGAATGCAGTGGTTTCAGGACTAGGTGTAGTTCTAAACCTAGGAGCCTTCCTCCTCATTTAAAAATAGGTCGTACGTCCAATGTAAAAGATGAGAAGGGCTGGTTTTCTTTGGAGGGGAAGGAAAAGGGTTGAGTGAGCTTTTCAAATCCCCTCCTCCACTCAGTTTTGCCTTGGGAGAGTTTCAGGCAGCTTTTGAATCGATATTGCTGCTTGGCTATGTCAAAACACCTTTTTTTTGTGGCTTATATCGAAGTACTTCGAATTTTTCTTGAGGTGTTAACACTCCCCCTCATCTGTTAGTGATCTTTAAATATTTGCTGATAGAAGATTTTTTTTTTTTATGGTGATTCATAAACTAACTGGTAGAGCGATGTTGTCGTTCTCTCTTTTTATCTCCTCAGGAGGTTCTCCCAGGCAGCCAAACTACAACGCGATGTCCAATGCCAATTATCCCAGTCCGGGAATGGGAGGAAGCATGAACCCGATGGGAGCAGGGAGCCAGATGCACGGGCAGACGGGTGTGCCGCCGTACAGCGGGCTTCCTCCCGGGAGGATGAGCCACGCGGCCATGGGGAACAGGCCCTACGGACCCAACATGGCAAATATCCCGCCGCAGGTGGGGACAGGGATGTGTCCCCCGCCCACTGGCCTGAATCGCAAAGCACAAGAAGCAGCCGCCACTGCCATGCACGCAGCTGCCAACTCCATCCAGACGAGGTGAGGAACGAGGTTTCTCCTGGTCCCTTTCTTGTGCTGCGTCTCTCTTTCAGAGCTGTGGATGGAATAACCCAAAAGTTGAGTGAGACTTCACATACTTTTCTTGGAAGGTTTGCCCACCTTGGAGACTTGTTCATCAATCTTAAGAGTCTAACACTTGGACAAGCAGGGTTTTGGAATTCTTCGCTAATGATATACTTAGGAAATATTTAATATTCAGGGAGGTTCTTCTCCCCCTGTACTCAGCACGGGTGAGGCCACACCTCGACTCCTGGGTTCAGTTCTGGGCCCCTCACCACAAGAAGGGTGTTGAGGCTCTGGAGCGAGTCCAGAGAAGAGCAATGAAGCTGGTGAGGGGGCTGGAGAACAGGCCTTATGAGGAACGGCTGAGAGAGCTGGGGGTGTTTAGCCTGGACAAGAGGAGGCTGAGGGGAGACCTCATTGCTCTCTCCAGATACCTGGAAGGAGGTTGTGGAGAGGAGGGAGCTGGCCTCTTCTCCCAAGTGACAGGGGACAGGACAAGAGGGAATGGCCTCAAGCTCCACCAGGGGAGATTTAGGCTGGACATTAGGAAAAGCTATTTCATGGAAAGGGTCATTGGGCAGTGGCAGAGGCTGCCCAGGGAGGGGGTTGATTCACCTTCCCTGGAGGGGTTTAAGGCACGGGTGGACGAGGTGCTGAGGGACATGGTTTAGTGTTTGATAGGAATGGTTGGAGTCGATGATCCGGTGGGTCTCTTCCAACCTGGTTATTCTATGATTCTATGATTCTATGATCTCTACAAATAAACTCTTCTCACAGGGCTGAGGTGTTTGCAGGTCTGTTCTTCCCTGTGAAGACAACAACTAGAATGAAGTTTGTTTTACGGGTGCAGCAGAACAAGACCGATGGTGAAAAGGTTCAGAATTGAGCTCCCTCTTGCGAGCTAGTTTACATCCCCTTTTCTGTTGAGAATGAGACTCTAGGGCAGCTGAACTGTCAGGTAGCACCTGATCTTTTGTCTTTTGCTGGAGAAGGAAGCTGGGGAAAGTCAGTTCTCCACATCCTTTGTAGACTTCTCTTAGCAAACCTGCTTCTTTTGAGGACAAGATCTTAATGCTCAGTATTTGGAGTGAATGTCTTTTATCCTTGCTTTCTATAGGCCTCCTGGTTATCCCAACATGAACCAAGGTGGGATGATGGGCACTGGACCTCCTTACGGACAGGGAATTAACAGTATGGCTGGCATGATGAACCCCCAGGGCCCGCCCTATCCGATGGGTGGGAACATGGCTAATAACTCTGCAGGTAAGCCGGTACCATCTGTCAAATGTTGCATTGATTTCGTTGTCCCATATTGAGAATCGGTGTTAAAGATTCTTCTGACTTCCTAGGGATGGCAGCAAGCCCTGAAATGATAGGCCTTGGGGATGTCAAATTAACACCCGCAACTAAATTGAGCAATAAGGCAGATGGGACACCCAAAGCAGAATCCAAGTCAAAGGTAAAATGTTTTCGTTTTTCTAATGACTTCCATCCTTGTCAGCATCCAGGGAGATAAAACCATGACACAGTAACTGGAACAGTGCATCTGTCTAGTGGTGACTGTGGTTCCTGAGAGAACACGATTGGGTTCCTCCTCCTTACCCTGGACAGACTTCTCGCTGTAGAGAAGTTGTCCTTGTAGCGTGTGATCCGATTGCTCCTTGCAACCAGGATTTTAACTTGAGTGTGATGAGTGAGTAGGACACTCATTTCAAAGAAATAATTGTCTTGACAAGTGTGTTTTGGAGAGGGCTCTGCAATAAACCACTAAATCCATGTGTAATAAGTTCTGTGGAGGAGCCTGAATGGTGAGGCTGCCATACCCACCGACCCTCATTAAGGCCAGGAAAGGGACTTCTCTATCAGAATTCTTGTGTCCTCCCCTCTTTGTGACTCAAGAGTTCAAGCCTCTCTAGAATTCCTGATGGATGCCTGGCACACTTTATTTATACATTCTCGTTGCACTTTTGGGCCTTTGATAAGTGGGGAGAAGGTACCTGCACAGGTGGACCTGTTGGGTCACCTTTCCCAAGTCTCCGGGTCCTTTGAATACCTAATCAGTGTAGTGTGTGGCTTGAATCCAAAGTGTAAAGGTAAAAACCACCTTGTTGAAGTGCTCAGTGTAGGAAAATTGAATTATACTTGATGTGGCCAGCCCTGGCTGGGCTTGAACTGTACCTAGAACAGATCCATCTTGGAACAGTGGTTCAACAGTGTTTACAAGAGGTTTTTTAGGATTTATGAGGGAACAATTGAGAGGTTTGCTTCTGGATTCATAAACCGTTGAGAAATGAAGAGGAGCATTTCCCAGCCCTTTGGGAGCAATCAATTACACTTGCAAAATGATTCAGTATTAGGAATTATCACCTGCCAGAGTGAAACTGCCCAAAGGAGTGTGAACAACGCGGGGTTTGTTTCTGGTGTAGGCTTGGAGCTACTTGGTTCTCATCTCTCAGCTGGGAGGTGGGACTCTAAAGTGTTACAGTTGTTTCCCAAACAAACCTCTTCCTAATCCTGTATTAAAGCCAGAAGAGGGAGGCAAACAGGTTCTTCAGGGAATGTTTTTCTTTGCATTGCTGCTACCAGTCTCAAAAGAGCCAGCAAAACAAGCAGTTTCTGAGCCCATAGTCTCTACTTGAAGGACAGCAAATGCTCTGGAAGTTTGATACTTGTGCTACCAGCTGCCTGCGAGAACGTTGAGAAGATCTCTCACTTCTGCTCGTGTTATGGCTTCTTAGTATCATAGAATCATGGAATAGTTTGGGTTGGAAGGGACCTCAAAGCCCATCCAGTTCCATCTTGTGCCATGGGCAGGGACACCTCTCACTCAAGACCAGGTTGGATGGAGCTTGGAGCCCCTGATGCAGTGGGAGGTGTCCCTGCCCATGGCAGGGGTGGAACTGGAGGGGCTTTGAGGTCACAGGTGCTTCAAATCTTAGCTTTCCTTTGAGGCATGCATCTCCCTCTTGAGTAGGAGAAGAGGCTGACCAGAGGCAGCTCTCACCCTGGCAGGGTGCAGTAGCCAGGGGGAAACTCCTTTGCAGTTGAATTAAATGTTTTCTCCTGTATTTAGCAAATGAGCCCACAAAGGATGCCTCAAAGAGATGGCTCTCTGCAAAGACTCCTTGAGGTTTGTTTGGTTTCTGTGGCATTCCTGACACCTTTCACTTTTGAAAACACACGTTCTGTGAATTCCTTGAGTAGCAGCTGATTTTTGAGATACCTTTGTCGAATAATGCCTGCCTGATGTTTGTCTGATACAAGTGTGGGTCTAATATAAAGCTGTTCTTGAGCAGAACTTGGAGCTCTTCCCTGACTGCCTTTTTGAAACCCTCTCTGCTGTAAGCCAGCTGGTTTTGTGCTGCTCACTGCTGGTATCTCTTTCCTTCTCCTAGAAGTCCAGTTCCTCTACTACAGCCAATGAGAAGATCACCAAACTCTACGAGCTGGGTGGTGAGCCCGAGAGGAAGCTCTGGGTCGATCGTTACCTGGCCTTTACTGAAGAGAAGGCCATGGGCATGACAAATCTGCCAGCGGTGGGCAGGAAGCCCTTGGTCCTTTACCGGCTCTGCATCTCAGAGAAGGAGATCAGAGGACTGACTGAGGTGGGTGACCAGGTGTCTGTGGTCAGAGCTGCTTCCTGTCTGGCAGTCACAAGTCAATGGGCCACACGATTCAAAGTAGCTTTGTAGCTCTGGGGTAGCCCTGGCTTCCCACTTACCTGTTTATTTTGCTTTTACTTTTTTAAATAATGCTAATAATAATTTTAAAAATGCTTTTTAATGCTTCCTTAATAGGCTGGGTTGTTCAGCCTGGAGAGAAAAGGCTCCGTGGAGACCTTAGAGCAGCTTCCAGTGCTGAAAGGGGCTCCAGGAAAGCTGGGGAGGGGCTCTTGATCAGGGAGTGCAGAGATAGGACAAGGAGGCATGGTTTTCAGTTGGAAGAGGGGAGATTGAGATGAGATCTTGGAGAAGTGTTTTCCTATGAGGGTGGGGACACCCTTGCCTAGGTTGCCCAGAGCAGTGGTGGCTGCCCCATCCCTGGAGGGGTTGAAGGCCAGGTTGGATGGAGCTTGGAGCCCCTGATCCAGTGGGAGGTGTCCCTGCCCATGGCAGGGGTTGGAACTGGATGGGCTTTGAGGTCCCTTCCAACCTGAACCACCCCATGATTCTATTGACTTTGCATCAGGCTGTCAACTGATCTCATGGCTAATTTGATTTGCAGTCTGTCCCTATTCAAATGATCTCTAGGTGGGGAAGAGAGTTTACTACTAGTTCTGAGTTTGAACACAACTGTGTCTGCCTTGCTTAGCCCTTAGAGCGTCCTTTGTTTTAGCTGGGGAGTGTTGCTTTCTTCCTAGAAAATGTATTGGAGGAGAAGGAACTTGGATATTGAGTTTAGAGCCTCTTGGTTGGTTGTGCAGGTCAGCAAAAACAAGAAGTGGTGTGAGTTAGCCACCAATCTCAACGTGGGCACGTCCAGCAGCGCAGCTAGTTCTTTGAAGAAGCAGTACATCCAGTGTCTCTACGCCTTCAAGTGCAAGATAGAGCGAGGTGAAGACCCCCCTCCGGATATCTTTGCAGCTGCCGATTCAAAGAAATCTCAGACGAAGATCCAGCCTCCGTCTCCAGGTGAGTTCAGACTTGGGTTTAGGGTGTGCAATGGATGCTTGCGCCAGAGGAGACAGTGAGAACTTGGAGGCTTTGTGCCCAGAGAGCTCCACGAGCCTATTACGGGTTGAGTGCTCTAGAATTCAAGCCCTTTCAAATGAACTGCTGTTTCAGATTTGATGGGAGGCTCCGGTTTTGGAATAATTAAGCATAGTGTTCAATGCAGAAGTTAAAGGAGGACGTGAGGTCCAGGCCAACAGTGCCTGCTGTGCATTTTGGTCTTCATGAAGTCTGATCCACTCTGTCTTATTTGCTTTAGGTTCATGACTTGAATCACTGCTGAGCTTGCCAACCCTTTAAGCTTCAGATTTTCCACTTTGTCTTATAAGTAAAACGTTCAGATGCTTTTTTTTCTGGTCAGGAACCTGTTCCTATACGTGAAGTAAGCTTTATCTGCTGTGAAGTTCCTGTAATTTTTGCAAAAAATGCCTTTTTGGTTCAGAAACCCAGCATTACCTTTGTCTGGCTCCTGAGGAAGGGGAATAATGAACCCTTTTTTGATTGTGCTGCAGTTGGGTTTCAGCCCCGCTAAGCCCTTGATCGACAGCGTGCTTGTCCGAATAATCTGTTGGCAACTACATTTATCTGCTCAGTTAGAGTGGTGGTTTTTATAAAGAACTAAATCGTGTTGTTTCGCTCGTCAGGAAGCCTGTCCTGGTGTAGCTCCAAACCTGGTGTATTTTGTGAGATAAAGCAACTTGTGTGTCATTAGAGCGACCTGTCTAAAGTGGTGTCTGAGTTCTGCTTAAACTAGACTACAGATCCATCCCCACCTCCTTCTAAAAACTTTCTTGCCCTCTGAGATGCCAGGAGGTGAACAAAGATGTTCAGAGCATTTGGAGCCTGGGACTTGTAGGATGTCAGCCAAGATGCCTGTCAGGATGGATGAGGTGGTGCATCATATTTTGTTTTGTTTTCGCCAATACAGGAGTGTGTGAAGGTGGTGACTCTGCCTTCAAGGGCCGTGGTGCAGGTGATCTGTGAACTGTTCCCCCACATCCTATCCCTGCACTCCCTGATCAAGAGCCCCTCCCCAGCTTTCCTGCAGCCCCGTTCAGTACTGGAGGGCTGCTCTGATCCTTTAAGCTGTATCAGTCCATGTTCATCCTCCTCTTCTGCTTCCTTTTTCCTCCTTTCTCTCTCGCTCCTCTGGATCAGCCCAAACAGAGGGTGTAGTACACAACACAAATCGCATTCTCAACTTCATCTCCAGACTCCAAAGCCTTCCCTGTTTGAAAGCCAAGTGGACAGCAGCTGAGGCTCTTAATCAGGGAGTGCAGGTATAGCATGAGGAGAAATGGTTTTCAGCTGAAAGAGGGGAGATTGAGATGAGATCTTAGGACGAAATGTTTTGCTGTGAGGGTGAGGAGGCCCTGGAACAGGTTGTCCAGAGCAGTGGTGGTTGCCCCATCCCTGGAGGGGTTCAAGGCCAGGTCGGATGGGGGTTGGAGCCCCTGATCCAGTGGGAGGTGTCCCTGCCCATGGCAGGGGTGGAAGTGGTGGGCTTGGAGGTCCCTTCCAACCCAAACTGTTCCATGATTGTATGATTTTGAAGTCCCGTCACTTGGACAAAGGGCTGAGGCATCCCACGCAGACACCACTTTGTGCTTCTTGCGGACTTTATAATCCATTGGTTTTGATTTTCCTTCGTTCCCGCCTGTTGTGGCCCTTGGAACTTTGTGAATTGAGGATCGCGCGGCATGATTCCACATTGGCTGCTTTTTGAGGCTGCAGAGCATCCAAAGGCCTTGCAGGATAATGCTCTAGGTAGAGGTCTCGGTGCTGGAGCTGTTTTCCATGTAGTGTGCATTCATAACCCTCCAAACCCAAACGTATTCACAGAAGGGCCTTGGCTGGGCCGGGTGGTGCCGCGCAGGCACGTGGCGCGGGTTTCCTGCAGCCCAGCTTGGGTTCCTGCTCACAAACTGCGGCGCGTCCCCGGGGTGCGGAATCAGTCTGCCGTTGGGTTTTAATTCCCAGAGTAATGGAACTGGCCTGGCTCCAAGCGTGTGTGAATTTGTGAGTGGGAGGGACAGCAGGGGGTGGGGACAAGCACCAACTGGCAGCGAGGTGGGGAATGTCTCGAGGCCTCTTCCTGCCGATGCCAGCGTTCCAAACGGTGAATTTCTGGGGGAAGCGAGTGGAGCTGAACGGGAAGGAGAACGGCGGGGAGGGCCCATGAATGAAACTCCCCGCTGAGCTTGCCTCTGCTCCTCCTTCTGCCAAGGCCTCCCTGGGCTGGGAGGGAGCCGTGAAGAAGAGGACAGGGTGCCAGGAAGGTGGGGTGTAAACAAACATGGCCTGGACGTGACCTCGGTGGATTTTAATGAAGAGCTGAAATGACTCATCAAGCAGCAGGGCTGAAGCCGAGGGATATCGGGTGCTGGGGATGGTAACTAATGGAAACATTAATGAAGAGTTCAGCTCTTGCCAGCTGTGAGGAGTGTATGAATCTGAGAGCTGGCAGTGTCACAGTGATCTGGGGCAGGGAGAGCTCCTCGAGCCGGTGGCACAGCTGGATCACACATGATGGCCTGAGATTTTTTCATGAAAGCTTACTGTAGTGTAAAGCAACCTGTATGGAGCCAGGGAACTTGCTGGACGGGTTTGGTTGTTCAGTGAAAGATCTGGCATCTCCGGCATTCCCTGTTCCAGGAATCCTTGGGAGTGGTGCTTGAATTGACCTGCATGAATTAACCCCTCTGGAAGGGCAGAGCCTTGTTCAGAGTTAACTTGGTGATTTCCGCTTACATCCTGGAGTTTCTATCACTAAAAAGATGGTGAGGCTTCCAGGAGAGGGCTCGCGCTTCCAGGAGAGGGCTCGGGCTTCCAGGAGAGGGCTCAAACCCGCCTTCTTTCTCGACAGAAAGAGAACATGAAGGTGCACTGTAGAGCATCATCCTTTGGAGTGAGATATCCTGGGCAGCACAACATGGTGCCATGGTGGTGGCGCCTTGTGTAAAAGAACGTGGTAAAGAATAAAGTCACAATGAGAGCAAACATGTCCTCTCAGCTTTATGCTACTGCACGTGGTTCTTCTGGGAAGTCTGGCCCAGGTTCTCCATGCAGCGTTTTGCTCCTTGTACTTCTTTGGCCGTGGTTCATCTCTGTCTCTTGGAGGGCTCTCTGCTCATGTGTTTCTGTTCTTGCAGCGGGTTCAGGCTCCATGCAGGGCCCTCAGGTGCCTCAGTCCACCAGCAGCTCCATGGCAGAAGGAGGAGACTTGAAGCCACCAACTCCAGCGTCTACGCCACACAGCCAGATGCCCCCTTTGCCAGGCATCAGGTATGAAACCATCGCTCCCAGTGTGACTGCAAGGGTGCTGCTGGGTCCCTACCACAGATGGCTCTTGTGGTGGGGCTCCCTGGCTTTGCTCCTTCGTTCATGGCTTACAGCAACACCGTTGGCTCTGGATCTGTGTGAGAATAGTGATTCCTTTGGGTTTGGGGTCAAGGACAGTATTGTAGAAGGGCAGTTCTTTGTGACTTTGTTGGAGGAGCGTGACTGTGATCCTAGGGGACAGCAACACCTGAGAAAAAACATGGGGAAAGGTATCCTGAGGAGCATGGTGGACCTCTATAATCCTGTTGTGGTTTTTTTTTTGGATCGGGAGTAACTCGGTGGGCCTTCAGGATGCCTTTGCTGATGGTAGTGATCCTACGTTCCAAAAGCGGAACTCCATGACTCCAAATCCAGGGTACCAGCCCAGCATGAATACCTCTGACATGATGGGTCACATGTCTTATGAGCCAAATAAAGATCCTTACAGCAGTGTGAGGAAAGGTGAGGAGGTCCTCGTGTGCTCCTTTCCCTCATCTTGAGTACTAATCCCTGTCTCTCTATGCTGGAATTAGCTGTAGGAGACCTTCTGCTTGCCCTCCTTCCCCAGGAGACAGGGCCTGTCTACGTCTGCGTTAGAAAGATGTGTTTACTGGTGGTTCTTTCCGTGTTTCAGCTCCAGGAAGCGATCCCTTCATGTCCTCAGGGCAGGGCCCCAACAGTGGTATGGGTGACCCTTACAATCGTGCTGCAGGTCCAGGGATGGGTAATATGGCCATCGGACAGCAGCAACACTATTCCTACGGAGGTCCTTACGACAGAGTGAGGTGGGTGCTTGAACCTCGTGAAACGATCGCTTTCACTTCCCATTGTGACTTTCCTGATCCATTTGAGGAGCGAGGGTGAATTCAAGTTGGACGTGTGCGGTCTTTGTGTTTGCTTCCCTGTAGGACGGAGCCCGGCAGGGGACCTGAGGGCAACTTAGCAAGCGGAACTCCGCAGCCCAACATCATGCCTTCCAGCCCGGAGTCGGGGATGTATTCTCCCAGCCGCTACCCGCAGCCGCAGCAGCAACAAAGGTCTGTGCGGGGTGTTCCCAGCAGCAGCTCGGCCCGGTTTGGGAGCTCTGGGATTGTGAGAGTGGTCACACAAGTAATGCATCTGTTTCTTCTCCAGACGTGATTCCTATGGCAATCAATTCTCCGCTCAAGGCACATCCTCCGGCAACCCCTTCCCTCGCCAGCAAACCACCATGTATCAACAGCAGCAGCAGGTGAGTTGTTGGCAAGCTTCTCGTTTGTTGGACTGAGGGACAGAAGAATCTGTGAAATTTCTTAGAATCATAGAATCTTGAAGGTTGGAAAAGACCTCACAGCTCATTCAGTCCAATCGTTACCCCAACCCCGCTGTGCTGACTAAACCATGGCCCAGGTGCCACATCTATGTGCTTTTTGAACCCCACCAGGGATGGAGGGTCCACCACTGCCCTGAGCAGCCTCTGCCAGGTCTTCACCACTCCTTTGGTAAAGAAATCTTTCCTAATATCCAATCTAAACCTTCCCTGGTGCAGCTTGAGGCCGTTTTCTCTCATCCCATCGCTTCTTACTTGGGAGAAGAGCCCAGCACCCACCTGGCTCCAACCTCCTTTCCAGGAGCTGTAGAGAGCAATGAGGTCTCCTCTCAGCCTCCTCTTCTCCAGGCTAAACAGTCCCCGGTCCCTCAGCTGCTCCTCATAAGACTTGTTCTCCCGACCCTTCCCCAGCTTCGTTTCCGTCTCTGAACTATACGCCAGCCCCTCAATGTCCAACTCAAATTTGTGTTGAGGGGAGGATGAAAAAGCTTGGGACTCTGTGTTTG